>NC_045789.1:25368274-25672416 GCF_009873245.2 Balaenoptera musculus | reverse complement strand
GAAGTACCATAAAAAAAATTCAGTGGTGGACTCTATCCTGCGGAATACTTTTCCTTACCTGTTATCCTGAAATTCACAGTCACCAGCGGTAACCCAATGAGTTTAAAAACATTTTATCTTTCTTTCTCTGTGAAATACCTAATCTATAACCGTAATCAAAATTTCACACTTAAATCTTGTATTACTTTACCCAAACCACAGGCCATTCCAGTAGCACTTTCTGTAGTGTAACAAAAAGAAGTGCACATTCATGTATTTAAACAAATAAAACACAAATAAGGAAAGCAAACAAAATTCAGGTATTAAGTTTTTCTGAAAAAGACATACAACTCATTTTCTTTCATTTATGTATTGTTAAATGAATTCCTATGTAACATTTAAATTGACATGTTCACTCATGTCTCTCCTGTTTTTGTGTCTTGTTAGTGAACTGGCTTTTTAATGTCCCAAAGTCATAATAAGGTCTTTAGAAAAGCCTTGTATCCTATAATTAAAAATCGCTATTCCTTTAGCTGTTTTGCTTAGCAAAGGCATAGGGCACAGTGTCTTCTAGAGACATTGCTCCTGAGATGGGAATAAAAGATTTTGACCTTTTATTGCAGCATTCATGAGTTGGAAGATCTTCATTTATTTTAGGTAAAGAGCAAATGGAGCATTGCTTATTTTTAGTAATTCAAGAGCAGCTGAAGTCACCTACAACTTGCCAGTCAATAGTCTTTTGTAATGTTTTCCTTTTAGAAAACTATTGTACTTGTCTTTAAAACACCAGTGGCTCTTCCCTAGCAATTTGCGCACACACACACACACACACACACACAAACACCTCTATATGACAACAGTCCAGTCACTGGTGAGCTATAGTTATAAAGAACACTACCCTCATGTGTGAAAATTTTCCTCCTCTTCCAGCTGAAAAGACTTATTCTTCAAAACCGAGAAATCACTCAAAAATTGACTCTTAAATGTGAGCTAATTAGAGCCTGGAGACTCCATCTAGTTCAATGTTTTCATGTGAAAAAAAAAAAGGCTTAAGGTCTATTGATATTGAATCAACTCTACAAGCACAGTGATATCCACTGACCCAGCTTGCTCATATATAAAATTAATGGCATGGATAATCTCTGCACTTCCTTTTACTTTAAGAGGAAAAATTAGGATAATAATTGAAAAGTGGTAAGAAAAGTTTTGGTCAATTCCACCTTAGTCTATAAGTCCCATTTTAAAGCTATAAGCGCTAAGAAAGCTAAGTTCCCTCTCTGGTTTGTTGAAACCACATGCAATTGTGGACACCTAAAAAATATGAAAGTTCACAAGGTGTATCTTTAGTCTGTACAGCCCGAGAAGAAGAAAATCTCAGTACGTTCAGTTTGGTTACTAGGATTCACCACTGCCGCTCTACACAATCGATATAAATTGCTGCATAATTAGCCCAGCTGCAATAATCCATGGATCACAGAGACAAGCTGCAGAGAACTGAAACCATCGATTTTGCCCTCTGTGGCATGCCTCGGTAACCACGTGTGTGCGGACCTGGTTGGAAACATATTTGTCACGTGGTTTGCTTTTGCCTTGAAAAAGAGTGCGGCAACAATTTAAAAAAGAATTCAGAACAAATAGAAATGTCTGTTTTTAAAGGTTTGAAAGTACATGGGGTGGGCTTGGGCGTCTATTACTCCTGGTCAGAAAGACAGAGTCAATTAACGCCTCCCTTAAAAGAAAAAGAATGACTTAGGGGGGTGGTGGTGATTATTGGGGGAGACAACGTGTTGATTTCTCAAACAGCATGGAAAGAGAAATTCTGAGTGATAATAATAACTTGTGAAAATTATGTAATTTCTGAAGGCTACCCTGGGAGCAATCCACAATTTATTTTTAGAATCAGACGTGTCAGACACATTTACACAAAACCAATTTCCTAACTCATCAAAGATAGAAACCTTGGAACTACACGCTGGATATGTAATCTCCAAGAAATATATAATGACTGTTATAGAATCAAATGTCTATTTTACTGGTGGTACAAGTAATAACTCAACAAAAATCTCAAATAGAAATAAAACAGAGCTCTCTCCTCAAACTATATTCAACGTGATATAAACTATAAACAAGATCAAGAATAAGATTCTGTAATGGACCAGTAATTAGGAAGATTCAACACAGTTGGACAAAGGTACCATTTCAATGAGCTCCTTTTAAATTCTGTTGTGACCAGTATAGAAAGGTCGTTGGGTAGTGATGGTAAAAGTGATCTTTTTTTTTTTTTTTAATTTATTTATTTATTTATTTATGGCTGTGTTGGATCTTCGTTTCTGTGCGAGGGCTTTCTCTAGTTGTGGCAAGCGGGGGCCACTCTTCATCGCGGTGCGCGGGCCTCTCACTATTGCGGCCTCTCCTGTTGCGGAGCACGGGCTCCAGACGCGCAGGCTCAGTAGTTGTGGCTCACGGGCCTAGTTGCTCCGCGGCATGTGGGATCTTCCCAGACCAGGGCTCGAACCCGTGTCCCCCGCATTGGCAGGCAGATTCTCAACCACTGCGCCACCAGGGAAGCCCCTAAAAGTGATCTTTGTGTGATTCACTGATAGAAAAAAAATCTTTATGAAATCTAATTATGTGCAGAAAGAAGCTACATAATTCATTTGTACTAGATTCCTCACAAAAACTGTAAGTTCAAACATAACGCCTCCAGAGTCAAGGGGTTTAGAAGAAATGAGATGAACTCATTAAGGTAAATCTGGTTACCAGCAGATGACTGATCAACATAATTAATGTTCTTTTGGGAATAAGAGGAAATATTTGAATCAGAAAAAGTATACTGTCTTGTACACGTACCTGATTTAAAAGGAGGATGTAAGATATTATTTGGTTTCTAGATATGAACTTGATAAATGTTAATATTGCTGTTAGGCTGTTCCTAAGAGATGATATGGACCTCTTTGAGAATTTGGAATAGTAATCCAGAGTGATGCCGTTAAAAAGCCTTTATCAATATATCATGAGATTGGCTGCAACATGTCCAAGTTGCCTGCATTGGGTATGTTAGAGTCTTGGGTCCTTCTGTTCGGTGGGTATAATGAAGAAGGCAGCAATAAGGGAAGGAAAGGTCAACCCGGTAAGCAAAAAACTGCGTGGAAAGAGTATGACAAGGAGAAGCAGATAATAATAGTCCAGGAAAGTAGTTCATATAGAGGAGTTTTAATAGTAAATAGTTGGGGGGAGGGTATTTGTCTAATAGATGGCCATGAACAATCTAGGAGCAGTCAATATACGGAATGTAGAGAGATAGGCAGGTGGGCATCAGGAGATCTCGTCGGCAGGTAGCAGAGCTCCAATCACGGCACAACCCCCCCCCCCCGCCACCGCCCCACAACACACACACACCTCTGCCCCCACCAGAAAAGTACTGTGATGGATATTGCAGACTGGCTTGTTCAAAACCAATTCCCACCTCTTTCTAGCGTGGCTTCCTATACTGCAGAGGCTGGTGAGCTAAAATCCACATTTCCCACATTTCTGGATGTGATTTATATTCTGCCAACCAGATGCCTTTACATAAGACCAGAATCCAGAACTGAAATAAGAGTGGAGGGAATGTGGCATGAGGCTCCTATTTTTGCCGGTGCAGATTGAAGTGGAAGTGATTTGATCTTGAGCTAGCAGCTGTCATCATGACTTCTTGCTTCATCAGACAGCTTCCTGATTACGGCCAGGGCAACAGCAGTTCTGCATCATGACTTAAGAGTTTTTTATCTGGAAGATCAGACTAAATTCTCTTCAGTTTATAAACAGTTTTATAAGCCATGTAATATCCTGTAAAACAAATTCCTTTCCGCTGACACAATCTGGAGTAGGTTTTGTTCTCTATAAGTGAACCCTCACAGGGTATTTACTGGCTATTGTGATCGTAAGCAACAGACTCTCAAAGAAATGAGACTCTAAGATTGGTTAGCTCACCAGTTTGAAATAAAGGCAGCTAAGATTCTGCTAGTATCATAAGATAGACACGGGTGCATACTGGTGATGTATTAACTTAAATCATAACCTGGGGTTGTATAGAATAAGAGGCCTATCAATGACAAGGTTTTGGTGGCTTCAGTGATGCTGGTCATTATGGAAGGAAAAAGGATGTAAGGACTGTTGTGGGATGTGGGGTGGATTTTTCTATCGATTCTGTAGAATGTAAAGGAAAAATGATAAAATGAGATTTAAAGTGTCCTGATTAAGGTATGGTCAGAGAATCAGAGAACTTCCATGGCTGCCTGTAGGATTCTCCCCTGTCTTGTAGCTATTGAACTGACAGAGCCAAAAGATAGAAACAGAGGCATATCCTTTGAGTTTCTGAACCACAATGTAGGATGAATTCATAAACTTCACATCTCTTATGTGGACAAGAGGGTATTTGGGGGAAAGAATGGGACCAGAAAACAAATAGGGAATTTGGTAGATTCTTATGTCTCCGAGTACCTTAAAAGCCCACATTCCACCAAGTATTCCTTGAAAGCAGAAGCAAACTTGCTTCCTGTTTCATGAGGCTGCTCCTTTCTTGCCAGAAGGCTCTGTGATGTCTTCACCTGAGGGAGTTCAGTCAGCAGGAATGCCAGCCCTCCCCGAGCCCTACACCCCCGCATTACCTTCAGATCCATAGCCAGAATCAAAGCCCAGCCTGCTGGTGTGGTGGCAAACACAGTCAAAGCTGGAAGGAAAGGTTTATACAACAGAAAGAACCACAAGATTTTGCTCATTTGCGATGGCAAAACCCTGCAATATGTGTGGGAATGGATTCCAAGGGTGTCAGACCAAGAAGGGAGAAGCTTAATTTTAGATCCGGTTGATTATTTTGCATTGGGTGCACTTGCCAGAGACTCTGAGTTTAATATGCTCACTTGAGCAGCTCAGAATGTTTGGTAGAAATGTGGGTATGGTAGCCAATAGCTATCATACCCATAGCCATACCAACAGCCACAGCCAATGCTTAAGCTATGATGCCAGAAATTTCGTGGGATAATGTAGAGAAATGGATGTAAAGATAAGGAAATATTGGGGTTTCTTTACGATGTGAAAAATCACTCATCTACACCTAGTCATGTCTCCCAAGAGAGACTAAAGGACCTTCCTTCAGTGAGGTACTACCTTCATCAAGAAATACCTTGATACTATATATAATAGTTTGACTCTGCTAATCCCAAACTCCCATTCCTTCCCTTCCCTCCCCCTCCCCCTTGGCAACCACAAGTCTGTTCTCTATATCTGTGAGTCTGTTTTCGTTTCGTAGATATGTTGATTTCTATCGTATTTTAGATTCCACAAATAAGTGATAGCCTATGGTATTTGTCTTTCTCTTTCTGACATCCTTTGCTTCGTATGATAATCTCTAGCTCCATCCATGTTGCTGCAATGATGGATAAACAGGGTCCTGCTGTATAGCACAGGGAACTATATTCAATATCTCGTGACAAACCATAATGGAAAAGAATATGAAAAAGAATATATATATGTATAACTGAGTCACTTTGCTGTACAGAAGAAATTAACACAACATTGTAAGTCAACTATACCTCAATAAAATAAAAAATATATATACCTTGAAAAGTGTCAGACTGGCTGTCCTCTGACGGTAGGAGCTACTGTCAAAGAAAAGGGCTCCCTGATTTCTCTGGGGGTGATGGGGTCCCAGGTGGCAAAGTTCAAGAGACAGCACAATGATAGGACCCAAGACAGAGGTGAAATGGGTGTGGTTACCATAACAGGCAGCAGGGCTGGACCAGTGATCACAGGTTTTGAATGTTAGGGATGTTTGACAGTGGTTAACTGTACAAGAGGTGCCTAGGACTGAAAGAAATATGCAGACCTATTATCATCCTCCTTGATCTGCATAAACTGACACCAAAACAAAAGCTCTAGGTGACCTGAGTAACTATAACTATGAGTGACAGCCCTTTACTGGTTCATAGACCCACAGCCCATAAGTGAATGTACCCTATGATAGTGCCACAAGCACTGTTCATCTTTGTATTCTCCTGAAAAGGACCTGCATTCATCTGTCAGGAAAATGGCTATGGCCAGGGGAAAGGAACCACCCAGATCTCTGTGGGGTTATTGACATGAGCTGTAGCTAATATTCAGTCCAGGGGACCCAGAAATGCCAGTGTGGTTCCCTACTCAGAGGGGACTTACTGAGGTTAGGGAGTATAAATGGAGATTTGGTTTGCGTTTACCTCACAGTGGGTCAACGTGGGTCTCCTCCTGATTCGTTCTGTGATTACTTTCCCAGTTTCCATATGTATATGGTAGTTGGAATAGACTTACTCATCAGCATGTGCGTACTGGCTTCCTGATGCATAGCATGAAGGCTCTGGATGGGCAGGAGAAAGCTTCTGTGCTAAGATGCTGCCATAATAGTTAACTTAAGCCATGCCACACACCTAGAGGGGTTGTAGAGATGAGTGTTAATATCAGACCCTTGAGAAAGGCAGGGATAATAATTCCTATGACATTCCCAAATTCCCCCCCCCTCCCCCATCCTCATTAAGCTCTCCTGTTTGACCGGTGAGAAGATTGATGGGTCTTGGGAACAATACCAATGGATTATCAGAAACTTAATGAGAGGGTGATTCCAACAGAAGCTGTTCCATACATAGTTTATTTTCTGAAGCCAGGGCACACAGATCCTGACGCCTGATGTGGAATTGTCAAGTTGGCAAATTTCTTTTTGAAATTAAATACACCGAGAGACCACAGATGCACTTTCCTTTTAAGTAGCAGGGGGCAGCAGTGGACAACCGGCTACAACAACTCTCTGGCTCTGTGTGGTACTTTAGTTCAGGGATTGGCTAACTTTTCCTGTAAAGGGCCAAAGAGTAAATTTTTTAGGCTTTGTGGGCCACATATAATCTCTGTTGCATGTTCTTCTACTTCCTCTTTTTTTTTTTTTTTTTTTTAACAACTCGACAAAGTAAAAACCACTCTTAGCGTGCAAGCTTTACAAAAACAGGCTGCAGGGCAGATTTGACCCGCAGGCCATAGTTTGCTGGCTCCTGATTTGGCTCATGGGCTCCTTAGCCATCTCACCAGTCCACAGGATATCACGCTGCTCCATTACATTGATCATGCTGTAATTACGAACCCAGGAAGCAGAAAGGAGTCCTGGATGCCCTGGGAAGACAAACTGATGTCAAAAATGGAAGAGAAACCCTCTGAAAGTTCGGTGACCTGTTTCCAAGTCACAGAGCTAATTTCCAGAAAGTTGTTTTTAATTCTAGGTTTCAGAAACCAGGAAAACCCATCAGGAGCACTGAGCCCAAGCTCTGAGATGGATGAACAGTGAGTGTGTCTTGAAGCCAGCCCCTCCAGTGTGGTGTGACTGGTCTCAAACCCTTCCCACCAAGGGCCTTTGGAACTGAGAAATGGCTGAGTCTATGTAAGGGTGTAAAATGGCTCCAAATGCAAGGAGAGGAGAAGTGCCATGGCCAGGAACCAGGGGCTTGATGAAATAGGTCCCTGCAATATTGATTTTGAGCCTCTTTCACCAGTAAGCCATTTTTATTGAGGGTGTTGTCTGACGTTGGGATAGGAAGAAGTCAAAACCTGACTTTAATTTTATTCCTTAGATTCCCAGGGAAAAACAAAATCTACCTATAGGTAATATAAAAATAGCTATGGGGGCTTCCCTGGTGGCGCGGTGGTTGAGAATCTGCCTGCCGATGCAGGGGACACGGGTTCGAGCCTTGGTCTGGGGAGATCCTACGTGGCGCGGAGCAGCTGGGCCCGTGAGCCACAACTACTGAGCCTGCGCGTCTGGAGCCTGTGCTCCGCAACAAGAGAGGCCGCGATAGTGAGAGGCCCGCGCATCGCGATGAGGAGTGGCCCCCGCTTGCCGCAACTAGAGAAAGCCCTCGCACAGAAGCGAAGACCCAACACAGCCAAAAATAAAAATAAAAATAGATAAATAAGATAGGCTATTAAAAAAAAAAATAGCTATGTTCCAAGGGAATTTGAAAGAAAGAAACATTCAGAGATTGCTGAAAACCATATAATTGTGTAGTTGTGCAAGCAGAGATGACTTTTCTTCTTTATTCATTTTAAGCACAATTTAAATTGGTTTGTGCATAATAAAAATTTAGCCTTTCATTAATACTTGGATAAATAAACTGCAGCCTCCCTGGAATATAGATTATCAAGGGACAATCATACTGTGGTTTACTATTTCACGCAGTATGCTTTCTCTTTCAGAACTAATAAAAGCCACAACTGCATGCTTTATTATAAAAAGCAGAACAAAAACTGGGCAGTGTTTTCCTTATTTCCGAAAGACAAAGCTCATCAATGAATCGGATATTAGGAATTTGACCTGAACAGTAAGAGATTTGACTTTCTTGCTGCCACGTTGGCTTAACCCCATCTGTAAACGTGGTCGGTAGTGGTGACAGGTATTTGAACCTCTTTCTTTGACTTCATGACCTTTAGCAGAAACATATTTCACTGCATATGTGTATGTTTTCACCAAAGCCATTTTCTTATGTATTTGAATGTGCATTTGTTTCATTCAGGATTTTACTAGCCTGGTGCCCAATATCCCTAATTCACGATTCCCTGCTTTTGGAAACGATGCTAGGTTGCCCTTTATACTCTGCAGAGAAACGTGGACACCTGATAGAAGAATAGTCTAACCATACATCAGCAAGCTATGACGTAGGCCGTTGCTCTCTCTTCTTAATAGGAGAGAGATTAATTGCCTCAATCTGATGCTATCCTTTGCAATTTGGACTGAGGAGAATGCAGAAGATCATTCAATTAGTGGTAGGAGGACAAAGAGGAACCTCCAAAAACAAGCATAGACAATGAAAGTTGCTGAGAAGTATTAATGTTCAAAGGGAAGGATTCAGATCAGAAGAGAGCAAAGCTGTGGTTCTGAATGGCGGTATCCCCCAAGTTTTCTTCATCCCTCCACTCCTAGCTGTTCAGTATAAGGTGACCAGGATCCCAGTAACAGTGATACCAGTGGCTTCTCTGGCAGAGAAAGAGGTACAGAGAGGGGACTCATCAGGCCAACACCACGGATTCCTAGTATTTCATGTCTGCCCAGTGTACCTCTGTTCCTTGTAACTATCACCCAAATGTGTGGCTTCTCCAACCTCTGGGGAATCACACCTCTCTGCGATTAAGATATGTAGAATCTAAAAAATACAACAAGTGAATATGACAAAAAAGAAACAGACTCACAGATTTAGAGAACACACTAGTGGTTACTAGTGGGGAGAGGGAAGGGGGAGGGGCAACATAGAGATAAGGGATTGAGAGGTACAAACCATTATGTATAAAATAAGCTACAAGGATATATTGTACAACACAGGGAATATAGTCAATATTTTATAATAACTATAACTGGAATATAACCTTTAAAAATTGTGAATCACTGTAATGTATACCTGTAACATATATTATACATCAATTATACTTTGATAAAAAATTAAAAAGAAAAGTTTTAGAATAGTTTTAGCAATAAGAATAGTATTATTAAAAAAAAAAAAAGAATAGTTGGAGCTGGTATCCTATTTGATTTTTGGAAGTCCAGTATTTTTTTGATCCAAAGAATGCTTCTATCAATTTATTCCAGTTTAGAGAGTCCCTTCAACCAATCATCTTCTGGTTCTCCTCATGGTAAGTCAAGTTCTTTCTCTGTATCTTCTGGCTTCTCCACACTGTTGCTGCCTTCTGATTCATCCTGACAGGACAAAGTCACCAAGGCTCAGCTAAGATCCTGCTATTGTGTTTAACGACACTTCATAGACAAATGATGGGCACAGAAAGGAATGACAACAGAGGAAGAACAAGCAAAGAACAGATGACTTCTTAGGGCTTTTTCTAAAGTGTAAGGCCCACGTCCTTCTATGAGGGCACCTGGGATGTGACGATAGGGACAGAATAGGGTGGAACGGGGATGTTACATGGTCTGCCAACATGGCGCAGGGAACACTTGGCATCCTTGAACGAAAAGTGCCTTTGCTCTTGGGCTTCCTGCCTGGAGTTTAGTTGCCCCAAATTCTTTTGAGTCCAGCGAGAGACAGATCTATTTTCTCTCTCATCCACCACTCCTAACCTCCAGTTCAAAGCCTGCCTTCAGGAAACATAATCATCTTCAGAGATATAGTAGGGCCTAGAATGAAGACAAACTTTTACATTGTTATGTAGAGCTGTTTGCTTCCTCACTACTTTGAATATCCCATTGTAGAATAATATTCTTTTTGGTTTTACCATCACAAAAAACCCACCAAAGTCCTTTTTTTCCCCCCAAATCAAAAGCAATCTGACCATGTGGTTCAAGTTAATCTTCCATTTGGAGAACTTGATAGAATGTTCACAGTATTAAAATAGTGGTGTTTCCCTGCCCCCTGCTCCCAATCACCTCTGAGTACCCGGTCTTTCAAGATTTTTTTTTTTAAAAAGAAAACACTCAAGTCTACTCTCAGCTAGAGCTTTTGGTTACAAAACGAGAAAAGGCTAACTCAGATAGGGAAGTTTTTACTTTTATATTATAGAAAGCATAAAATGAGTCAATCCTTTGTTTTCATTATAAATTTCAGGAAACTGAAATTCAGTCCTATAAAATGTTACTTCATTTTAGACCAAATAAAACAGTTGTCTTTTCACACTGATGAATTTCCTCAACCTTTTCCTAAGGTTTCAAACGATCTTGTTTGCCCACAAGTGCTGTGTTTCAAAAGAAGAACACTTTTAAGCTATCTGTCATGATTTCTCAATTTTTACCTTACAGAATACTGCAGTGCACTCTGCGTGAGAAACTTATATTCTATTTACAAAGAAAAAGATCTGTAACTTTATGCTTTGCTTGAATGTTATAGAAAACAATACTCGAGTGTACATGAAAATGTTACTCAGGAATTTCTAAAGTGTTCCAAAAGCGATCACACACTCACACACACACATGCGCATGTACACACTCATTCATCAATTTGTGTAACATGGGAGGAGCTTTTTGAAGTAACCCAGATGAATTTTCTCCTCACGACAGCTCAGATTCTTTCTCTGTATCTTCTCTGGCAGTATTGCTACAAGAAAATAAGTACAATTGCGGCCAGAAAAAGAGGCGGCTATGACGTAGGAGCCTTGGTAAACAGGGTAGGGAAGTAGAAAGTGTGGAGAGAAAGGGCAGGAAATGCAAAAAGGGCAGAAATATAGATGTGATTGTCCTTCCCCCTTAGCGGTTAATCTTCAAGCATTGGAGAGTAGATACACTGAGATACTTTCTGAAGAACCCCAAACATGGCACGTCTCAGAGAAGTTCCACACTCAGCCTAGGGGAGCATGTTAGAGAGCCTTGACAGAGGAAGGGTCTAGATGGATGGGCCCTGGCTTCCCATGACCTTCATGTGCCATGTGGAGGTCTAAAGTTCCTGATGACCTTGTGAAGAATGCAGAAGTGCTGAGAGAACCGGGGGTCAGAGATGCTCCGGGACTAGGTAAACCCCCTTCCAAGCAGAAGATCCAAAAGAGGTGAAGGGGACCCTAAAAACGGATAGATTTTTCAGCAAGTGTGGTGAGAGGCTCAAGTTGGATATAAACTTGAAAAGTAAATGAATTTACTTTAAAAGTAAATGAATGTAAAATGTAAAAGTAAATGAATGTAAAATTCCCTAGGTTCTAAGTTCTCAGCATTTTCTGGAACCTTCGCATCCGTTGTAAAACGAAATAAAACATGGCTTTTCCTCTCAGGAGGAGCTTGTGACCCAGTGAAGGAGATACGTGGGTAAACAAATCCAATGCAGTAAGTGATACAACGGAGGCAGGTTCACGGTGATGGGGAAGCAAGGACGAGGACGAAATGGACGGGCTCCTCAGAGTGGGTGAGGCGACCCGCTCTGATGGCTGAGAGTTTTCACCATCCACCACGTACTAATAGGCCTCCCTGTGGAATCTGTGCCAGTTACGTCCCCTGAAATCTCTCGCGTATCAAACATCACCTCCTTCATGAAGATTTTTCTGATCCTTCCAACTAGATTTAATTTCTCTTGTCTCTTGATTTTCATGGCATGTCCGCTTAATCTCTCTCCTCGTTTTATACCTGTTTGTATACTTACCTTGTCCTGTCAACTACATTTTGTGCTCACCCCTGTGTTGCCACATCCCTGTACCCTTTGTGTACTAGACAGTAAATGTAACGTTCCAGTGAATTGAGTCGTCGATAAATAAATGGAGAGGCTAGGTTTAGAAAAAATCAAGTCTAAACCTACTAAATGATGTGCTCTCATAGACAAAGTTTATGCCTTCTTCACCTTTTTATTCCCATAATTTAGCACAATTCCTGGCAAACAGTAGGTGCTCAGTGAATGCTTGTTAGAACTGAATGGGGAAGTTGTAAAGATAAACTGGGAATTAGAAGTGGTTCTGCAGAAGGTTTCTATTTGAAGCTTTCTGGAAAATTCTCCTTTCAGATGCCATAGACTTTAGTCAGAGTCTTTAGAACTCTGTTACTCTTCACAGGTGCTGACCAATATCTCTGTGACAAATGTCAGGTTGTAGGTAATAGTGAAATAGCGAGACTAGAACATATAAATTAGAAGGTTTAATGTTGAAACTCTGATTTTGCTCCTTCCCTGTCCATCTTCTTCAGTCTTGGCAAGGGGATATTGGATACATACATCATGCAAGATGGATGCCACCTCATCTCGTGTACAGTAAGTGCCCTACCTACGAACCTTCAAGTTGTGAACTTTCAAAGATGCGAACGTGTGTTCGCACATCCAATCACGTAAGTTAGTTCACGTGTCTGGTGTACATTGTCACGCGCATGCATCCTCTACAAGTGGTTGTGCTTTTGTGTACTTTACGGTACTGTATAGAGTACAGTAGTACAGTATCTTTATTTTAAGCCCAGAACCTGTGCCATCAACGTCAGGCGTGAGTGAAATTGCAGCTTGCCTTGCATCTCCTATTGCTGACGATCCTTCAGCTCTACCATCTCCCACCTCCTCTCCCTCCTCCAGTCAGTAACTCTTCTTGCCTGTTCACTTGATGCCAGCCCCTGTATGCCAGCTGCTGTACTGTACTACTGTACTTTTCAAGGTACTGTAGTGTAAGATTAAAAATGTTTATTTTTTGTGTTTGTTTTTTATGTATTATTTGTGTGAAAAGTATTATAAACCTATTACAGTACATTACTATATAGCCAATTGTGTTAGTTGGGTACGTAGGCTAATTTTGTGCTCTCAGAACAGAACTCGTTCGTATGTAGGAGACTCACTGTACTTGTAGTGTCACAGGGGGTTCTCACAATCTGTCTATGAGGTAGGTACTATTGTCCCCATTTTTCAGATAAAGAAAGAGACCCAGAAATTTTAAGGCACGCATCAAAGGTCACACAGCTGGTGAATGGGAGCACCATGATTGAGCCCTAATTTGTCTGATACTAAAGCACACATCTTGTCTTGATGAACAAATTAAGTCTTGATGGAGACAGGTCTCTGGAGATACAGGTTTAATTGGGAGATACAGTTGGGTCCAATTCTTCTGACTTACTCTGGTGATCAAAATTGGTCTATTCCAGCCTAAATCAGGTCAGAAGGAGATGATAGAGCTTGATTATACCATGGAAGAAGGGACCCAGGATGGTAAATTGACAGGAATATTGGATGTAGAGAAATCTTTGAAAATAGGGTGAGAAGGATCTATTTGCATGTTTAAAAGTGGAATGCAAGAGAGAGACACTGATGAACAAGATGTAAGAAAAGATTCAGGAATATTGCTACAATCAATAGCCCCCATTAACACAAACATTCCCTACAAATATGTCTGATGTGTAAGTTTCTCCTTCATTTTATGCCACTAGTGACATAATTAGGTAATAAAGAAGTATTTGCTTGAAAATGGGGAGAAAGAAAAACAATTAACTCAGATGTTTTCATTTTGAAGACTTCTGTTAAAATAAAAAGCTTTATATTTCTCAAAGTGAAGCAGCATAATACTGTCACCTCTACTTGAATATAGCTATCTTTACCCAGTGATTGTCTATAATTTCTGCATTTACGATTCTATCCTTTCTCTGGCATTTACTAAACACAATCATGTGAGCTATTGTCTGTAACTTACAGATACTACTCTTTAAGAAAACAGAATTTCAAATAATATATTAGTGGAAAATTATATATATTAGCAGGTCTTTTTTTTTTCAGTTAAAAAGATTCTTCATACAATCAGATTTAAAAAACCAAGACGCAGATGTAGAGAACGTACTTGAGGACACAGTGGGGGGAAGGGGAGGCTGGGACGTAGTGAGAGGGTAGCCTTGCCATATATACACTACCAAATGTAAAATAGATAGCTAGTGGGAAGCAGCCGCGTAGCACAGGGAGATCAGCTTGGTGCTCGGTGACAACCTAGAGGGGTGGGATAGGGAGGGTGGGAGGGAGGCTCAAGAGGGAGGGGATATGGGGATATATGTATACATATAGCTGATTCACTTTATTGTACAGCAGAAACTAAGACAACATTGTAAAGCAATTATACTCCAATAAAGATGTATTAAAAAAAAAACAGATCCCCTAGGGCAAATATTCTCAATCTGGATTCATAAATGCTATTCCAGGAGATCTACGTACTTCTTGAAAATACATTAAAAATGTGAAGTGTAAAGGATGTATTTTTGAAAGTCAATAGAGGGACTTCCCTGGTGGTGCAGTGGTTAAGAATCCTCTTGCCAATGCAGGGGACATGGGTTTGATCCCTGATCCGGGAAGATCCCACATGCTGCGGAGCAACTAAGCCCGTGCGCCACAACTACTGAGCCTGCGCTCTAGAGCCCACAAGCCACAACTACTGAGCCTTCGTGCCACAACTACTGAAGCCTGCGTGCCTAGAGCCCGTGCTCCGCAACGAGAGAAGCCACCACAATGAGAAGCCTGTGCACTGAAATGAATAGTAGCCCCCGCTCGCCGCAACTAGAGAAAGCCCGCGCGCAACAACGAAGACCCAACACAGCCAATAAATAAATGAATTTATATATTAAAAAAGTCAGTAGAGTCTTTAAATCTCAGGTACAAAAAGTGGAACATAATTTTCCTACAGTAAAATTAACTTAGAAGCACCCATTTGTACTCAGAAACAGGAAACTTCAGTTAGTTTTCTTAGATCTATCCAGCCACCTAAACCAAGTCTATCCTGGTTTAAAACTTACCCAGTTTAAGATACTGCTGCTCCCTCTTTTCCTTCTCTCTCGCCTCTGGGGCAGCTTGTTAGTCCAGGGGAGACTTCTGAAGCATCATGATATTGGGGGACATGTCTGGGTGTTGATGATCTCTCTTCTCATTTTCTGCAGAGATGACTTGGCCTCTGTTCTCCAGGTGTGAGTGACACACGACATTGCTCTAGGGCACAGCCACTGACTCTTCTGAGGTCATTGCTTTGGCCCCATGCCTGCTCTGTGCAATGCCACAGAATGGTAGCCATGTCTCTGCATACCAGTCAACAGGACACGCTGTTCCTTAGTCCTGTGTCTGTTTACCCTCCTCAGTGGCCTCTTCCATGTCCCGTTGGCTCTCTTTCCCACTAACTTCCAGGCCTCCTGCAGGTCACAGGCACCCATTCGTCACCACTCAGTCACCATGAGAAAGTCCAGGGTGCTGGAAAGGCTGTTACCCTCAGCCCTTTAGGATCTAGATAAGGCAGACTACCATTTACATTCCCACTTTACATCCTTGTGTTCTGGGTTCTTCTCAAGACTGAGATTTTCCAGATACTTCAGTGGGGAAACTGGATACAAATTTCTTTACTCTTCGGCTCTCTTAACATAAAGGGGAAATCTCTATCTCACCTCCACCCCGAGACCCTTTCTGGAGTTTGATGCAGTGCCTGTCTGTTAGGGGGTGTATGGTGTCCCCCGTGCCCTGCAAATTCATATGTTGAAGCCCTAACCCCAGTACCTCAGAATGTGACTGTCTATTTGGAGATAGGGTCTTTACAAAGGTGATCAGCTTAAAAGGAAGCTGTTAGGATGGGCTCTAACCCAGTCTCGAGGTGTCCTTCTAAGAGGAGGAAATTTAGACACAAAAAGAGACACCAGAAGTGCTGGCACACAGAGAAATGGCCATGTGAGGACACAGAGGTAGGTGGTCATCACCAAATTAAGGAGAGAGGTCTCAGGAGAAACCAGCTCCGCTAGCATCTTGATCTTGGGCTTCCAATCTCCAGAACTGTGAGAAATAAATTTCTGTTGTTTATGTCAGCTAGTCTGTAGTATTTTGTTGTGATAGTCCTAGCAAATGAATACAACATCCTTCTCCACATTGCAACTTCTAACAGCTCTGTCTTCTTTCCTTACCTCTACCTCATTTGTATCTCAGTCAGGGCAGGAGTCGCGGGGAGGGGAACTCTTTCCCCAAGTTCGCATAGGCTCCGGCACTCCCCACCCCTAACCAATGTTTTGACTTAACTGGGCATTTTGAATCTTTTGTTGACGAATCTGGAGTCTTTGTTTCACTTGTTCAAATGGGCTTGATTGGAGGAAGCCAAAAGAAACATGTTTGAAGTTCCAGATCTCAAATAAATATGTCATATATCATCCCACTATAAATATGTGTGCATCCAAACTAGTATATATAGGATGGATAAACAACAAGGTCCTACTGTAAAGCACAGGGAACTATATTCAATATCCTGTGACAAACCATAATGGAAAAGAATATATATGTATAACTGAGTCACTTTGCTGTACAGCTGAAATTAATACAACATTGTAAATCAACTATACGTCAATAAAATTAAAAAAAATATGTGTGCATCTGCTCAAGATTTTCTGGGGAAAGTCCACAGCTCTCTTCAAATTCTCAAAGGCGTTTCTGACCAGAAAAATGTTAAGATTCACCATCTGATCATATTTGAAATGTGATTCAATTTCAAGTACATGATTTATATACATTTTAGAAATAACTATTATGTAAATGAGAGCAGAATGTTTATCTTTGATAAATGTAAATGATATCACACTCATTGCCTTCAGTTAAAAAAATCACTTATTTAATTTGCCATGAAAAAAGGAGCTAAAGTAAACTGTCTGTGAAATACTTGATTCCATGCTCACCTAGTCCCAGGTCAAGAGATCATAAAATCATCCTGTTACTTTCACTGGGACCAGCATCTTAGGGCACCACCATCAGCAAGAGGCATTCTCCGTCACTCAGAATTTAAACAGGCATATGCATTCGCACACACAGATGTCATGGCACGTTATATTTCTCCTTCCCGCCTCCTTCTGCCTTTTGTGCCATTATTCACGGAACAACAAGGATTCAGAGATGAGAGCGGTCAGGGGAGAGGATCAGGAACTCCTCCCCATGTTCTGGGAATTTTTCCTTCCCTTCCTGCCTCAGCCCACCACTATTATCCATCTGATTGCTACAGTAGCTGCTATGGGAATGCAACTTGACCGTGATCCCCTCGCGATGGTTGTCTGGACTGGAGTTTGACAGCCAATAGTGGTACTTCCTTGAGAATTTGGAACTGGCCCATAGGTCATGAAGTTCAAGTTCTGTGAGTAACCATGTAACTCAGGGCACACCAGAGAAGCAAAGAAAGTCGTGTATGCGGAGAGAAAGGGAAGGAGGAGAGAGAGAAAGGAGGGAGCAGGTAGGGTAGTGGGAGAAAAAGGAGAGATAAAGTTCTTAACGCATGTCCCTGTTTCCAAGTTGTCACTGATGCCCAGTTGCATTCCTGTCCTCGAGTTCCATGGATAGCCAGGTATCTTTACACTAGTTCCCCCCCTTAAGTTGGGTACAATTTCTATTTCTAATAACATCTCCCATGAGTTTCATTACACACACACACATACACATATGCACACACAAGAGATGATCTTAGTGTAGGAATATCAAAACTGAACTCTCCCGATGTCAGGGGACATGGGTTCGATCCCTGGTCCGGGAGGATCCCACATGCCGCGGAGCAACTAAGCCCGTGCGCCACAACTACTGAGGCTGCACTCTAGAGCCCCCGAGCCACAACTACTGAAGCCCACGTGCCTAGAGACTGTGCCCTGCAACAAGAGAAGCCACCGCAGTGAGAAGCACACGCACCGCAACAAAGAGTAGCCCCCGCTCCCCACAACTAGAGAAAGCCTGCGCGCAGCAACGAAGACACAATGCAGTGAAAAATAAATAAATAAAAACAAATAAATTTATTTTAAAAAAATTGGGAGGAAAACTGACTTGATCTACAAAGTTATCATTAATATAAACGAACAAGTTTGGGAAACAAAAAACCACTATGCCATACTTGGTGCTATATCTTAGAAGAGATTTTTCATAGTGAAGGCTCACAAAAATGGAGAATCCTCCTTGTGCCATACCAATCTCACCTGAAATAAAAATCTCCAGGAATAATGAATCTATACAAAGAAAAAGTATGAGCTACTTCACTGAAAAAGGGGGGTGCAGTGCCAGGCTTGCAGATTCTGGCTTGATTTTATTGCTTTAGACAGCAATGTAACTACTGGGACTCACCTTTGGTTTCTGGCCCTATAAAGATATATCAAAAGGAAATGAAAAATATTTTGTCCTTCTTTGGCAAATGGAGTTATGTTTTGGGAGCACAAGTGGCTAAAAGTTTAAGGTTTGTAAAAGTGGATGCTGAACGAGTTTAATAAGCCATAGAAGAATCTGAACCTGCTAGGTTTATTCAAGGAAAACACCGCCAAATAACTAAAAAAGGTAAATATCAGGCTGATTGATGGGTTTTTAAAATGTCATGTGGTACATGTATTTGATTCATTCTCTCTCTCTCCGGAATTAAAACTTCCTAGATGATATGCATGGGTATGTCACAGGGCTGCCCCCAGCAGCCCTGTAAATGGTCTGTAAAAGGTCTTGGTCAGCATGATGAATGTCTGGGTTTTAATTATAAGAGGGTTTTCTGGGTATCTTACTTTAAGTGTTCTTTTCCACAAAGACAGTTGCTGCATCTGTTTTACAACCCTCTCTTTTAGAAGGAATGGTTTAATGCTTCTGGCACTGTGGCAATCTTCATAAACACACACACACACACACACACCACACTAAATCTCCGTTTAAAGTTAGACGATGGATATATCAAACATCTTTTCACTTTAGTGGCAAAGCTCTGGCACCCTGATGTTCTGATAGTCTTTCCCTCTTTCTGTATTTTAAGGAAAGGCTGAAACTCTTGCCCAATGAGAAAGTTGTCTCATCTCGCCAGCAGATCTCTGCAATCGGGATTTATCCATTGCTTCAAGCCCCACGTATGACACAGGTGTTTTGTTTTGTTTTGTTTCCAAAAAATGGGTGTGTTCAGCACTACCCCATGGAAGAGAAATTTAATTGTGTAATGGGCTCCTCAGGTGTGATCCACATCCTCGCAGGGCCTGCACGGACTGCTCGTCCGTTTTGTTCCTGCTTCTCTCCATCCAGCTCACCTGTGATGGTGGCTGAGTGTAGCAGAAAGAGCTTGAAGAGGAGGAAAGGGAAGGGCTGCAAGGAGAGAATGGGCCAAGCACAGTTTCTGGCCCATAATGCTTATTCATTCATTCTGTAAACACTTATGAAAGCTACAGCATGTTAGGCGTTGTTCCAAGTTCTGAGGAAGAGTGATGGGAAAAACAAAAAACCCAAACACCGGAGTCTCTGCTCTCATCGATAAAGCTTATAACCTAGTGGCAGTTAAATGCTTGCAGAGTGAAGGGATGCCTCGATGCCGGGAGCGACAGCAGGGGTGAGAGCTGGGGGCAGCTCCAACTGCCCACTCTGTGTAACTGTAAGTACTGACTTACCCAAATCGACTTCACCATCCCAACTCTGGGAGTCCCGTCTCCGCGGAGCAAACTGTAACCCGCGTGTACTAGCATTCTCACTCTTATTTAAACTGTAAATTTAAAGTGCCCGTAGGGAGGGGAAAGGCTGAGGGTGCCTGCCTGGACTGGCGCTCGCCAGGCCTTCCCAGCATCCCCGTGACCTTTGAGCCGCGCAGTGGAAACCTCCCCAAGAGAACCGCCAGGTGGCACCTGTCAGGCGCAGATAGGGAGAGTCATTCTCCCCACTCCCCAGCCAACCGGAACAGCCGGGCTGTGCGCCTTCGCCAGTAGGCTTGTTGGCGAGGCAGAGGGGGAGTGTTAGCCTCGGTTCAGACTGCGCGGTTACGTACCCCGTTTTCCCCACACCCCAAACACGCAGAGTGTAGACCTGTCCCCACGCGCCCGGGCTGCCAAAGGCGCGTCATACGCTTGTTGGGAGCGGCTCGGCCTCAGTCACCGCGCCGCGACTTGGGGGCTGGCGGTGGGTGGCCGTGGGCTGCGCTGAGTTGGAAGCCTCGCCAGTGCCCAGGTCTCCTCCGCCCGACCTCATCCCGGGCCAAGGCGGAGGAGTGGCACGAGAGACGGGACCCAGGGCAGTGGCAGGCAGAAGTCCGGTCACGCGGGACACCGCCTCCCCCTCTTCCCCCCACCTCCCGGGTCTGAGCCTGGGTCCGGGGCGCCTCCTCCCGCCGGTTAAAAACCCTGTGGTTTCCGCGGCCCCGGCCGCAGCGTGGCGGCGTCGGGTCACCTCTCCCCACCGCGCCGCAGCGGCGCTCCCAGCAGCCCAGGCTGGGGACCGTCCCCACTGGCAGAGGGGCCCAGCAGAAGGTCGGGGTGCGGGGTGGCCGCACCCGGAGCAAGCGTGTTGGGGTCATTTCGGATTGGGCGGCCGGGTCGCCAACTCCACTCCATCGGTAGCGGAAAGCGAGCTGCGCCAGTTGCGCGACTGTCGCTGCCGTCGCTGCCTCTATTCGGCCGCCGGTGACATTGGGAGGAGACCGCTGGTAACGAGCGGAGGAGGAGGAGGAAGAGGAGCAGGGAGGGCTGGGGTGGGGGGACAGAAAGTAGCGATTGTGCCAGGGGGCGTGTGAGCAGCCGGAGAGGCGGCCGCGCTGGTGCAACTTCTCCGGGGCGCGCGCGGCGGGGCGGGGAGCGAGCGCGGAGCGCGGCGGGCGCCGGGAGCCGGAGGGAGGCGCGGGAGCCTCGGGGAGCCGCCTCCAGCGCCCCGCGCCCCGCGCCCTGCGCCGCCGCCGCGCCGCCGGCTCGCTTCCTCCGGGTTCCCAGCCCCGGGTGCTGAGGCTCCGGTCTATAAATAGCAGGTTACAGCTCCCGCTGGCGCGCACAAGCTGACCCGCGAACGCCGGAAAGTCAGGCTCAAAGTGTCTGCTGCTGCTGCCGCCCCCTACTCCGCCTCCGGGAGAGGTAATTACCCGCCGGGGCTCGAGGGCTCGGCGGGGGCTTCGGCAGGGTGGGCTGGGGGACGGTGGGGGGCTCGCGAGGCGTTCGAGCGGGTCTGAGAGCGCGGGGGCGGGCGGCGGGGGGCGGGGAGCCAGTCTGTTTGGCCTCAAGTTTCTCAGCCAGGCGGCCCCGATAGCCCCATGCAGCCCTCGCTCCTAAGCGCTGTGGTGTGCTGTCTCTCCCGGGCTGCCGGGGTACCCCTGACACCCGTGGACCCCCTGGCCGGACGCCCCTTGGCCGGGCCGCGCGCAGGTTCAGGTTCACCGTCACCCTCGCCCCCTCACACTCACTCTGTGGGCCCCGCGTAACTCTGAGCTCTGGCCTCACTGACCTTCCAAGGCGGCGCCCGCCCAGCCTCGCGGTCCTTTTGGAGAGGCTGCGGTGCCCCGGGGGACTCGCTCTCCACAGCCTCTCGGCCGCTAACCTGCCGCCGCCGCCCGCCTCGGGAGAAGCCGTCTTCGAGGCGAGCGGGTGGGGGTGGGGTGGGAGTAAGGGAGATTGATACTGGGGTCTCCGTTGCCCCATGGTTCGGTGTTTCCTAAGGAGCCCCCTCTCCATGGCCACCCCCATTCCACTCCCGGCAACTCATTCCGGCAGAGAAGCCCGGTGCGTCTCTTCTTGGCCACCAAGCATCTCTTGTCCTGCCCCAGAGAGGTCTCATTTTTAAAGGGGTTCGACAGCGAGGGGCCGTGGCTGGAGGGCGGTGGGGGGCCGTGGTCGCGGGGCTGGCGTGGGGAAGTCATTGTTTGGCGTCTGACAGCTGCGCTGCTGGGTCTGCGAGCTCTCTGGCACCTTTGGCAGGGAGGGCCCAGGCCGGGGATGGTTAGGAGCCAGGGGCTGGTTCCTGAATGGACTTTCGGGCTTGTAGCTGGGACTAAGATCGGGATGCTGGAGCCCCACGTATCTGCTTTTGCCCCTCCCTATGCCTCTGAACTCTCCTCCCTTTTGGGGGGTGGTGTCTGCCCCTACACGGTGCAGAGGCACCGGCAGTTTCTGTTTGGGGACAAGGGGTTTATAAGGGCGAGGATGTGCATGTGGATTAGGTTGCCGCTGCCGCCCCAAACTTACTGGAAAAACCCGAGAGGGTTTTTTTCTATTACTCTCGTTTTAATGATGCAGATTAACGTTGCCTGTCTCCCCCCAATCCCCTCCGCCGGGAACTAGGTTTCCTCCCTCTTTCTGAGGTGTGTTATTTGAGGTCATTACAGTTTATGACTCCAGGTGTTACATTTTACATATCTCCTTCCTCTCAGTGTGACAGAACCTGTTTGTAAAGGTGTGGCTCTATAAAATAAGTGAAAGCCTGGAAGACAGGGGGTAGATTGTCTTCTTTCCCTCGAGATGGGCACTAGATAGCCCGTTTGTAGGTGTAGGACTACATTTCCAAGACCTTGGCTTGTCATAGGAGTTTTCTTAATGGGTTCTGGACCAGCAGTAGTAGTAATCTGACGATGCTAAAGCAGCATATAAGGTGCAAGGAACCACCGACAGGGCAGCTGGCTAGTGCAAGAAGTTGAGTAAAAAGAGGACTGGGTAAGTGGGCACTGTCTCACTTAATAGACAAAGAAATGCATGATCTTGTGTTCCTTTGTGATATACCCCAGTAGAGCATTGATGTGACATCAGAGTAAATGATCAATGGCTTTGTAATACGTACTTGAGCATTAAAAATTGAACCTCTTGGATTTGTAGTAATGTAAAACGCGACTGCAGTGGAATGCTTTTCCAATGTATTTCTCTAAAATGTGCTTTAGAACATTGTCCTTGAAAGGTTATGAGAGTCTAGATCCTCAGTGTCTTTCAGAAACATATGTGCTGCTTGAAATACTGCTCGTATTTTTGAAGAATATTCTCTGTGATTAGGCAAATCAATATTTATTTGTGATAAATTAATGACCAGTTAGGATGTACATATTTATAACGGTGTTTTGTTTTTGATCCATTGATAAAGTATAAGAAAAACCAGATAGACCAAGTTTAGTCTTGTTCCTCCAGCTGTTTAAAGAAGCACATGGTCAAAGTTATAGGCAGAAAGTACTTTCCAAATGTTGGGTTTGAGCTTCACTTTGGGGATGCAAATCGACTGAATGACTTCATTCCCCGTAAGGTTTTTGTCAAAATACTCATAAGATAGACTCATCAGTTAAATTTGATTACAAAATAATGCTATTATATTTGAGTGGTGTGAAATGGAAAACTCCTTAAGCTTAGGGAAAAGCCAGATATTTGTTCTAAATTGTGCAGATTGAAAGCAATTCATTTCCTTTCTGAGACCTGGGAGTTTCTTCTAGTACAAGTAATATTAATTCGCACATGGGTGACAGAGGCTACTTTCACTACTTTGAGGCAAAACCCAAGAGGGCAGTTCTCCTAAAGACAAAGAAAAAAGTGCAAACTGATCTCATATCTCTTAGCAACTGAATAGATGTCAGTTGTCAGGTAATTACCTGACATCTGAGAATACAAAGTTAAAAAAGTTATGAAATAATTAGTGAGCAAAATGCTTACTGAATATGTTACATTTTCTTATTTCATAGTGCACAATCCCCAGCCAGTACTAATATTAGAGATACAAATATCATAATTTTTGTAATCTGTGTGGAATAAATTCTTGTCTTTCATAACCATGGGGATTTTAATAGCTAGAAATGTGCTGTTTTAAATAATCTCAAGTTTAATGTTAATGTTCATTTGAAAGCTGTATCTGCCTCTTCTGTATTCTGTACCTTAATTTTTCAATGTGTTCTATCTATCTTTCTAAAGCCCTAGGGAATGTGCTTCATAGCCACTTTGTTACTACTTTTTAATATTGAGTTAGAAATCTTTGATTATAAAGCTCTTTAGGATACACAAATATACATACTTTCATATTCAGGCTAAGAAATGAGGTTATTAGACAAATAATTTCAGTTTAAACATTTATTTTTAGATAAATCCAAATGATAATGCCATGATTGCATTTTTGTGTGCAAGATGCACATAGCTTTTGTTTTCCAGAACTTTAAATGCAGTATGTATTGATACCTAGAAACACATTAAAATATGGAAGAAAATTTTAAGCAATCTTGAGAGTCCCAGGCATTATTATCATTTGAATCAAGACTTGTTAGTTCACTTACTTTATATGTTTTCATGACCTTGTCGACCAATAGGAGCATTTGAAAAGGCTTATGAAGTTTTATTATTATAATTATCTCGTTTGTATACCTGCAACTGCTGTGGGATTTTTCTTATATAAGGGACAGTTGTAACCACTATCTTATGTCCTAGAAGTATCTTGTTAATACATGGTATACCATAAGGCCGGTGGAATATCTAAGAGCTGCAACTTCAGACTTGTTTTCTCCAATTGGCTTTGTAATTTTATCGAACACTGATAGATGTAATCCCAACATAGTGTGAAGAATTGGATTTCAATGTAATCTGTGTTCTTAAATCATGTTTTCCAAACTGAGTTTCTTACATTGCAATATTTTGAGTAAGTTCTGTCTTTTGCATTGGCAGCCATGCCAACTAGGTGTCCTAATTGTGTGGAGAGGCCTCAAAATAGCTCTATGCAGAGCTAAGTGGAATAGACTTGGCAGTATTCATTCGGTTAAGCTGATTAAAGGAAGTAGTGAGAAGTTGTCTAGATCATGTGGCTGTGATCAGAGATTCCTTTGGGAATTATCTAAATTAATGATTTCAAGGGGATGGAGGCAACACTTCCCTCAAAGGTGAACTTCTCCCTCCTTCTCCCGCTCCCTCCCTCCCTCCCTCCCTTCTTTCCTTCCTTCATTCCTTTCCTTCCATCGATTTGTCTCTTATCTATCTTTCTTTTTCTACCTGCCTTTCTGGTTGTTAAAATGAAGCACTGCAACAGGCCTGATGTTGGAATTACTGAGCTATGTGCTCTATTTTCCACATTGCCAAGGATGGAGAGAAGTTTGTGGGATATACAGGCGGCCTTAATACTCACTCTGAATTTCAATTATCGGAGTAACAACAACAATGAAAAATGTCTTCCAAGATCAACATAAAATATAGTTCTTTAAAATTTCCATATATGAGTTGTTTTAATATATCATGGATTTATAAATTATAAGTACTTTAAAAGGAGAAACAGATTTTTATGTGTCTCAAAACGGAGTGTGATTTTTAAAAAGTTAAGCAGCAAAGATTTAAAGGAAATCCTCTGAGCATTTTTCATTATAACAAACTTAATGGGCAGAAATATGAGTCTTTCACCTTTCACCTTAGTTCTTAAAATAGGTAGCTACAGTGCATTAAGTAGACCAAACTGGGGACTACCATTGTAGACTACAATGAAGCAAATAAAATGCACTCCCTTACCCATAGCAAAGTTCTCTATAGCAACTCTTTCTTTAATCCAGTCTTTCAAACATTTCTCATTTCATTTTCTTGGGGTTTTACTCTTCTAGCCAAAAGATCAGAGATGAGCCTGAGCAATTAGCACAACCAAACCATAAAAATTATTCACCGCTGGGAAAATAAAGTAGAACTAAAAATCAGTGACATCTTAAATTGAAGTTATAACCTGTAGATGAGGGGAGATTATAGCTATGTCCTTAAGAAAGCTTGAAAGTATCATTAGTGATTATTTAACATCCTACAAAGCCCTTTTGAACATTTTCATATACCGAACTTGCTAGATAACAACATATTCCACTTGGAGCATTGGCATATATCACATTCATAATAGAATATGTTACATACTTGCTGCACAGTATTAAAAAAAATCACCCTTTAAAAAAATTTCATGTCTTCATTAACAAAACCCATAACTTTTTATATTTACTAATCTAATCAGATCTTTTTTACCTAAATTTATGAGACAGGGATGATTTTATGGTATGTGTAATTTCATTTCTCCCTAATAGCTTTCTTCTCTTGAAGCAGTTATGAATAAATATGTTCCAGAGCTATGTTTTTTGGATAAATTTGCTTTAAAATAGAGCATTTCCACTTTCCTGAAGGCGTCCATTGTGCATTTGGAGTGAAAGAGACAGCACTAGGTGGCAGTGTGCAATGCTTAGTAGCCTTGGGTCTTTTTAATTGCAATATATTCATTATTAAAGCTGTTCTTTTACACAGAATTTATTTATATCACGGGCGAGCTAATGAAATTAAAATCAACAGGCAGCTAAATCCTTAGCAGTATATGTAGAAGATCTATTGTTTGTAATACTTTAAAGATTTGATTGTAATATTTAACACACTCTGCTTTTATGTGGGGTCTGCTCGTGTGGGGAATTCTTAGCAATTAATTGAACTAAACGTGCCAGAATTCTGCTTATGACTGGGTAAGAAAAAGGTAAAGACAAAATTAAGTGAACATGGTAGAACTCTTCCCCGCCCCCAGTATGGTCATTCTAAAACAGACATTGTATTAACCATTTGCATTTTAATCCTAATCCTCTCATTACACAGGCTGAGCAAATTCTTTTTTCTAGGTGTTGAAGGCTATAATTCTTAATTTTTCCTCTATCTTATTGTCCTTGGGACAATGCAAAAAAGAAAAAAAGTGCAGATTGTCTCCCTGACACTTCAGCAGTTCCCTAATGTCCTCTGTAATAGTGATGGCCTGGCTATCACAGTGACCAAATTGGATTAGCCACATAGCACTCTAATTTACTTTATTGTGACAGCTGAAATTTATCCAAACCATTTCTTCTTGGTTTATCTGGATGTCAGCATCCCTTTCTTTGGCTGAATGACTAAATCATGGGCCATGGCAGAATTAAAATTTATTCCATCCTCCGTGCACCAGAATGGGTCCCGTGCATAGTGTAGCCACCTGATTGGAACCTGCTCAAGGTCAACAGGGTAGGTGTTTCAAACCATGTTCACTGGATGGGGCAGTTGTGGGAATGGAAACCAAGGGAAAAATTAATCAACATAAATTTGCATAATTAAGAAATATACTTCTTTTAAAAGACTTTTTAGTACTACGTACAATTTTAAACATAATAAAAAATAGTACAGTGAACTCTCGTGTTCCCACCAGCCAACTTCAGTAATTGTCAAATCATGGCCATTCTTGTTTCATCCACAATCTCACTAGCTTTTCCCCTTTCTGCAGTTTTGGGAAGCAAATCCTAGAAATTATATCAAAGGAAATATACTTGTGAAGCAGTTATTTACAAAAATAGGTATCATATGAAGGGCAATTTAAAAAAAATTACTAAAGTAAGAACACTACGTATTTCAACTAAAAAATTAGGAATCTTGGCATTAGTTAAATTATGTACAAATTATGAATTCGTTTCTGGAAAATATGTCAGACTATATAATTAAGGAATTGATTTCAACTTAGGTTCTATGTCGTATTTTTTTAATCAACAAAAGTGTGCAGTAATGTTCCTTGAACATGGTAGGTAGTTAGTACATGCTTGATAAACCAATGACTGCATTAGGCTTCTTAGATTAAAACAAATACTGACTGTCTGCATACCTTGTCACTACAGTTCTCTTATGTAACATTTTACTTCTAAAGAGGCAGACATTGTAGACAACAGCAGGCCCTTGGCATGCGAGAATTTAGTTTGCAAGAGTCAAGATTTTACCAGCTGTCTTAAATTACTTACACGTAGTAATCTATAATTTTGCTGAAGTGTGAATTTAAATCACACAGTCCTGGAAACTGGCCTTTCAGTGAATGAGCCCAGCCAGTGGGCCAGTGGTCATACCTCCAGGTGATTTTATGCTCTAGGTAACATGGCACTTCACTTTCTAGAGCTAGTTATCCCTGGTGAGTGTGTTTGAGAATTTGGCAATCTGAGAAATCATTTGGTCCTCCCCTTTGAAAATGTCATGAATCTCCTAAAATATACCTGTAAGATTTTGTGTTGAGTTGAAATTTTAAATGAGTAGGATTTTTTCAGATTTCAAAAAATTGACAGTAACCATTATGTATAAATCATTATGATATTATGTGTCTAAGAGAAAATATAATTCCATGGTAGAGAAAACAAGTATTTTGTATCTAAAGGGTTGAAGCCATGCCATACTTTTCATATGTAAAAATTATATAAGGAAC
This sequence comes from Balaenoptera musculus, assembly GCF_009873245.2. Lineage (NCBI taxonomy): Eukaryota > Metazoa > Chordata > Mammalia > Artiodactyla > Balaenopteridae > Balaenoptera > Balaenoptera musculus. The sequence goes on along the minus strand of NC_045789.1, from coordinate 25,644,112 downwards.
AAAGGCCCTGTATAATTTTCTTAATACTAGACAGATAATTTTTTTTACTTTTTTGAAATTTACTATAATGTTTTCTTTCCTGGGCTGTGTTTTAAAGACTGCCTCCCAATTTATTCATGCTATTCATATTCCGATTTCTCACTTTATATTTTGGGTGGGAGTGAAGAATGGTACATACTCAGAATAGTGTAACAAGAAATAATTGAGCCAGTTGGCTTCCAGTTGATTTTTTTTTTTCTACTCATTTTTTTTCCAGATTATAAATGTAATAGATCTCCATTGAAAAAATTTTGGCAAGTAGAGAAAAGTCTAAAGAGGCAGAAAAAAATCATCCAAGGACATATTTTTAGTGTTTTATCATATTTCTTTCTAGAATCCTGTGATTCTTTCTAGATTTTGTGATTCTTCTACAAAAGTTGAGATTATAGTACGTGCATGCATGTGTGTGTGTGTGTGTGAAAATGTCTTGATTTTCTTTTCCACTTAGAATTCTGTTGTTCAATTCAGTTTAGAATTTGATTGAGCACCTACTATGTGCCAGGTACTATGCTAAGCTCTTTTCTGGTTTACAACAATGAATAAAAAAGAAAATCACTTTTCCTGTGCCTGTAAACACGGCTCTAACCTTTTCTTTCTTTTTTTTTTAAATTGCCATCTGGTAGTTAAGCATACAAATCACTATCATTTGTTTAGCCATCCTTGCAACTTTGACTTTTTGGCATTTTTTTCCTGTTAACACACTGTGATGAATCTTTTCTGTATGACCTCATTTTCTAATATCCCTTGTCTATCATTTTTACTGTTTTCTTAGGAATGATTCCTAGAACTAGTATTCTGGATAAAAAGTATAAACCTTTAAAAAATTCCTTATACATATTGCCAAACTGCTTTTTAGAAAGACTGCACCCATTTTCATTCTCCCTGGAAGTACATAAGTCACATCTCCATCCTCACCAGCACTGAGGGATATGATTATTTTTTTATTAAGTTTGTTAATTGGAATGAGGAAGATGATTTTAACATCAACCACAACAAGAAAACTTATTGCACACCTCGTGCAGCCCATTCATCAAACAAGACCTTTATCTATATTATCTCATTTAATCTTTGCAACAACTGTAGGAGGAGGACAATGTTACCATCCCATTTTAAAGGTTAGGAAAGTTATATTTTGAGAGGTTAAGTGGCTACCCCGAAGTCACACAGTTGGTAAGTGGTCGAATTGGGTCTTGGACCAAGACTGATTTTACTGTAAAGTCTAGGCTTTGAACTACTGCATTCTTCTACTATTGTTTTATTAAGTGAGGCTGAACATTTTGTTGTTGTTGTTTCAAAGCTCCAAATTTTTATATTTGATTTATTTATATATATTTATTTTAATTGAATTATAGTTGATTTACAGTGTGTTAGTTTCAGGTTATGGTAAAGTGCTTCAGTTATACATACGTATATATTCTTTTTCAGTTTCTTTTCTATTATAGGTTATTACATGATATTGAATAATGTTTCCTGTGCTATTGACTAGGTCCTTGACATTTGAGGCTGAACATTTTTGTAATGCTTATTTTCATTTGTACTTTATTTTAAATATTAATTTATATTTTTAGCATTTTCGCATATTGGGACCTTGGTTTTCTTTTCATCAATTTTAGTGTCCTTTATGATACTGTCTTTTTGTCATTTATGTTATCTGTATTGCTTTGCTTTCTTTTAACATATGAAAGTTGAAAATGTGTGGGTTATTAAGTTGAATGTCATATTTCTCCCATTGTATTTTTGTTTTTTTGCTTAGATAATACTTTCTCATTTATAAAACAGATTAACATTTACCTAAATTATTCTTCCCCTAAAACAATTTACATCTAATTCTTTAATGATTTTTTTTTATCACTTTTCCACCCAACATTGTTTTGGTGTATGGTGTGAGATAAGAATTAAATTGATTTCCCTCCTAATAACATTTTTCAGCAGCAGTTTTTGAATAATGCATCCATTTCCCACTTATTTGTGATTCTATCACATCATGTTATCTAATTCTAGAGGTAAACACATAGACACACACACACAGACACAGACACAGACGCACACACACACACACACACACACACACACACACTCCCACATAGTGGGTTTCTGGTTCTGGCATACTTACTTCATTCTAGTGTTCTGTCAGTATTTTTTATTAATATTTCACAGGTTTAGATGTTGTTATTTGCTTAATACCTGGTAGTATTGATGCTCTCTACTTGTTTATTTTTCTGTAGCTTTTAAGACATTCTCACTGATATTTCTTCTGGACTCTTTCTAGAATAACTTGGAAAAGTTACCCCCACATATTTTTAGATTTTAATTGAAATTTGAGTGTATAAATGGAATTGAGGAGAATTGGCAACTTAATGGGACTTAGTCTTCTTGTAAGCAACCTGGTGTGCCTCTCAGTACAGTTTTGATTTGGAGGGTTTTTCATGCTATATGTAAGAGCCTGTATTAGATATCAATCATTCTGTCTAAGTATTTTCCTTTTTCAGTATTCATTCTTCAAACTGACCAGGGAATTAGGCAGCATGCCCCATGCACCATGGGCCCACCTTAGCTTTGCCCATTCCTGTTCATGTGTTTGGCTTAATGGCATCTCATTGTCCAGGAAAGAGAGGGGCACACGAGGCTCGAAAGCTTCTCTTTCCCATTATTGGGCCACAGCCTTGCTCTAAACATATGTTTATTTTAAATTATTTTACTTAAATTAGCCTAAGAAGATACATTCAGTATAAATATTTAAAATATCAAAATGTGAGTCCTACTTCTTCAACAGCTCACCAAGGAAGTATCATAAAATTGTCCAAAAATTTGTAATACCTGTAAATCAAAAAAATATAATCCAGCAAACATTGCTCAGTTTGATATTTGGTTTCCAGTTGTCAAATCTGGTGAAAGTACCTCTAAGATCATCAGTTTTGGCCCATTACGGTGGAGCGACAGGGTGGGGTAACTAGCCTGAAGCTATAGCTCATTTATTTGGGTCTGTGCTCCAGTTATAGAGATTTAAAAAAAAAAAGAATATCCAGAAAGATTTTTGTACACACAATTTGTTTATGTCTTTTTAAAATGCTACATAGCTATATACTCCAGCTCTCTTCCACTGACGGGTGTATAAAACAATTTGCTTATTGGAATCATGCAGAAGAGAAAGGCTTGCTTTTATGAACATGAGTCCTCCAGGTTTTCTTGAAGCTGAGACTTGTCTATCTCAGGCTAATGGACCCCGCATCTGCTGGTGCCCTGCCTCAGGAAGCTGCAGATAGACAAGTGGGAGAAATATTGTGTGTGTGGAGGCGTCTTCAGACCTGCTCATCCATACCCCCAGTTCAGTTATATTATTTTCAATGGCAGTTCTTCTGCGTAGTGGAACTTTGCATGTAAGTTACATTCAAGTTACAAACATCGGATTGTGGTAAGAACCACCTTCATCTCTCTGTTTAAAACTGTGAGGACTTCCGCATGGACGGGTCACTAAGTCAGATTCTACTAACATCCACTTTCCATTTCATAGACTAGATCACTGAGCTCAACAACAAGTGAAAGCAAGTGAAAAGCTCATAATTTGCTTCTGTTGAGACTTTCTAATTTCCATGCTTAGGTTCCTGTATTTCTTTTCAGTTGAACGCTTGAAGCAACAATGCACTAGCAGTGATGAAAGTCCTCTCAAAGCCTCAGGAGAGTTTTTCTCCCACTGGTTTAAATTTCCCTGTCAAAATTTCTCAGGTAATGTGATACTGCGAAAGAGTGTGTGAGAGAGAAAAAGATCGACCAGTGTAGACAGGGCAGGGCAAAGACACTGCAATGGGTTCGTAAATCATATGACGCTTATCTTGGGATTCTAACCCATACAGACCTATATCTCCATAGTGTTTTCTGCATCCAGCACATAAACACTAATTGTAATTTTAAAAATGATTTAAAAAATCACTGAAAAATACTTAGTTCAAGAAGACACCTCTAGTTTAACTATTTCCCTGCACCATTTTAGGATGACCAAGGTTTTATTTATTTATTTGATTGAAGTATAGTTGATTTACAATGTTGTGTTAGTTTCTGCTGTACAGTAAGTGACTCAGATATACATACATATATATATTCTTTTTAAAATATTCTTTTCCATTATGGTTTATCAAAGGGTTTTGAATATAGTTCCCTGTGCTATACTGTAGGACCTTGTTGTTTATCCATTCTATATATGATAGCTTACATCTGCTAACCCTAAACTCCCACTCCATCTCTCCCCTAACCCCCTCCCCCTTGGCAACCTGTTCAATCCCCTCCCCCTTGGCAACCTGTTCTCTGTGAGGATGACCAATGTTTTGATATGCTCAGGGCTGGTGGATTTCAGTGCTGAAACCTGGAGAGACCTGGGCAAATGGGCTGGTTGGTCACCTTATCTTCACAAACAACGTTTGAAAAGTATAGAGAGATTAACAGGTAGAAGTTTTCAAATAATCTATTGTGCTCAGTAGAAAGGAGAGATAGTTTTTGGTATGTGAAAGTGCTACTTGAACATTCTATGAATAATAATCATCCCAGGATGATACAAAATCTGGACTCAGGTTGTTCTTTTCTGGCAGAAACTGGATATTTTTAATTTATGTACTTATTTATTCATAATTTATTCCCTGCACACTTCCAAAAATGATTTGAGATGGTTTACAGTAAAACAACATAAAAAGATACTGAGTTTTTTTTTAAATTTTATTTATTTATTTATTTATTTTTGGCTGTGTTGGGTCTTCGTTTCTGTGCGAGGGCTTTCTTTAGTTGCGGCAAGCGGGGGCCACTCTTCATCGCGGTGCGCGGGCCTCTCACTATCGTGGCCTCTCTTGTTGCGGAGCACAGGCTCCAGACGCGCAGGCTCAGCAGTTGTGGCGCACGGGCCTAGTTGCTCCGCGGCATGTGGGATCTTCCCAGACCAGGGCTCGAACCCGTGTGCCCTGCATTGGCGGGCAGATTCTCAACCACTGCGCCACCAGGGAAGCCCCGATACTGAGTTTTTACAGCAGTTCAATACTAATGCAAAAGATATATTTTGGAGCTTGACTAAAAGTACCATGCCTTAAAAATGAAATTTGATAATATGAATACTAACCAGTACGAGATCTGAGGTACTCTAGGTAGAAACACATATGGGGACATTTAAAAATCACTACCCAAATCCCATGATTTTGGATAAAAAAGTAGCAATTTTTTGAACAATGATTTGATGTTATAAGGTTCCCACGAGACAGTCTGGGTGAGCTATTGTGGAGAGGGCCCAATAGACAAGAATTCTGAGCCCATCCAAACAGGACTGGCGGCTTTCTTTCACAGGCATGTTTTTGATTCTGTCTCCATACATTCTAGCTTTAGACACATTTGTGTTGCATTGAAAAGACTGTTGCATTTATTTAAAAGACCTACTATAAGACTTTGTTCCTCCAAATCTAGGCTGTAGTGATTTTGGGAAAGTCATTGAAATCTACCTGAGCCTGTTTTCTCATCTATTAAGTACAGATAATAATAACTATCTCAGATTTGAAGTGAGAATTAAGTGGGACTGTATACAAAAACTATAAATTATAATTTATAAAATATACTATAAAAGCATGGTATTAAATATATTGACAACCACTAATGTGATTATTATTCTGTTATATCCTATACTCAGAATGATTATTTGGGACTCAGTTACAGCTTGACATGTAACCAAGAAAACTATATAGATTCAGTGTCCACTCTGATGAATTTTAAGCATAGCCTCCTAATCTGTAAACTGGTTCATGAACACCCACCTTGCAAAGATGTTATGAGGATTAAATACAATAAGGGATGTAAAGCACACAGTGTCAGGCCATAGTAAGTCTTCAATGAGTAGTAAGTCTTCAAGCTATTTTATTACTGTGATTAATAGTTTTTATTTTTTATGAATGAATGAGGAATTGAGATATTAGAGTTATCTGATGCTATATTTTCTAAACTTTCGACAGTAGAATTTTAAATGAAATCTAAAATCTCAGTGTAGAAAGTAGACATACAAACAATATTTTATTAGCATAGATGCATTTTGTAAGTTCACATTTTAAAAATATGCTTATTGATAAGGTCAATCAATGAAAACAAGGAGGTTCCTTTGCTGAACACAAATACGCAAACTTTGTGCTTATAGATAATATTTGAGCAATTATGTCTGCTCCATCATGAAATATATTTTTTACTTGTTTTATTTGTTTTCTTTCCTTTTTAAAATTTGGTGTCTTTATTTGATTCTGGTTTATTTGGTATTTTTATTTTGTGCCTTTGTTTGGTTTATACAGTTTCTTCCTCTAGATTGCAAATTTCTTTTTTTTTTTGTATTTATATATATGATTTTAAAATATTTATTTATTTTTAACAATTTTTATTGGAGTATAGTTGCTTTACAATGTTGTGTTAGTTTCTGCTATACAGCATAGTGAATCAGCTATACATATACGTGTATACGTATATTCCCTCTTTTTTGGATTTTATTCCCATTAAGGTCACCACAGAGCATTGAGTAGAGTTCCCTGTGCTATACAGTAGGTTCTCATTAGTTATCTATTTTATATATAGTAGTGTATATATGTCAATCCCAATCTCCCAATTCATCCCACCCCTCCTTCCCCCCTTGGTATCCATATGCTTGTTCTCTACTTTTGTGTCTCTATTTCTGCTTTGCAAATAAGTTCATCTGTATCATTTTTCTAGATTCCACATATAAGTGATATCATACGACATTTGTTTTTCTCTTCCTGACTTACTTCACTCTATATGACAGTCCACCCACATCTCTGCAAATGACACAGTTTTGTTCCTCTTTATGGCTGAGTAATATTCCAGTGTGTATATGTACCACATCTTCTTTATCCATTCCTCTGTTGATGGATATTTAGATTGCTTCCATGTCCTGGCTATTGTAAATAGTGCTGCAATGAACATTGGGGTACATGTGACTTTTTGAATTATGGTTTTCTCTGGATATATGCCCAGGAGTGCGATTGCAGGATCATATGGTACTTCTATTTTTAGTTTCTTAAGGAACCTCCATACTGTTCTCCATAGGGGCTCTATCAATTTACATTACCACTAACAGTGTAAGAGGGTTCCCTTTTCTCCACACCCTCTCCAGCATTTATTAGATTGCAAATTTCTTAAGGATTGGGAGCATCTTCAGTTTTATCTTTTGGACCCAATGCCCAGTAGAATGCATGGTACATGGTAGGCCTCAAAAACGTTTTGTGGGTGAATGAATAATCAGCATAGTGAGGCTTATTCTACCTGAGAAAAATTATTGTGTTTTTAAAGGTGTAAGGGTATGAAAAGGACAGGAAATGAAATATCAATTAATAAACTGACTGATCTAAAAATAACGCCTTCTTGATGAAGGTCTAGAAGAACTTTAATCTATTAGTAGAGCTCTTGCTACACCAGGGAAGATTCTGGTCTTTGAAAAGTCTGTGTGTGTGTGTATGTGTGTGTGTGTGTGTGTGTATGCACACATATGTGTGCTCCTTCATGCATGTGGTTTTGTGAGAGTGAGTGAGGGACAGAGTGGAGGACACTGGAAGGGAATGAACACTTGTGCAGGCCCTGCCATGTGTCAGGCACTTGCCAAGTATGTTGCTTTGAATATGGTCTGTTCTTCTTGGGGATTTTTGCTGCATCAGAGCCTGCTGAAATGCATCCAGTGAAATGTTTATCACGCTTTGGCAGGTGGACTCTGGGAAACAATTACAAACTATTTGTAGAACTGTGGGGTCAACTGTTTTCTGTCTTTTTGAGGCTGAGTAATTTGTAGAGCTCTTTATCACCCTTGTCTTATCCATGAGAACCAGCAAGGAAAGGTCTCAGTAAATCGGAAAAAAATAAATCCTCATGGGAACTCACATATTTCCTCTATCCTGATAAAAATAACAATAGCTGGCATTTATTGAACACCATAAATGTTTTACTTACATTAACTCTTTTACTCCCCACAATTAGCTGAGCTAGGCACTGCCGTTACCCCCATTTTACAGGTGAGAACCGTGAGGACAGAGAGGAAATGTAATGTGCTGCAGTCTCGTCTTTAGGAAATGGTAGATCCAGGATTCTGAGCAAATTCCTTAAGCACCCACCACTCAGGACCATACTCTTGCAATCTGACTCTTCGAATATCAGCTGCAGAAGTTAAGAGGAAGCCTGATGTTCCTGCCAGTTCCATGTCGGGGTTCTTCACTTGAGCTTCAGTTGATGGGAAAGGAAAATGTGCCCTTGAGGGTAGCTTGCAGCCATGGTGCCAGGGGCGAAGTGTGCTCTGTCTTTGTTGGGTCAGGAAAGGCGAAGGTGATTGTTCCAGTCCCAGAGGTGGGAGGCTGGCTAAAAACAATGTAGCTATCTGTAGGATCCTTCCCTTTGCCATTTGTTTCTTCTAGTTGGGAAACATGGTTATTTAGTTCTAGTTGGAGCCATCTGTTGAGCATATATATATACATAATATAGAGAGGTGCTATGTTGCTTATGAGCATAAAATTGCCCGGCGATTGGAAACCTTTAATCATACACTTTCAACATTCTAGCCAAAATCTTTGTGGCCTAAAAAACATCATAGGTGGAAGGAAACATCTGCTGTGTTTTTCATGAGAGCTGTGGAATCCAATCTGCTTCATTTACGCAGTCATTTTATGTGCATTGGGCATACTTAAGAATTTTACTTGTCCCTGAATTTTCTACTGAGAACATTCCCCATGCGTAGAAATAAATGTTAACCTCTGTAAAATCCACTGGTGAAAGCCATCTATAGAAGTTGGCAGCTCAAGGTATAAAAAACACTGTCCAGGCTGGATTGTTTTTCCCTCCTGCTGTCTTAGAAGATATATCTTGAGCACAAAGTATATTTTATTTTTAGGAAGGATTTGTTTACACCGTATGGTGCCAATGCTGCTAAGGTTTATTTGTGCCACGGGTACTTATCGACACTGTAAGAACAATATATTGGAAGAAAATGAGCACACCTTGGGTGACATCTCTTCATTAAGATAAGCATGCAGTAAATCTCAGTCTATGAAGAATCTTCTCTGTCTTAATGGAAGGTGGTATTTGCGAGCTAGCGTTGCATGACCATTGCAGATTTGTTTGCTGGTCTCTATGGGGTGGCTCATTTGCAGATCACCCAACATAGAGGTTTAATCTTGGGAAGAAGAAAAATATGCTTTTTGAAAAACACTAGAGGAATTGGCGTTTTCAGCTTGATCATAATTCACTGAAAGCATGAGGGGATCTGTGTGAACCATGTTCTTTAAATTAATGGGGATCGAGAAGTCTTTCTTCACCCTTGTGAATCCTTTTAGAAGACATTTGCAGAGAAATTACTGGAGCTGCTCCCCCGTGGGGTGATTAATGTTTTAATATGCAAAAGCAGACAACCCACAATTCCTTTGCGCCCTGGCACTCCGAGCTACACAATTTTATTGCTTTATTTTCCCCATGTAGCTTGGCTGCCTAAAAACTCCTGTAGAGTCAAATAGAGCCACTAATGCCAAGTCACATCCTCGGTCTAGACTTGAGGACTCTGCTACGTGGCACCACCAAGCCCTTTGTGACCTCACTCTGGTGGAATAAGTGTCTAGGTGAAGGTATTGAGATTTTCCTGCTCATCCACTTGAATTTACTACCTACTTGATTTCCCAGCATCAAAGTTAGGCACTGGAAAATGGTGTTAGGGGAGGGTGTGTTTTTAGGCTCTTTTACCACTAATTTCCAGTAAAAGTCAAAGCCAACAAAAGCATGACCTTTAATAACCCACCACCCACCTACTGCACTCATGCATCTTATCACTATCCTTTCCTCCTTCCTGCCTGGATAAACTAAACCCTGCACCTCTGCAGTCAATCCTGTTTCCTTCTGAAATCTCAGGGCTCTCTACATGGCCATCATTTCTTGTCTCCTGTATCTTCACTTCTCTGCTACCTTCCAATGAGCAGTGAACACACACAAGATTTTCATGTTTCACCCCTCTCTACGGCATACCCACTCCAGCTACGCTCTTTTCTCTTCCAGGAGAGAGCCAAGTGTCTTGGAGTAGATATTTAACGTTTCCTATACTTTCCAATTTCATTGTAGTCTGGACTTCATCCCCACAGCTCCAGTGAAACTGCTTTGGCCAAGATCACTTAGAGACTCTGTTATATTTCACAAGTGGTTCTCTGTCCTTGACCACTTGGCAATATCAGGTCTATTAACTATTCCTTTAAAAAATTCCTTCTGTTTTTCTTGATACTGAATTCTCCTTTAATTTAATTCTTGAATATAAAATATCTTTGATTATATGTATGTATAAAATGTCTGGGACTTCCCTGGTGGTGCAGTGGTTAAGAATCCGCCTGCCAATGCAAGGGACACAGGTTCGAGCCCTGGTCCGGGAAGATCCCACATGCCATGGAGCAACGAAGCCCGTGCGCCACAACTACTGAGCCCGCACGCGTGCTCTGCAACAAAGAGAAGCCACCACAAGGAGAAGCCCATGCAGCAACGAAGAGTAGCCCCCGCTCACCGCAACTAGAGAAAGCCTGCGCACAGCAACAAAGACCCAATGCAGCCAAAAATTAAAATAAAATAAAATAAATAGTACTTTAAAAAAAAGTCTGTATATTATAAGAAAAAGATAATCAGCATGCTGTACTCCTCTCTCCCAACTATATCCCTCTCTTTGATTGGAATTGCGTTAAATCCTTAGGTCAACTTGGGTAGATTTGACCTCATAATATTGATTATAATCTTTGTATCCATGAACACAATGTATCTCTCTCTTCTTGAGTCTTTTAATACAGTTTAAACATTTGCTCCATAAATGTCCTCTACATCCTGTGTTAGTTTTATTTTTAGGTACCTCATTTTTATTGTAGTTATTTAAAGTGGTATCTCTTTTGAAATTACATTGTCTAACTATTTGTTAATGGTGTATAGAAATATTATTGATTTTAATGTATTGATCTTATAATCAGCCACTTTACTAAACTCTCTTATTCTGACATTTTATTTTCTGCAGCTTTGCTGTTTTCTGAGTATATTGCAATAAGAGTCCATTGCTAGTAAACGCTCTTGGTTGCTGCTTATCTTAAATTGCCTTTATTTTGGGCTTGCTGTTAAATAATAGCACTATATAATTCCAAGCTGACAGTTCTCCTCTCAGCACTTTGAAGATATTGTTCCACAGTTTTCTGGCTTCTATTGTTATGATTGAGAATTTTGCTGTCAGTCTAATTGCCATTTCTTTGTAGTGATCTAGCTTTCCTTTCTGATTAAGATAAGGGGGAACCACAAGGAAGAGTGTAGAAGCTCAGGAATAACAGCAACAGGGCTGTTGGAGAGGGAGAGGTTACTGGAAACTGGAAGAAGAGAGGGTTGTGTAGTACAGGAGCGGTAACCCTCTGTCAAGAGGTACAGCCAGTTTTGGGGGCCTCCCAGGGAAAGAGCCAAGGCCGAGAACACTTGTACTCATTCCCCCTCCTCCCTCTGATCTCCTGCTTGTGGTCTACATTAACTAAACCCAAGAAGAAGCCAAGGGCCATGATATGATTAACGTGATGATAAATACAGGTCAGATAAATATAGGGGGCAGAGAGCTTGGTGGAAAAGGGTGGAGAGTGTGGATCTGGAGGGTTCAACATGAGATATTTAGCCCATTGTATTTACTTTTCTCTTCAAATCTGTCTAGTCATTTTCGATCATTTTTGTTCCTTTCTCAAATTTCAATCCCATCTTTTAATTCTTTAGGCATCTCATACATAGTTGTTTATATTAGATCTGTTAGGTCTGATATCTTGAGGTTCTATAGTTTTTGGTATTTCTGCTGTCTCTTTTTTTTTTTTTTTTAATATTTATTTATTTATTTATTTATTTTGGCTGCGCCGGGTCTTAGTTGCGGCACACAGGATCTTCGTTGCAGCATGCAGGATCTTTTTGGTTGTGGCATGCAGACTTCTTAGTTGTGGCATGCATGCGGGATCTAGTTCCCCGACCAGGGATCGAACCCAGGGCCCCTGTATTGGGGAGCGCCGAGTCTTACCCACTGGACCACCAGGGAAGTCCCTTTGCTGACTCTTGCTGACTCTTTTTTCTTGAGTTTATGTTCATTTTTAAAGTGAGCACATTTTGGCTAAAAATCTGTGTGATTCTTAAGGAACCTGAGTAGAGGATCTTTTCTCCAAAGAGGAGTTACATTTATTTCTGCAAGATACCATGGACCTCCACAACCTACTCTGTATGAGCATGTCATTTAAACCTCAGACTCTTGTGAAAGAATAATTATAAATACAGTTTTTCCAAGAAGAATATCCTTTTTTTTTGTTTGTTTTTTTCTGCTCAGACTGTGATGGAGGCAGATTTGCTCATCTATTCCCTTTGTTGATGTGTGGAAGTTTTCCAGCCCATGATGTACAAACAGTACTTCACTTTGGAGAATCGCAGTTCTGTGTGGGGCTCAGGGTCATTCCCCACCTAGGATGCAGGTCCAAGGCCTTAATGCTTATTTCCTATACCGGGACCTTGGATTTTCCAAGGTCTGGTTTCCTGGTGTTAACATTTGTCCTATTCCTTCTTGGTTTATTGTTTGCTTTAATTTGCCATTGAGGGCTTTCCTTTAATTTCTGGTGGACTCAGTATTGTAAATATCATTGCAGTTTATCTGACATCTAGGACTTTGGTGTGAAAGGAGATTTTCACTTCTCCTGGGTTTTTTTTTTTTACTCCTTGTCTTGCCTTGTCATCCTTCCCAATGTCATTTCCTTGCCTGTCCTTTAAACTCGAGGTACTTCAGAGTTCTGTCCAATTCTCTCTTCCCATATCATCTTACATTTATAAATCAATTATTGCTTTAATTCACAAGCTATTGTAATTTATGAATCAATTATTACTTAATTCACAAACTATTCAAAAGCTATTGTGGGCAGGGATTGTGTAGATATTCTTCACCAATATCTCCCTAGTGTTTAGAATAATATGTAGCACAATAGTAAGTATCCGGGTTCATATTTGTTGAATGAATGAGTGAATGGAAGAACCATTAATGTGGTCTCACTAGAGGATGATTAGTTTGTGGTACTGTTGGTGGGAGGGGTTGGAAAAGTAATGGTACTATAATGGATAAATACCTTCATTTTACTTCAGTTTCTTGAAGTTTGCACTTCTCTTGAGGAAATATATCTTGCCTTTGGATTTGTCTCTACCTTCATGCTGCAGGCAATGTTGAGTATTTTTACCCCTCCTTAAATATATATTTGTCCCTAATATACGTGGATATGTAGAATTCTAAACAGCTTTAGTCAGTAATGGGCTTTTTCCATCTGCTGAGGGGGATGTTATTACATCTAATGAATAGTAACACATTATTATTGGCCTTTTTTCCAATTACTATGAGGACCTTCTAGTTTGCCTGTGACTTTATTACATTTGATGATTGGGCTTGAAGACTTCTCTTCCTGTAGAGCAGATAAAATGGCATTAACTTCTGCTCATATTCAGAGCAGACAACACCTGAATATATGGAAAAGCACTTTAAGTGCAGAGAGGTAGCAGGCTAGGGTGAAATCTGTCTTTATCAATGTTGCACGGCTTTTATGCTAACAGCACGGGACTGGGTTGTGTCTATAAGATCCTTCCCACAGAGAAAAGTATGGAGAACAAGCTCCTGCTGGGTAGAGGCAAACCAAAGACTGACCCTTGACATAAAGAACTTCTGGTTTTTCCAAACAAGTGGTGACTGACCTTGAAAGCAAGTGACTGTTAGAAGCGGTAACACAGGACCTGATTTGTGTTCTACAGCGAGCCTTGAAAACAGTGGTGGGGATGGTGACTTTGGGAGTCATAGACCCTACAGAAAGGTACTGATAGGTCTGTGGACAAAGAGAGGCTGCTACAGGTTTCAGGAGCTGCAAAGGTAAAGCTATTTCAACAACAGTGACAAGCTTCCAGGAGCTTTTAAAGATGAAAATGGTCATTGTACTTTATCTCGGCTATTTTGGAGAGCTTGCTGGGTTATTCATTTTTCCTGTATGTCAGAAGCTAGAGAGTTGAGTTTGTGAAGACCGTAGTGGAGAGAGCTCTTGGCAAACTGAATAGAAACACAGGCTTAGCTGGCCGAGAGTTTCCCCAGAGAAACAACATTTGAAAAGAACAGTATTAAAGATGAGGACACTGCAAACAAAATATCACAGAGTTAGAGCCTGTTCAGGAGAACAGATACTGTGCAATTTTAAGAGATGAGAGTGGGAAACGTTTTCCGTTTGTTTTGTTTGTGTTTCAGCTTCAGAAAACAATTTAGCGTTAGGAGAATGGAAAGGGGGATGGGGCTCAGTCTGGACTAGCAGAGAGGGCCTTGGGAACAGTAGGCAAAATCTCCAGGAGCAAACCCGAAGGGCATCAACTTCTCAGGTAAAATGCCGGAAGTCATGCTATTCATTCTCTTGTGGCATTGTCCTGATGTATAAGAATATTCAAAGTGAAGAATTCATTTTATGAAATTCAAGGGCCTATGAGCCTCATTCCCCTGCAGGCAAATACATTTATGAACTTAATCAACTAAATTTAGGGAAAGAATTTTACCATCCTGAAATTTTGGCTGGGAGACCTGGAAAGAGAAAAAAAAAAGTGTGGTAATTGTTTCTCATACATATGTAGATTTCACAGATGAATTTGTTAACTTTCATTCCAGCTACTTGGATGGAAATGATATTTGAGCCTGTTAATGGAAAATAGGCCACATAATCGAATTAAAAAGGAAGCTTAGTGTCTAGAACAGGGTACATAAACAAAGAAACGTGTGAAAAGAGGCTGTTATTTTCCACATCTGTAAAAACAAGAGCTTGAACATAGGGTCACTGAGCTCTCTTCCAGCTTGAGCATTATATAGCTCTGAGAATCTACAGTGTGCATTTTATTTCCTCTTTCTTCTTTGCTGTGCCCTACACTACAGGCAAACAAGACAACTTGATCTTTCCCAAACATACCCCCTGCTTGTTCCTCCTTCCTCCTTTCAGGGTGGGCTTCCTTCTCAATTCTGTCTCTCAGAATTCTACTCATATGTTAAGGTCCAACCCAGGTCATTTGTCACTCTTCCACAAAGCTGTCCCCTGGTTTTCTAGCTGAAAGTGACCTCTAGGCGCTGTACCCCAAAGCACTTGTAGTTCTGCTATCATACTTTTCACATACTTCTTTGTATTATGCTTATTTGTTTACATGCCCATCGACTAGATTTTAAACTTCTTGAGGTCAGGGATTCCATTGTTAGATTCTCAATAACATATAGCATCGTGCTTTGCACATAATAGGCATTGTCTCTTTATACATTGAATTGAAAGTTGAGTAAAGAAAACAATTTGCTGGTAGGTTAAAGTCAACTAGATAAAGTTACAGTGAAATCTTAAACTTACGTAATGCATTTAGTGAAATAATCAAATTTTATGATCTAGAGTCTAAAACAAGTAAATGGGAACTTTTTTTGACATCTCTATTTCCAGACGAGAAGTTGGATTATCAGTACTCACATTAAAGTAATTCTAGTAACCATATCCCCTCTTGGAAAAGTGCTAAGACTTCTAGAAGTCAGAAGAAAGAAAATAAGGTATCACATTCACAAAATGCAAATAACTTGCCCTTTAAAATATGTCAAAAGGAACGTGGTTCCTAGGAAAGTCTGACATGAACTTTAGCTCATCAAAGAGACTAGCACACAAATCCAAGGTTGCAGTGCTATTACACAAAATTGCCATTGTTTTTCCCCGTCTGGTATGTTTCCTAGCTTTAAATTCTCTGAAATGAAATGGAGATGACTTAAAAAAGTCGTCAACACTTTGCCAAGAAATCTGTCTCCAAACCCAAACACAAAGCTATCCATTTTGAACTCTTTCTAATTTATGTCATTAAAATTAAGGTATAATTTTTTTTTTTTTTTAGTTCTGAACTTTTTTCTTTAAACAAAGAAAGGATCCTATTTAAAAAAAATTGTTTGCATTGTCAACTGAAAAAAATGCACAAAGTGAGAGTTCTGCATTCAGTTTTATTTGGGGCAAAATGAGGACTATAGCCCAGGAGACAGCCTCTCAGGTAGCTCTGAGGAACTGCTCGGAGGAGGTGGGGGGCAGGTCAGTATATATGCGATTTTGGTGAAGGGGGATACGTGTAATCAAGCACACATTTTGGCAGAAGGTTACTGCTGGTCACAAGAAGGTTGCTGCTAGCCATGAGGGTTAGATGTCTCTGTTAATGATTTTAGTGCTTTTCTAGATATGAGACTATGCAAGGAATTGGGCTCATAAACTCTTCTCCTGAAAATAACTATCTGAAGGCCTATTTTTCCCAGAACACAAAGTGCCTCATTCCTGATCTCTGCCCTGAACTCCTTTCAGGGTGTGTTGAAGGTCAGCGCCTGCAGTGACTAGTGTCTTCATTCTTAAAGAACCAGACGGCGAGTGACAATTTTTCGTTGGCAGTATTTAGTTGAATAATGTTGAGGTGATCAAACTCTCTTTTTGAGAGGCAGGCATTGAAACTCTATATCTGAATAAAGGACTGGGGAAAATGAATTAGTGTGAGATTGCCATGACAGTTCATAAGCAAAGAAATTTACTCTTCTGATACTGTGTAGAAAAAGCTTTTGGATTGTGTCTTTGGAGGGGGTGATTCACACCAGAAAAACTATAGCTCTTGGATTTGGAGTTAGGGTTAATTCTGAATTTCAAAGTAACCACTTATTTAATTGAGTAGGTTCAAGACAACACTTAACAACCAACTGCTTTAGCCTGTTCTAGGGTGTTTTAAAGCCAAGAGGGTTTAGAGGAAGGAAAACGTGGTTTAGGGTAAGAGCCCAGAGGACTATCTGCTCCTGCCTGGTGCAGCTTTTGCTTTCTCACTGGAGACTTTCAGAGAAGGGGACAGCTTTTATCCTAAAGCACTGTCAGTCCAAATGAAACAACCCAAAGTCTTGTGTCCCCAAGGCCGAATAGACATTTGTGAATTAGTATTGAAGGCAGAGGTCATTTGGAAGAGGAAATATTTAGTGATTTAGATGAGCTGCAAGCAACAATAAAGCGCTTTAATGAAAAATGATATTCATTTAAAATGATCAAGATTGATAGAAATTCAGTCAATGCGTTTCAAAAGCCTATGTATTAAAATTGTGTCATTAGCTCTACTCCAGTGGATTGTTTCAGCAGTGGGTAGATACTCTCATGTTCTCGTAGTATTTTACGTCTTAATTGTTTTTTTATTCATGTTAGAAGAAACACTACACTTTCAGAAGAGGTATGAATACTGTGAAAGAGAAATGAAGGGGCAATACCATCATGATATTGTGCTACCAAAGAAAGTTTCCTCTCTCATTAATTACTTGGGAAAAATATTTTGAGAAGCTGTGAGTTATCGTCAGCTTTTAAAAAAATTTAAAAATTTTTAAAATTTTTATTTTTTACTGAAGTATAGTTGACTTACAATATTGTGTTAGTTTCAGGGGTACAGCAAGGTGATTCGGTTACACATATATACGTGTATATATCTATATCCTTTTTAAAAATTCTTTTCTATTATAGTTTATTGCAAGATATTGAATATAGTCCCCTATGCTGTACAGCAAGACTTTGTTGTTCATCTGTTTTATATATGGTAGTGTGCATCTGTTAATCCCATACTCCCAGTTTATCCCCCTACTCCCCCTTCCCCTTTGGTGGCCATAAGTCATCAGCTTTTGAATGAGAGAATACTTGAAAACTTTGTAGTGAAGATACGGTAATCATTAGTTTCCTTCACTAAATACCCCTGGCTCCCTGCTAAGCTAGCACAGGATCACACTTCCCGATCCCTTGTGTTTGGGTGGCCAAGTGATTATTAGTCTTACCGGTGACCTATGAGTAAAAATGGCCCTTGTGTCACTTCTTTACCTGAGCAATTAACTGCCAGCTCTGCCCCCTTGAGAGCTCTTTCTCCCTTTGCTATGGCCACCAACATATTTTGGGATGGTAGCTGCTCCATCAACCCAGATCCAGTATTAGGAAATGTGAGGCAGGCAGGTCCCCATGCCGACCCATGGTGAGCATGTATAGTGAATGAGAAAGAAACCTTTATAAGAAGATGGGGAGGCTTAGGGGTTGTTTGTTCATAGAGCACAACCTTGCATATTTTGACTGATGCGGAAGGAATTCTAAACCGTAGGACTAGGTTAGGAGACTATGTTAAAAAAAAAAAAAAAAAGATGGGATGTCCAACTACACTGGTATAATTGAGGGGACCTGAGTCAGGTTTACCATGGCACGGAAGGCAATATAACCTCAGGGGTAAGGGCTGCCAAGTCCCCTAAGGTAAAGAGGCTGAGTCACTATTTCCCCATCTACGAAATGGGAGTGATTATCTTAGTACTCACCCCCTGAGGTGGTTGTGACGATTAAGTAACATAATGCACTTGAAGTACCTCACACAGTGCCGCATAATAAATATGCAGCGAGCTTTAGTTTTTATTGTTTTTTATTGTTTCAGTTGTAAGGAACCCAAATTCCTCTGGTCAAATTTTTTCACCATTTGAGGTGAAAAAAAAAAATCACTTTTATAATATCTCAGGCAGTTGTCCTGCTTTTACTTGAAGTCTCTAGTAACAGGGAACTCGCTGCCTTACGAAGCAAGCAGAAACCTCTCCTGGAAAGGCTGGAAACAAAGGCTAGCTTCCCGTAGCGTCTACCTCTTGGTTCTCATCCTGGCCCTTAGGGACACTCAGGGCAAAATCGAATCTTCCTTCACAGAATAGTGGCAGTTCCTTTAGTCAATCTTTAGGTGATGAGCCTTCCAGATGCCCTCACTTTTTCAGATGCACTTGGATGCATGGGGCAGCGACCCATTTATGCTGCGGGTCCAGACCTACACATAGGGCAGCTGAACCAGTGACACCCCTGTCCCATAATTAGCCGAGCTAGCATTTAGTGAGTGCTTACTACCTGCCAGGCTGTGTCCTCCCCACAACTCTATGAGGTCATTTTTATTATTATCTGCCTCTTATATTTAAGAAACTGAGAAAAGTAAAAATCATCATTCTACCTGTTCTTAAGACTGTTGACTACATAGGAGACTATTTGTATATATAGTTATAACTGACAACTCACAGAATAAACTATAAAAATAAAAACTACGTTAAGACTACCTAGTTGATGGCAATTTGAAAAAGAAAATATGAAAATAACCGTATATTAATATTAATCAGATAAACCAATAATGTAATGTAAGAAATGTATATTATTAGGCAGATTGGTAACTTCTTGGATTATTCTAAGCAGCAAAGAAAGAACATTCTCTGCCAAAAAAAAAAGGTATAGCCACCTTGTGGTGTCATTTTAATTAAGGCAGGGTGTATTTCTAACATAATGTGTGAAAATAGAAAACTGACTGAAATATAAATCTAACTGTTCCATGAGCAAGTAGCATATAAATCAAATAAATAAATGCACTCAAGAGAATTTAGGCTCAAGAGAATGTAATAAATGCTATATCTTCATTGAAGCTTTTTAATGATGTTATTACTAAAAATGTGAACTAAAAATAAAAAAGCAGTTGACCAAGTTCTCAAGAGGCATCATAATTCCTATGAGAAATAACTGACCAGAAAGAAGCAAGCCTGCATATTGTGAAGATAAGTCACACGGTTTGCTCATAAAATGCAGGAGGCAGATTAAATTCTTAACTGACTATAACCAATATAAAGTTATAATAGAAACCATGAGATAGAGTCCTCTTAAAATCCATCAAATACACAAGACCAACTTCATAAAACAAACAAAAAAATTTAAATTAGAATCAGGGGACTCAGAGTTGGCTAAGTTATTTCAGAGTCAACTTTTCTACATTAAAAGATTAAAAACAAATGCACACTGCTATATATAAGATAGATAACTAATAAGGACCTACTGTATAGCATAGGGAACTCTACTCAATACTCTGTAATGACCTATATGGGAAAAGAATCTAAAAAAGAGTGGAAATATGTATATGTGTAACTGATTCACTTTGCTGTACAGCAGAAACTAACACAACATTGTAGATCAACTCTACTCCAATAAAAATTCATTAAAAAATTAAAATTAAAAAAATTAAAAAAGAGGAAGTTTAAAAAAATAACGCACCTATAAAAAAACCATAATGGAAAAGAATATGAAAAAGAATATGTATATATATGTATAACTGTATCACTTTGCTATACACCAGAAACGAACACAGCATTGTAAATCAACTATACTTAATTAATTAAAAATTTTTTTTAATGCAAAAAAAAAAAGTAAAACAAATGCGCAAAGAAAAACCAACCAACCAACTGTACGTGCAGAAAAGGAACAAAAGGAAACCGTGTTATAGTACACTGCAGGCATTTCCTGCAATTGGGCATGCTCAGTTTCCTACCCAATACTGTTACAGCATAAATGGGCAGTGAACTGGTCAGTTGCAATAGGGAAAGTTCCTCCTCTGCATGCAATATCATCATAGTTCTCTGAATCTTACTCAGAATCTGATAAATTCAAGTGACCTTAAAATGAGGTAAGATTTACTCCAGTTTATTCTAATTTAAACAATTCTAATTTTGGATTTGAAGTCAGTAGCCGACCCGGCCATATACTGTTTTATGTTGGGTTTTCAGAAGCAGAGCCTGAGACATTGATTCAGGTGCCATGATTTATTTAGAGGATGCTCTTCCGGAAGAGTCTCTAAGGGAGGAGGTGATGCAGGCGGGGGAAGGGAGAAGAATTGAGCAAAGAGGTGGTTTCAGGTAAATTTTAGTCTTGGCTACGTGTGGGGTAAATTCTACCTTTGGCTAGGTGTAGACTCACAGTGAGGGTGAAAGGAGAGATTGTGCAGGCATAAACCACACCACAAACCACACCACACCTTGAATGGTCATCCAAGGATGCCTGTCGGTCATTGGCTGTGGGCTGTGTGTGTGTGTGTGTACCTGTAAGGTGTTGGGGGAAAGGCGTGTGGCAGCTTCCCTGATGAGGTGGCTCTTGTCTACACTTGCCCAGTAAAGGGGCAGATATGCATAGGACATCAGCATAGCCTTTACCACATATGCATTTGAATTTTAGTTTTACCAACTTGCGATAGTCTACAGAAATACCTTTTCCATATATCTTGCTGGAGGGAGAAGGAAAGCAGCTAGAATTTGCAGCCTAAAAGTTATACTGGTGTCTCACCTACATTGATAGATAGCTGTAGATTTGGATGCAGTGCGAAATCTTTATTTAGCGTTCTGTTTGGTAATTCCCTGAGACTCACTTAGAATTTTCTATTGCCATTTTAAGACATCCCCCTATGTAGGCTCAGTTTCTTTCCCCGTTGCTTGGTGAGGGACTCAAATGCTAACCAGACTCTATGTTCTGCCTCAGTGGGGTGTAAACCTTTACAAGTTGATTTGCAAGAAATGAATCAAACATCTCAGCACATTTTCCCCAGGCCATGTGATAAGACGAGGTGAGCCCTGGATGCAGCTCCTTAGGCCTCTTGGTGTTTGAAAGTGAAGTTGTTTATTCAAACTGCTAAATCTGTTTACTTTCATCAATATATACTCCCTCCTCAGTTCCTGATCTTTCTTCTACTCCAAAGCATTTGAGTCTAGGAAGGCTGGGAGCACAAGTGCCTGAGTCCCTCTTCCTTCTAGAGTAAATACTGCAAAGGTAGTCCCAGCACACAGCGCAGAGCTGAGAGGCATTCCTTCCTCGAGAAAGATTCATCGAGAGAAACTTCCCTGGTGGCACAGTGGTTAAGAATCCACCTGCCAATGCAGGGGACATGGGTTCGAGCCCTGGGCTGGGAAGATCCCACATGCCGCGGAGCAACTAAGCCCATGCGCCACAACTACTGAGCCTGTGCTCTAGAGCCCGTGAGCCACAACTACTGAGCCTGCGTGCCACAACTACTGAAGCCCGTGTGCCTAGAGCCTGTGCTCCGCAACAAGAGAAGCCACCACAATGAGATGCCCGCACACCTCAACAAAGGGTAGCCTCTGTTCGCTGCAACTAGTGAAAGCCCATGTGCAGCAACAAAGACCCAATGCAGCCAAAAATAAATAAACAAATAAATTTTTAAAAAAGAAAGATTCATCGAGAGCCTGTGAGAGCCAGGTGCTCTTCTGGGTGCTGAGTATGCGGCAAAGTCCCTGTCCTCACGGTATTCACATGCTAGTGGACCAAAAACTCAAAAGCAAATGTATCAGAGGGAGAGATACAATGTGGATAAAAATAAAATCGGATGAAGAGTTAACGAAAGTTGGGTGGTTGAGATTTTGTATAGACTAGTGAGGGGGAAGGAGTTCTCTAGTACAGGAACAATTGAGGGGCAACCAACAGAGCTACAAGTGTATAGGGAGGAGAGAGTTCCAAGCACTGGGTACAGCACATACAAGTATGGAGAGACACCTTCCTGGGAGAGTAGCTGGGCTGCCAGGGTAGGATGGGGCCGGGGCAGCGCCCAGGAGCTCACCCAGCCTCAAAGTCTTTTTCTTTGGCCACGTAGCACGGCTTGTGTCTTGTGGGATCTTAGTTACCCGACCAGGGATTGAACCCAGGCCCTCAGCAATGAAAGCGCTAAGTCCTAACCACTGGACTGCCAGGGAATTCCCACTCAAAGTCTCTTCTATTTCTAATGTCATCTTGATTTTTATTTTAATATCGTCATGCCATTTTTACAGTCAAGACTTTGAGGCATACAATTGACTTAAATTTTGGTTCCTACAGCAGTGGTAATTCTACTGAAATATAGATATCATTGGTAATACATACACACATATGTGTATTTAAATTGCTTTCCTTGTTTTATAGAAAAACCAGGCCCTAGAATGGCCTCTGATGAGAAAAAGCCGTGGAAATTTTACTTTGGCAGAAATGCCAATAATGGAATCAAAAGCTGGCCTCATGTTGTTTCTGGCAAAGCAGGCGTTGCTCGGTGAAAGAATGATGGCCTTTGAAACTTGTTTGATGTCAGAGGGGAAGTGAAATGCTGGCACGGAAAGGGGATTAGAGCAGACTCCCGGGCCGCATGCAGTTCTAGGGGCTTCTCTCCACTTTCACATGTAATGCCAGGAGGAGCTGCGTTTCATTCTTTAACATTATTGAAGTTTCATTTTCTTACAATTTTTGACCACTTGATTTTTTTTTTTTCTATCATGTTGCTTTCTCATTATTTAAGTGCTCTCTCTCGCTTTTTTTTCTCTCTCTCTCTCTCCCTTCTCCTCTCTCTTTATGGAAAGCTTGTTGCTTATTTTTTCTAATTCTAATGAAACCAAAAAACCACCAGGATAAGTTTATCTAAGAAGTTCTAATTTCCTGGTGTCTTTTGCTGTTATTTTGGTTTCCTTTTTGTATCAGTATATAGCAGTCTTAAAGCGGGTTTAGATGTTTTAATTTTTTTTTTTTAAGTTCAAATACATCCAGAATATAAATATGGCACAAATATGATGATGGAAGAGACCCAGGAAATGTTAATGTTAAGTTATTTAAAACGGATTTAGCTCTACTTGAAAGCTGACTTCCTGGGTGATGTGCTGCAGGGCGTCTTAATCCCTGGTTCCATGGTTTCTGTGCGTCGGCATGCGAAGCATTTAATCAGTTAGTCATCGCTCTTCCGAGGGCTTTTCGTGGCCCAAGCGTTATTGTAGCTGGGCTGTCACCTCCCTGGATATGCCCCTTGGAATGGGGATGAATTGGTTGCATGAAAGGTGTATAAGGGCCAGGAAACATCAGAAGCAGCTGCATAGTCAAAGATGAAAGTACTTTGTATGCAGTTTGACTTTGAAAGGACTGGATAATCAAGGGGAAAGTAAGGGGAATGAAGAGGCTTGTTGTAGGCAGCTTGCTTGTGTTTGGGAAACCTATCAGGTCTGTGACTGGTAATTTCATTTCACACGTCTTTAGTTTTATGTGTTTTTTTTTAGCCCTGGCTGGAAAGCTCACGAAAAAACTTTTATCCTATAATCAGAATGATCAACCACCTTGTTGAATGCACGAGTGCAATGCAAGGTATATAGGAAGAGGCCCATAAACAACCGAAAAAATAATGAAATCCCATTTCCTCCCAGATCCCCATCTTCATTGTTTGTGCTTTATAATTTTACATCGAGGACAACCATTTTGATATGGGAGGCCTGGTGTGTATGAGCATTTCAAAGGGTGCTATTTAAACTGAATCCATGAAAACTAGCATATATAGGATGGATAAACAACAAGGGCCTACTGTATAGCACAGAGAATATATTCAATATCCTGTGACAAACCATAATGGAAAATAATATGAAAAAGAATATATATATGTATAACTGAATCACTTTGCTGTATAGCAGAAATTAACACAACATTGTAAATCAACTATACTTCAATAAAGTTTATTAAAAAACTAACTAAACTGAATCCATTCTTATGGAAATTCTTATTTGTGTGTATATCTCTCTGGCCCACCATATTAGTTTTCTAGGGATTCTGTAACAAAGTACCACAAATTTGATGCTTTGGACGATAGAAATTTATTCTCTCACAGTTCTGGAGGCCAGAAGTCTGAAATCAAGGTGTTGGCAGGGCGATGCTCTCTCTGAAGGCTGTATAGGAGAGTCCTTCCTTGCCCTCATTGCTTCTGGTAGTTGCTTGGCAGTCCTTGGTTTGTAGATGCATCACTGTAAACTCTGCCCCTATTGTCATTCTCATGGCATTCTCCCTGTGTGTGTTTTCTCTTCTTATAAGGACAGCAGTCATGGATTAGGGCCCACCCTGATCTAGTATGACTTCATCTTAATTTAACCTATTAAATCTGCAAAGACCCTATTTCCAAATAAGATCACATTGTGAGATTCAGGTAGACATGAACTTTGGGGGGACATTATTCAACCAGTAACCCCCATCCCACTAGATTATAAACCTTTTTGAAAGACAGGCCTATCTATACCTTAAGTTTTTTAGGTATGTCTACAGTGGCACTTGAAACTCAGTAGATGCTAAATAAATTGTTGTTAAATAAAATAACAGATTTGCTTTGAACATTCAAATGTACCATAAAGAAAAAATAACCAGAGATTCAAATGGTACCCAAGAACATTTCTCTATGTGTAGTACACACACACGCATATGTATATATACAGATTATATATGTATATATATATATTTTTATATATGATTTTTTAAAGAAGTTAGGCACTACAGAATATTACTATTTTTACTATTTTTTAAGATGGAAAATAGTTTAAGCTTGAAGGAAATGACTAAGTGGATCCTTTTCCTTTCTTGCACTAATTCTTAACTTTTCCTATAACAGCATATTTAACTTAAGGGTATGGAAAGTATGAACACATACTCAATTAAATATTTAAAGAGTGCCATTGTAATGTTCTTGATTAAATAATGTCGTATGAAATAGAAATTGGCTACTTGGAGTTTAACCTGCTTTAATCTATTCTGAGAATGATGTCCTCGGAAGTTACAACCCTACGAATGGAGAGTGGTAAAACATTCCTCCAGTAAGATACCTATGCCTGAAGACTCTATCATGGGTACAAAGGTGGAGGTATTTCCCCAAGAGGGCCTACGCAGGAGAGAAGCAGAAGACACATTTCTATTTTGCACCGGAGTGGTTCTGATCACTTTTCTGACATCAGTCTGTTGCCACAGAAATAATTATGGTGACCCAAATTTAGCATCATGACTTCACAACAGAAAGTGCAACTTTACTTTCTTTACACAGTAGGTGGACAACATCTACTGTGAGGGGAAAAAGTATCTTCTTTGAGTAGAAAGCTGGCAATTAGAAAAGTGGAGACAAAATGAATAACTACCTATGGGAAAAAATGGGATTTTCTGTAGTTGGTTTTTACCTATCCTTTAAAGCATGATATCTTAATTTTTGAATTATGTCTCCAAACAATACACATGATTTGTAATAAGTAAACATACACAGAGAATAAAGCTAATGCATATAAAAATATTTGTAGAATTGAGCTAATGTTTTGTCAAGCTTACCTAATTTGTCTTCAGAATGTTAAAAATCTAACAACAACTAAATCCCCATAGAAAGACATAGTTCGATTGGGATGCCAGGTTTGTTTTTCTCATCACAGCTTATGTTTAATAGAATGAGTAGCATGAAAAATAATTGCTTTGTTAAACTGAAACATGAGTGGCATGATAAATTTATATTTATATGGCTTTCATTAAAATAAACTTTCTATTTTAGAACAGTTTTGGATTTACGGAAAAATTACGAGATAATACAGAATTCCCAGGGACCTCACACTGTTTTTCCTATTAATAACATCTCACATTATTATGGTACATTTGCTCAAGTTAATGAACCAGCGTTGATTCATTACTATTAACCAAAGTCCATTCTTTATGCAGATTTCCTTAGTTTTTATCTAATGTTCTCTTTCTGTTCCAAGATCCCATCCGGCACATCACATTACATTTTAGTTGTAATGTCTCCTGAGGCTACACTTGGCTGGGACAGTTTTCTCAGACTTCACTTGTTTTTGCAGACCTTAACAATTTTGAGGAGTTTTAGTTGGGTATGTTGTAAGTTGCCCCTCTAATGGAATTTGATACTTTCTCATGATTTCACTGGGCTTATGGGTTCTTGGGAGAAAGACCATAGAAGTAAAACGCCATTCTCATCGTATCATACAATTCACATGTCTCAGCACTGTTGAGTTAACCGTGATCATGTGGTGAGGTGGTGTTTGTCAGATTTCTCCTCTGTAAAGTTACTCCTTCCCCCCCTTTCTGTATTGTATTCTTTGGAAGGGAGTTACTATGTATAGCTCACACTTAAGGAGTCCTGGGGGGCAGCGGTTATGCGCCATCTCCTTGAGGGTGGAGTATCTACTTACGTTATCTCCTTCTGTACAGGAGAACTATCTCTTCATCTCTATATATTGACTTATTCAATCATGTATTTACATTAGTGTGGACTCGTGGATATTTATTTTATGCTTTGGATTATAATCCGGTACTACTTTATGAATGTATTTGCTCAAATTGTTCCAGCTTTGGCCACTGGGAACTCTTTCACTTGGTTCCTGTGTCTTATGTGTAGTTTTAGGCAGGCCAAATTGAGTCTTAATAGTCATGACATTTCTTTCCCTCTTTATACAATAACTATATAAAATAATTTGGGAGAAGAGGACAGATTATTTGGCCATGGTATTAGTAGGTAACTTGACCAGATAGTAATATCTATTTTCTATCTTTGTTTTTATTTTTATCTTGGCATTTTATACCATCTAAGAAAAATAGACTTATATTTTGCAATTTATTTTAATATATGTTTGTCAATTAATTCACTCTCTAGTTAGTTTTTTTTAACCTCTTGGGTGTTGGGAAAAAAGCTGGTGATGTAGATAGTGAAGGACCTCCAACCCCACTGCAGTTCCCTCTTGTCTTCCACTGACATTGTGCTTTTGCTTGAAGATGTTGTACTTAAAATATGATCTCTTCCATAGAGAAAGAAAATGCGTGGTCCTCCTCTATCGCCCTCACCTACTTTCTTGCCATTCCTCCCCTTTTGTTTTTTGCACAGTGATGGGGAAACACCCTGTTAGAGCAGAGATTATGTCCTGTTTTCCAGCCACTGCCCATTTGCTGTCCCTCCTCAGCCTGCAGATGAAAGCGCTTGGCAATCTGGCCACACCTGGGGGAAAGGTCCATACCTTTTTGTGTTTTTAGGGTTTATAGAGAAATTGGTATGATTTTTAAAGCAGTTACCACCATGTTTTGTGCAGTATTAAAATTTCAGTTCAGAATATAAATACTGCCCAAAGACACAAAATGCAACATAACAAAAGGAAGTGAGAGATAAGAGATGGAGTTCTGTTACTTTGTTGTTTTTCGGTATATAGGACACATATATTGTAAATCATTGATTTAGTATTCATTTATTTTGTTGTTGGCACTATGATCTTTGAAAATGAAACTTTTTATTAGCTTGGATCTATAATATGTGTCACTGGAAAGCATTTCCAACTTCTTTGATGTGTTATTGTTTATTTCTTTATCCTTTTATTGGCAGTGACAAGGCACAGAGCAAAGCTCAACTGAATAGCACAAAACACCATTACATCGCTTAGTAACACGGGGGTGATGGAAAGACATGGAGAAGTTGATATTAGAGAAACTCTGTGTTATACTTACTGCATTAACCCAACTGGCTCCTACAAGTCTGGGTTCTGTTCATCCGGAGACTTTTAGCTCCATGTGATGATTTGTCAGGAGAGGTTTTTCCTAAGAGACCCATTAACATTTCTTTACCTTTTATCAAATGAATGGTGAGGAATGACAGAGCAGGTTACTGTAAGAATGTTCAGAAAATGATGTTAATTTCCATTCTGAAATGACATAATGTTTATGGAAGCTTTATAAGGTTTCAAGGTAGTGTTATTTTTACTTATTATTAGCTTGGGACACGAATAGTGCATGAATAAGTCTCCTTGCTGGGTTTAAGAAAAAGGGCTTAGGCACTAGAGTGGAGTGGAAGAAACTCCCCCTACAGTGAGGCTGTTTTGAAATTTCACTTTCAACATTTTTAGGAGTGAGATCACAAGCACACGAGGAGAAGCTGAGGCAGGGTGTACGGCATTAAATACCTGGATGTACCTTACGTTATGGATATAAATTTGATGTTGATCATAGTAAAGCCTTTCATTTTTTGGCATCTAAATGATAGATGAGAGTCCTCCATCTGTGACTGGTGCGATGTTCCAGAAGGGTGTTCTTCTCATAATTATAAAGGATTGTCACGCTTTTACATATACAAAGCCTGTCAAATCCATATAGCTGAAGATGTTGGGAATAGTCTATGAATTCTAGAAGTCTTTACTGCTCAAAAATATTTTACTAAAATCAAGTGTTCTGATGTCTTTTTTCCCTTATTTTCTTATGAATATGTATAAATAAGGCACTAACGAGGTAACAAAATTGTTTGTTTTCCTTCTGTGGCAGCCTAGTTATTGATTAAATCCTTTAAGCGTCCACGTTGTTTGCTTCTCAAAATGAACAGCATGTGGTCACATCCATTTCCACACATTAGGCAAGAAGAGCAACATGTTCGCAAGAATGGGATCAAACAGAATTTAGTGGAATTAATAAAACATCTGTATTTATTAAAAATGCATAATATTATTTTCTAACTTTAAAGGAGGGAAAACAAAGCAAAGCCAAGACATTTGGTGACGAAGCAGCTCTCACGGCTTAGAGAATCAGAAAGTGCAACATCTTCTCCATTGGAACCACAGCTGAGGGGAGCAGTGCTTCCGGGCAATGTAGGACAGGCACAATCCTGAAACGCCAAACCCTTTATCCACTGTCAAGGCTAAATCACCACAGGTGTGTGGCCACATGCATGCTGTTAGGTACATCATTTTTTGAAGAGTCCGCTGTCCTTAGAATGTGGAGTTCAGCAGGGAAGTGTGCTATAAATATTTGGGATTTTAATTTTTATCAAGAAACTCTGTCTCTCATTAGATTTTAAGTTTGTTTGAGAGCAGGGACTGGGTAATTCTTCATCTTCATACCCTCCATAGAATTCCTAGAGTGCCTTACACTAGTAGGTTCTCAGTAATTTGTGTGTGCGTGTGTGTGTGTGTGTGTGTGTGTGTGTGTGAAATGGAATTGTTGACTTTGGTTTTAGGGGGGCTTGGGAAATTATAATTGCTGGTTAAATATATACTTATTCAATTATTTAATCATTCATTGGATAATATTTTGAGGCCTCTTATGTGCCAGCACCAGGTTTGCCTTTGGGGATATATTGGTAAGCAAATGTAGATATAGGCCCTCATCCTTATGAAGCAGGGGGGTGGGGTGAGAGTTAAATGAAAAAATTAATATTCAAAATATTACTAACCAGATGGTCAGATGAATCAATCTATAAATCAAGGCACAAGAAAAAATTTAAATACGATTATTTTATTTTCTAACTTAACTGACATGTATCATAAGCCAGTTTCCCAAGCGTTATCAGTTGTACTTTAAATTCTTTTAAACTTAACACATCATTCCAACAATTTCCAAATCATTGGTTGATTTTTAGATAGTAGTAACATAATAAATCACATCAAACTTTTCCAATGACTTCCTCATTAGGCTTCCCCTAGCCAGCACGTCTATGCAGTTGGAGGGCAGCTGGCATGATGTCCTTGGGTCAAAGCAGGATACACAGACGGATATCAAGCCACTTCCTTATGACCCAGACTCGGGGAAACGCTGGCTTGGCTCTGGCAACAGCACATCCACCAGTGCTGCCTGCTCTGTCATCCACACTCCTGCCCTGCCTGCACTGTGCTACTCTGAGGCAGTGCCAGCTGTTGCCCATGATTCCACGGCCGTGGTCACCCTTGGTGTACTAGGCAGATGTATGGATGGAGGTAAGGGCATACCAGCATATATACATATATACATAGTCACCAGCACTGCACCTGGCCCCATTCCCAGCCTCTACTGCCACTGCTTCATGGCAGTATCCTTAGGTAACTCCTGACACAGCCATATGTAGAACTCCACCATTGGATTCACAGTAGATTAATATTTTAACAACCAGTGCAAAAAAAAATGTCAGCATTATATACTGGTACCTATGCAATATCTTTAATTTTTAAATTGCTAGAAAAGAGCTCTTTTCTGTCTGGACATGTATAATTAGTAAAGTCAGGAAGAAATACTGTTAAACTAATGTATCTTTGTTGAATGACAATTTGTATGCAAGACGTTTTTGGGGAGGGTAGACAAGAGGATTAGAAGTCTGATGTAAGGATAAGTGTAGGATACATACGATAACAACAAGATTTGGTCTTAGAAAATTTCCATAGTGACTTTGGGATCACAGTGTGAGGTTAATAGCAGCCTTACATACGAATATATCTATAGTATGAGTGTAAAGCTTACAAGTTAGTCAACCATATATTGAGATGACAATAAAAATGTCTTGAGAGCGTCCTTTGTGCTGTATAGGAATTCAGTAGATGTTGGTTGAGCTGATTTTATGAAGCCACTGGTACAGCATTGAAAATATGATTGTATATACTAGCTGTGGTCCCATAACTGAAATGTTAATCTCAGTAGATTACTGCTCATATTTATGGCAGTAAAATATTCATATTCTGAATCAATGAATAAATAATGCTGATGGATCAAGATGTAGTTCAGGGTTATGAGTAAAAGAAGCTAATACAATAGGAACAAAACTTTATGTGAGGTTGTGTAGTAGAAAAATGAATTATATTATTTTATAATTAAATGCTATATGACAGCATTATTAATAAGTGTTTTGATGTTAAATTCTTTTTTTAATTTGTGGAACATATACGTAACAAAGTTTACCATTTTAACCATTTTTAAGTGTACAATTCTGTGGCAGTAAGTTCATTTACATTATTGTACAATTTGATGATAAATTCTTATTAAGAGCAAGGTCATATTATATCCTATAGGGTTTTTTTTTTTAGTATGGGAAAACCAAATCTTTTCGAGTCACTGCAAAAAGTTGACCGCAGTTGACTGCGGCTTGACTGAATCTTGTTGATCCAGGAACATCAGTCATAAGGAGAATACCCAAGAAGAATACAGATCATTTGGTGCAAACGTCACTACTTCATAATAAATTCTAGTTTATATTCTAGGATGTTCGTACAGTTCTTTTCTTTGCATCTGTGTCAGTAGTTTCTTCATGTGATGACAGGTTATTACTAATAGTTTATAAATGGAAATTCAGTGTATGAATCCATCCTCAGTAATCTACGTAAGTTTCAAGTGGGCAATGCCTGCTACCTATTACTGTAGAGATACATGGAGATGGGTAAGAAATGTATTAAAGGATCAAACATTTGTCCTGAATATAATGTTGTAGGTGTTAAAGATTAATGGAGTTCTGGAGCACTTCTTAGAACAGCTGGGTTTCTAGAAGACCTTTGTTTTTTCAGAGTGAAATGAACATTAATTATAGGTATTAAGGCAATATGCAAAGTCATGATTAAAATTTGGCACTGCTATTTAGTCCTATTAAATATCTTTTCTTATACTACATAAGTGGAAATTAAATATGAAGGAATATGTTTATGTTCTAGAATCTTAAAACTTTTATATCTTTTTCTCAAAATGAAAATGTTGGCCATTTTCCTTTTTATGTTTTTTTTTTTTTTTTGACCTTGAAATTCTTTCAACATGCACCGATTTCAGAACACATTTCATTGATAAAAATCTATTTACTGATAAGATTAAACTTTCCTTCTTTAGTAATAAGGTTTTCATCCAGGACGACTGGTAAAGTCATTTCTTATGCCAATATTTTTGAAAATAAAAAGATTAAAATTCCTTGTGTCCTTTTCCCTAACCAATCTGAATATTTGAGTCTTAATTTTTGAAAACTGTATTCTAATATTAGCAAATCCAGAAATATTTAGGATAACAATGTTAGCTGCTTAGGCATTGTGGTCTCATATTATCAATAAAAGATATTGATGATTTTCATTCTGGAGTTCTTTGGCTCTTCAAAATCTTCATTATTTTCAATAGTGAGTTGTATAAATAAATATTCTAACAGCATTAAAAAAGAAAGCATTCTGAAAAAAATCTTATGTGGCAACTTCTGTTGGTGTCCTGATCATGAATTAGTTGGATAAATATACA
This sequence comes from Balaenoptera musculus, assembly GCF_009873245.2. NCBI lineage: Eukaryota > Metazoa > Chordata > Mammalia > Artiodactyla > Balaenopteridae > Balaenoptera > Balaenoptera musculus. The sequence continues at coordinate 25,611,416 of NC_045789.1, read as the reverse complement.
GAATGATAGGGATTTATGTTTGCATTGTCAAGGGCTATTTCCAAGTAAAAATTCTCTTTTAAGTTTTAGCTCCTCCATCATAACTACCCCGTAATGTATTCAGTTTATATTTTTATTAATTACTTATGCATATTATTCATCTAAAGTAGTCTTGTTACACTGAAAAAAGATGAGTACAGTTGAGATTAGGTTCTATTTCTAATTAAAGGTGGTATATTCTTTTTCTTCCTGATTGGATAATCCTTTGAGTCTTAAAACAGGTATATTATAAATCCTCTGAAAGGCTTTTTGTATGTCATTTTCTTAAGTATCTTCATCTGACTTTCAATTTGGGAAGTCGTGATTTCTCTGCATTTTTATTAATAGTTTCCAGTTAGAAACCTTCAAGCAAGACTCCTAGGAAGTTTCACCTGTTGTGAAACCCTATTTGGTAATTCTTTTCAACATTTGTTATTCAGTAGAATAAAACAAAAAAAAGAAAAACTACTCCCCCTGAAGGAAGGACTCCTTTATTGGGGAAACTGTAAGGTTCCAGTAAAGTCTTTTATTTAGGTGGAATGAGAGATGATGGAACTTGGCAGCTTAAGTATTTATAACAAAATTGAAAAATCAAAACACCATCTCTGGTATTCACAGAAGCCAGAGTCAAATGAATTTTGAATAACATAGAAGATAAATCTTGATTTTCATGTAATTCTAGTATAAATGTTGACATATTTAGATAAAATGTTGTTCCAATATGCTAGAGCAGCTGAAGGTGTATTGATTCCTACACGATTTTATTCTTCAAGCTTAGGTATTGTCAGGGAAAAGTTGAATGATGTTGCAGACAGTTAGTGGCTATTGGGTGTCACCCTAGGAAATTTACTGTGCATGTTGTTGAGTAGGACACTGAGATGAACCTGAAGGAAATATCATTCTCATCATATCTCACTTTTCAGTTTTGCCCCTTCTAATTCATCTTCCACATTGCTTGCCTGGTGAGCACATGAGTCTGGTCCTGTGTTCTCCCTGCTGAAAGCTCTTCTGGCTCCACATCTTCCAAGGACGAAGCCTAAACTGTGGGAATAAGCTGCTAAGGCGTTTGATAATTTGGTCATTGTTCTCTCTCCTACTTGTTTTCTTAAGATTTTATGCCCACATATGTTTTAGAGACAGGTGTTTCTTTCTGTAAGAATGTATTTAAGTTTTTGAATAAATAATACTTACATAGAATCAAGTGTCAGCAAATGTAAAATGAAGTATCCTGTCAAAAGTCTCAACTGTCTTTTCCATTTGTCCAGATCCAGTGGCCCTAAGAGATAAAAATCATCCAGAGAAATTTTATGCTTGTATGAGCTAGTACACACATATGTTTATGTTATTTTTCCCCTCTATTTTTTCAGTTTTAATATTTTTGTACTGATGTATAGTTGATTTACAATGTTGTGTTAATCTCTGCTGTACAGAAAAGTGATTCAGTTTTACATACATACAGTCTTTTAAATATTCTTTTCCATTATGGTTTATCATGGGATATTGAATATAGTTCTCTGTGCTATACAGTAGGACCTTGTTTAGTCATTCTATATATATAAAAACTTACATCTGCTGACCCCAACGTCCCAGTCCATCCCTCCCCCAACCCCCTCTCCCTTGACAACCATCAGTCTGTTCTGTATGTCCCTGATTCTGTTTCTGTTTCATTGATAGGTTCATTTGTGTCATACTTTAGAGTCCACGTGTAAGTGATATCATATGGTGTTTGTCTTTCTCTTTCTGACTTACTTCACTTAGTACGATAATCTCTAGTTGCATCCATGTTGCTGCAAATGGCATCTTTTCGTTCCTTTTTATGGCTGAGTAATATTCCATTGTATATATGTACCACATCTTCTTTATCCACTCATCTGTCAATGGATGTTTAGGTTGTTTACACGTCTTGGCTATTGTGAATAGTCCTGCCATGAACATTCCCCTCTCTTTTTAAGCAGAGTGTGGCATACTTGGTCACACTTTTCTGTACCTTGCTTTTTTCACCTGACAACATATATTGGAGAGTTTTCTACACGAGTGCATTGGCCAGGATAGGTTACTATGTTGATCCTAAAATCTCTGTGCCTTAAAATTACATAGATTGGTATCTCACTCATACAATACATGTCTATTGTGAGTCATCTGTAGCCCTTGTCCAGGTCATTGTCTCTTGAGAATTCAGGCTGATTGAGCAACATCTATATGGAACATTGCCAGGTTCATGACAGAGAGGAAAAAGGGCATGGAAAATCACATCTTGGCTCTTAAATCTTCTGTCTGAAGGTGACACATGACATATATGCCCACGTTTCATTGGACAAAGCAAGTCATACCTTTTCCCAAGTTCAACAGGGATGGGGATATATAATCCTCCTGCAGGGAGAAACATCACAGTAGGGGAGTTTTGACTAACTGGTGAATGGTAACCCAGTCTGCCCCAATCAGTAATAAAGACCTCAGTATCATTTTTACAGCTGCACTGCATTCCACTGAACGGATGCACCATAATTTATTTAACTACTTTCTTATTAATAGACATTAGCTAGTTTTTAATCTTATTACAATAGTCCTGAAAGGCATCATTTCAGAAGCATGAGCACCTCTTTAGGGTAAATTCTGAGTAGTAGAATTACTGAATCAAAGATACATGTATTTGTAATGTTGATTGATATTGTTAAGTTGCCCTCCAATTGACACCAGCAGCATGTGCGAGTGTATTTTTTTTATGCTTACCAATACAATGTGTTATCAAACCCGCTGAAACTTAACAGATCTGTGAGGTGTAAATGGTATCCTGGTATAGTTTTTTAAAATTTTTTAATTTAATTTAATTTAATTTAATTTTTTAACATCTTTATTAGAGTGTAATTGCTTCACAATTGTGTGTTAGTTTCTGCTGATTCACTTTGTTATAAAGCTGGTATAGTTTTAATTGAATTTTTTTATAAGTGAGATTGAATATTGTTTAACATATTTGAGAGCCATTTGTATTTCTGAATTCACTGGACTTCTGTTTTGCTCCTTTAGTTGGCTGAATCATGTGCCCAATACTTATTATTTTGATTACTGAGGTTTTGTAGTATGTTTTAAAATCTGAACAATCTCGTCTTCTCTCACTGCTCTTAATTTATAGAGCTTTCCTCTTGTACTTACTTTTTTTTTCCATTTTAACTGTAGAATCAGCTTACTTCGAGAAAAAATATCTGCTGATATTTTATTGATATAATTTTAAATGTATAAGTTAATTTAGGGAGAATTGACATTTTTATAACATGTATTTTTTTTCAATTGCCATTTCTAATCATGTTTAGGTTTTCCTAATACAGTTTTGCACATTTATTTGAAAAATAATCCCTAAGTACTTTACCTATTATTTTGTGTTATTGTTTCTGTTATAAATTTGACCTTCTGTTCCATTATATCTTTTGTCTGGTCATTGTTTGTACATATGCAGATTATTGCTTTCTATGTACTAATTTTATGTTCTGATACCTCACTAAATCTTACGTTCATTTTGGTAGTTTTTTATTTGATTTTTTACTCTAGTTGTATAATTCTCTCATCTCCAGATAGTGATAGTTTATTCTGCCTATTCCTTTTGTATTGATAATTTCTTTCTATTTCTAACTGAATCAGCTAATACATCCCATACAGTGTTAAGTATTAGTGGTAATAGTGAGCACCCTTTTACTTGTTGGTAGTGGAGTGCATCCAGTGTTTACCCACTAAGAATATTCTTGAGGTAAATCTTAAGGATTTAGCCATTAATTTCTATTTCGCTGAGTATTTAGCAAGAATGTATATTTATTTGTCAAATGGTTTTTTAGTTTCGATAAAGAATACCATGTGACTTTTCTTCAGATTTACTAAATAATCACTCTGTCATCTATTAAAAAAATCAATTGAATGCTAACTATGTGTCAGGTACTATTGTAGGCATGTGGAATACAGTGGTGAACAAAACAGAGTCCTGGCTCTTTTAGAGTTTGTATTGTGGCTGGAGAGAGAGACAATAAATAAAAATCACGATGTATAAATACATTGAATCAGTTCTAGGTGATACAGAAATGCTACAGAAAAAGGAAAACAGAGCAGCGTATAAAATCAGAAGCATCAGGGGTGGAGGTAGAACAGTTGCAAATTTAAACAGAGTGGGCAGCATAAGCCTTATGGTGAAGGTGACATTTAAGCAAAAAATTGAAGGCGGTGAGGGATTTAACCCCACAGATACTTGCGTAAAGTGTTCCAGACAAAGGGTGTAGCAGTGCAAGGCTGTTAAGGCAGGAACATCCCTGGGTTGTTTGAGGAGCAGCAGAGTGTCCAGTGTGGCTGGAGCCGTGTGACTGAGTGGAGAGAGTAAGAGACAGGGGCAACAGTTATTATTATTATTATTTTTAAAGATGTTGACGCAAATACTTTAAAAAATTTTTTAAATTTATTTATTTATTTTTGGCTGCATTGGGTCTTTGTTGCTGCTCGTGGGCTTTCTCTAGTTGCAGCAAGCGGGGGCTGCTCTTCGTTACGGTGTGCGGGCTTTTCATTGAGGTGGCTTCTCTTGTTGCAGAGCACGGGATCTAGGCGCACAGGCTCAGTAGTTGTGGTGCACGGGCTTAGTTGCTCCGCGGCATGTGGGATCTTCCCGGACCAGGGCTCGAACCCGCGTCCCCTGAATTGGCAGGCGGATTCTTAACCACTGCGCCACCAGGGAAGTCCCGCAACAGTTATTTATATAGATTGCCAGGTTATATAAACCCTTTAGGTCATGTAAGAATTTGTGGTTTTTACTCTGTGTGAAATGGAAAGTTTTTGGAGGTTTTGGAGCAGGGAAGTGACATGATCTGACTTAAATATTAAAGTATAAATAGTATTAATACATTTTCTCAGATTGAATGATCTTAGAATATGCCATATTTGATCGTGATGCACTACTCTTCTTTTTGAAGAAGTATTGATGGATTCTGTTTGCAAATATTTTCTTTAGGACTTTTACGTTGGTAATCATAAGTGAAATTGGTCTTTGGAATTTGTGTGTGCATGTGTGTGTGTGTGTTTTGAGTAGTGTACATATCCTCAAGATTAATTTCAGAATTTTGTTCACTTCATAGAATTGAGAGGTTTTCTTCATTTTTCTATGTATTGTAGTGCTTAAAGAGAATTGGCATTATCCTTTTTTTTTTTTTTTATAATTTATGTTAACCCTCTTCTTAATTTATTTTTCTGGCTGCATTGGGTCTTCGTTGCTGCGCAGACTTTCTCTCGTTGCGGCGAGCGGGGGCTACTCTTCGTTGAGGTGCGCGGGCTTCTCATTGCAGTGGCTTCTCTTGTCACGGAGCATGGGCTCTAGGCACGCGGGCTTCAGTAGTTGTGGCATGCGGGCTCAGCAGTTGTAGCTCGTGGGCTCCAGAGCGCAGCCTCTGTAGTTGTGGCGCACAGGCTTAGTTGCTCCGTGGCATGTGGGATCTTCCCAGACCAGGGCTCGAACCCGTGTCCCCTGAACTGGCAGGCAGATTCTTAACCACTGCGCCACCAGGAAAGCTCCGCCCTCCCGCCCGCCCCAGTCTTTTTTTAAAGGTTTCTTGGAATTCCCCTGGGAAACCGGAGACACATTTCTTATCTCTATTCTTGCCTTAGACCACAGAAGTGAATTCACTTTGTAGGGTTCTATGTCACAAAATTGAAAAGTGGTAAAAATAGCCGGGTTTTAAAAACTTTCCTTTTATGAAAAAGTGCAATGACATTCTGTGAGGTTTTTCTTATACAGCAAGGAAACTGAAAATGATTTTGCTGATAATTTTTCAGTGATTCTCATGTCAAATTCAATTAATAGAAAGTCTTTGTTGAGCACCTACTGTCTGATTATTAAATGAATACAGACTTGAAATTATATTGTACCTTGGCTAATTGACGACTGTTGCAAAAACCCATTTTAAAACTTGGATATTGTATAAGGTGCTGTAAAGAACTAATTCTTGATGTTTTCTATCTTACATCCTACCAATTATTTCATTCCATTTTATTATTTTTGCACAGAGAGGGTGGTCAGTGCTATCTTTAAATTATTATTATTTTCTGCATAGAAACTGAAAGAGGAGAAAGGAACCCCCAGACTAAAAGCTGGAGGCTCATAGCTGTAGTAGGCTGAACGAGCTGACATCTTGGTGGGCACTTTCAAAATGCCTTCCATAAAACGAAATCACTATCTTGGAAAGATATCTGCACCCTCATGTTTAGTGCAGCATTCTTAACAGTAGCCAACACATGGAAACGACCAAAGTAATGTTATTCAGCTATAAAAAAGAAGGAAATCCTGCCTTTTGTGACAACATGGATGAACCTGGAGGATATTGTGCTAAATGAAGTAAGCCAGACACAGGATGACAAATACTGTATGATCTCACTAACATGTGGAATCTTAAAAAGGTGAGCTCAGGAGTTCCCTGGTGGTCCAATGGTTAGGACTTAACGCTCTCACTTCCGAGGGTCTGGGTTCAATCCCTGGTCGGGGAACTAATATCCCACAAGCAGTGTGATGCAGGCAAAAATGAAAAAAAAAGAAGTTGGGCTCATAGACAAAGAGAAGAGATTGGCGGTTGTTGGGGGCTGGGGATGGGGGCAATGGGGAAATGTTGGTCAAAGAGTAGCCACTTTCAGTTATAAGATGAATAAGTTCTGGGAATCTAATGTACAACGTGGTGACTTTAGTTAACGATACTGTATTGTATACTTGGATGTTGCTAAGAGAGATCTTAAATGTTATCACCAAAAAAAAGGTAATTATATGAGGTGTTAACTAACTTTATTGTGCAATATATACGTGTATTAAGTCATCACATTGTATACCTTAAACTTATACAATGTTACATGTCAACTACATCTAAATAAAACTGGGGGAAAAGTACCTTCCCTATCATTTAGTAGGTGAGCTATTTGAGGAAAATCCTGGTACCTACTGGAAAGCTTTCAGCTTCTCAAAATAGGATTATTGACCAAAGTGGAATAAACAGTGTGGGATTGTTTTTCTCCCATGACAAGTGACGAGGTAGGTGACTCCAGAATTGGTTCAGCAACTCCACAAGTCCAGACCTCTGGGGAGGCTTCTCTTCAGTTCTCTTAACCTTCCCTCATTCTCACAGTGTGGCTGCCACAGTACCAAGCATGACATCGTCTCACCAATCTTTAAGTTCAAGAAGAAGGAGGTGAATGTTTCATCACACATTTTTTTCCTGTTTTTATCAAGAAGAAAATCTTTTCAGATACATCTCCATTGGAGATGGATAGGTCAAATGCCTACTAAACATTCCGTGGCAAAAGAAACTGTGATTTCCATGTGTCAATCATGATTTGTTCTCTGGGGCTTGACATGCTACTGCCCAAAACCTGAAGCAAAGTAAGCTCCTATTAAAGGGAACTCACAAAGAGAAACATCTTCTGAGTGGACATTCAAGCGGCTGCCTCAGGACCTAAGAGCCAAACCCTTAGTGACCTTTACAAGGGGAAGATGGAATTCTCTGTCACTGTCTCCTTTCCATATGCTCTTATCCATAGGTCACCAAGTTTAAGCAATCATTCTGTTGCTCCCCAGCAGGGTCTTCATTAATCTGTAAGTTGATGGACCTGGGCCCATTTCTCCAGCCAAGCTCTCCGTCCTGAGTTCCAGATCCATGTATTTCTCAAATCATCCAGTTTATAATTAGATTTCCTACTCAGGTGTGTCATAATTACAAAAACTCAACGTGTCCACAGCTGAATTTGTTAAGTTTTAGTCTGTCCTGTGCCTCCTCTTGGAGTCCCTACCTCAGAAAATGGCCCCATTCTCTGGAGTCACCTGGACTCCTCTCTCTCTGTTAAAACTCATATCCAGTCACTGAGTTTTGTGATTCATGACTTCTAAATATCTGTCAGGTCCACTCACTTATAGCCATCAGTATTAGTTTGCTAGGACTGAAAACAAAATACCATGGACGGAGTGGCTTAAAAACAGATTTATTTTCTCACAGCTCTGGAGGCTTGAAGCCTACTATCAAGGTCTCTTGACCTTGTGACCTTGTGACCTTGTGACCTTGTGACCAAGTGGAGGCCTCTCCCCTTGGCTTGCAAATGGTTACCTCCTTCCTGTCTTCATATAATCTTTTCTCTGTGCACACACATCCCTGGTGTCCCTCTGTGTGTCTGTATTTCCTCTTCTTAGAAGAACACCAGTCAGATTGAATTAGGACCCACACTAACAGCCTCGTTTAACCTAATCACCTCTTTACATGCCCTGTCTCTAAATGCCGTCACATGCTGAGGTACGAGGGGTTAGGGCTTCAACATCTGTGTTTTGGGGAACACAGTTTAGCCCATAACACCATCCTAGTTCTACTTTCTTAACTTTGGCCATCATCATCTCTTGTCTAGATTACTAACTGAAAATCCCCTCTTTCCCCCCATTTTTTTTCTTTATTCTTCAGCTAGCGTGTTCTTTATCATCATGACACTCTGTGTTTAAATGCCTTCAATGGTTTTCTTTTACGACTTTTAACCTGGTATACAAAGCTGTCTGTGATCTATCTCTGGTCAACTTCTCCATCTTTATCTCTGGACAATTTCTCCTCATCAAATCCATTTTCTCACCATGTGGATCTATTTTCAGATTCCCAAAGTGGCCTGCTCTACAGATTCTGTGCCCTTAAGCACCCTCTTTGTTTGTAACTTACTCCCAATGTAGAATAATGTCCTATTTCTTACTCCTTCCACCATTTTGAGTTATCACTACTCTCCAAACACCTTGAATCACTTAATGGGAATTTAAGAAGTTCCAAGCATAGTACCAAGGTGGAAATACTAAAAGAGAACCCCTAACATTGAACACGCAAGTAATTAGCAGAAATCCCTGAAACAAAAGTAAACGTCACACTACCAGCATCCTGTGGTGTTTTAAGGGTTGTAAGCTAATTAATATAAGGTTAGTTAGTGTTTTTCCTTTAGAACTTAAAACACTAAGAGATCTTTGGAAGTCATTGGATCTCTTCTTTCGGAGATCTGCATATAAACCTCAGTTCTTTAATATCTCTTGAAAACAAATGATTCTGTAATACATCTGTTGATTCAGTTTCCATTTAATCAAATATACACACCGTTACCTTAACTTTATGCCCTCTAAGAATCATTAGGAACAAAGAGGAAGCATGATTGGTTAAAGCAACCCTTTTAACTACTTGTAAATAAGCACTGGTACTTTATCATTGACTCAGAATCTTTACCTGCTCTACTGCTTCCGCAGAGATACATTGGCCATAAAAAGAATGAAACCAGCAGTATTGTTTGTTTCCCTGATATAAATCATTGCTCACTTTTGGGAGAAAGGAGATTGCTGTTTCTAAGTTTGCTGTGTGTATATTCAGCCCAAAAGGGATCATATTTTCTTACCGATTCTCAAAACATTTGAAAAGAACTCACACCTATCTTTTGTTCTTTTGTTTTTAATTTACGCAGTACCATTTTACACAAGTCAAAGAATTACCCTGCCTTTATCTAAATTACATGCTTTTCCAGTTGTACTCAGAATGATCTTTATACAGTTTATTTTATTTCTCTTAGAGCCAGTATTCGTTTTATACTTCTGGAAATTTAAGCTATGAAAACAATCCAAAAGAGGCGAAGATTTTTATGCACAGATGTATTCTTGGCATCATTATTTATAATTTGAAAATTTTTTTAAATTGGAAGAACACTAAGTATTTGATATTAGGACAATAATTAATTAAAAGTCGATAAAACATGTAAAAGATATTTATGAAGAGGCTTATGTATGGGAGAATACTTTTTGTTACAATATTCAGTAAAGAAAAGCAAGAAGCAAAAACTTACATAGATCAAGCATTAAAACACACTGTATATGCAAAGATGGGAGTAGATATATGAAAATGTTAAAACAGAATAGATGTAGAATTGTAAAGGATTGTTATTTTTCTCTTCTATACTTTTCTCTCTTTTCTGACTTTCCTACATTTGTTATTATTTTTATAATCCCTAAACATATATTTTCAAAATTATATTTGAATAGTCCTTTTAATAACATGGAATTTTTAATATTAATTTTTGTAAGTAGAATGCAAAATATTAGTTGTGCTATGGTTTTAGTAAAGAATGAAGATGATTGCCAAAGTATCACAAGCAGTGACTTCTGAAGAGTGGATTATGATTGTTTGTTCTACATATTTTTTTCAGAATTGCCAGATTTTCCCACAAAATGTATACCTTTTATATGGATTATTTAAAGTCAGCAAAAAATGCACACAACTATTTAAAATATATTGGAACCGATGAGATTCAGATAGCAATGCATAGACAGTAATTCTGAAATATACATATGAGGAAAAGAGAATCAAGAGATTTTTTTAAAGTGACTTTTTAAATAATACTAGTTGTAAAGCATTTAATAGAGGTTGAATGTGAAATTTCCTTTATATTTTATGACAATATTTCAATGGGATTAATCCCAGTCTTTGAATCTAGTGGGGTTTTTTTACTTTTTATTTATTTAAATGCATTCTTAAATTAACAGTGGGTAAAATCCAGTAATACCAAAGGGCTCATCAAGAAAAGCACAGGCTGTTTCTCACTATCCCCATCCCATCGCTCAGACACAGACACTTTAAGCATGTAAACCATTTCTGATTTTGGTTCTTCTATTAGTATTCTTCTAATACTCTAACCTTAAATAATATGCTTAAATACTAATTGATTTACCAACCTTAGGCATTACTTCTACTTCTCCTTTTGAAATATGGTTGTTTATCTCACTTCTACAATTTCCTCCCCTTTTCAATTTAAAATATATATTTTAGAAAAGTTCTTCAGTTGGGTATCTGTATAATTTTGATAATGCCTTTTAATTTCTCCTTTTGTTCCCTAGTTTTTAGATAAGGTCTCTTTATTCCTCATCATGTCCAGGGAGGATGTTAACACCCCCCATCTCCTCTACACTTCTTTCCAACTCCACCTACCAACCTGTTGGCTTCGTTTCCTTGTATATTATTCAGGTAGATAGCATTTACATTCTGTTCTGAAACCATAATCAATTCCTTCATGCTTTAAGAATCTAAGTAGATTCTAAAGATGATGAGTAAAATTACTTTTCCTTCTTCATGGGCCCAGTTACCTACCCCTCATACCTCTTGAATCAACCTAGCATCAAGTCAAATGAGTTCTGTTGTGATCTCACACTCCACTAACTGCTCAAAATCATGGTGCATTTTGCTTTGCTTTATACATGGAAAAATAGCTTTCTTGTAGAGTTTTCTATCTTTTCTGATGTTTCTGTTCCTCCCTCTCCTTCTTGCCTCCCTTTGGTAATGGTAAACAACCTTTCATGATAGCACTAATCTCGTTGGACTAATTTTTATATTGATTGGAGTCTACCTCATTTTTCTTCTTTGAGATTTTCTACTGGTGGCCCTATGTCTTCTCGTCCTGAGAGCAGTTGCTTTCCAGGCTTGCTGCATAGCTGATATCATAAGATGTCCCTTTCACTGTGCTCTGCTCTTCTGTTGTTGTTATTTCTTACACCTTTCTCTTTCTTGATTTCCATTCTTGTTTTGGTGAGGCAGCCTCAAGTGATTTCCTCTGAGAGGTGGATGTGAGATACATGTTCTGAATTTATGACTATCTGAAAATATGTTTATTTAACCTCACATTTGAAAATAGATAATCTATGTACCAAAAAATTTCCCTTAAACTTTGAAAACGTTGCTCTATATTTATTTGCTAGAATTTAATGATGACAATGGCAGAATGACTGCCGTACATTTTTTTTCAGTGAACTTTTATTATTTTTTTCACTTTGGAAACATTTAGGATATTCTTTTTATGCTAGGGAGTATAAAATGCCATGAAAGTTATGTCTAGATTTTTTTTTTCCTCTTGTTAGTTCTTGGGCTGGAAAATTTGGTGACTCCTTCTCCTGTGAAAACACATGACTTTTTTGTCTTCACCCTCTAGAACTTTGGTCACGTAGATGTAGAGCTCCCCTTCTCCCACCCCCAACCCTTTTCTGTAGATCTTTTGTTTTCTCTCTGCTCTGGGAAAGTTCCTTGACTTTATCTTCCAGTTTTTCTCCTGGTAATCATATTTACATTTGTGGAAACTTTTTTTTTTTTTTTCCTCCACATTGGTCTCTCCTAAAGAGAGAGTCTTATTGTAAACTCTCTGTACAGGGATGGGTCTTGTAAACCGACAGTCTCTGTTCAAGGGTGAATTGAAAAGAAAGCTTCCTTTTAGGTCAAGAACTCATAAATGCGAGAGTGGGTAAGTGCCTGCTTCAACACCAGTAGTCTCTGCAGCACTTATTCAAATGGGCAGAAAGAACTCTTTTAGATTTTTTGTTTGTTTGTTTGTTTTGGCCTGACTGTAAATGTTAAGCTGCTGGAAACTCTCTCTGCCTCTCTGCCTTGGCCGGAGGTGGAGTTCTCCTTGGTCAGACTTTCACTTACCTTCCGCGTTCAGCATCCTTTTTCCTACCATCCGTCCCTGCTGATTTCTAGCCCAGAGCGTGTTCAGGGCTCTCATTCTCTGGCTGTGGATTCTTCCATTCTGTTTCATTCATAACACGTTTCTCAGCTACTTTCCGCCTCTTAGGATTTTGGTGAAATCTTTTGACTGCTGAACCCCTGATTGCTTCGAAAGTTTCAGTCCCTTTTGTGTTGATTTTTATCACTTTAATGGCACTGTTGTCTTCGAACAAAATGAGAGAGGCAAACGTATCTGCCTTCTCCTTTAACTTAAACAAGAATCCTCCGTGTGTGTTTACTCCTTAGTTCATTTGTTTTAAAATACGTCATTCATTCTTCAAACATTTTTGAACACATATACATGTGCTTGTCACGTAGAGCAAGAGGTTGGGGAAAGAACAACAATGAGACGTGACCCTCATCTTCGAGATGCTCACATTCATGGTACATGAATATTGAAATCAAATTCAGAGATGAGGGGCCTTTCTTTGGGAGGAATGGATATAAAAATGGAATGAATGTGGAGCATTGTACATTTCTCTCATATTGGATAATATTCTTAAATTAAAAATGATGACCGAAATTAGGTGAAAGCATATAAGGCATGTTGAATAGAGGCAGCAATTATGGAAGTTTTAGAAAGAGGGTTTGTAGTGAGAATAAGAGGATAGATAAGATTAAAAAGGTAGTTGAATAAAGGCATAATTCATCAACTGAGTTCTTTTTTTTGGTTGTAGAAAGGATTAAAACATTAGGTAAGCAGAGAGGCCATAGATTGTTTTGGCCACATTGATAGTTGCACTGGTAACAGTAGATATGATGATATTAATGATAATAATAATGATAATTAACAATCATTAAGCACCTACTATATACCAGATACTATTCTAAGATCTGCTCTATTTTCACACAGCCTTGTAAGGTAGGTATTGTTAAAACTTGTCCTTTGAGCTGAGGAAACAGATTTTAAAAGGGCAAGTTATCACCCCAAGGACATTAAGAGGACCTTCAGACGGCATTCTCTTTTATATTTTATTTTGTTACCTACCGCACAAAACCAAAACTATTTATAAAGTAGGCATATGTTGTAGAGAATGACAACACAGCAATTTCTTGCATACCTACTGAGACAGGCTGGGACCTGGGACCCTTTGCTGCAGTGCTAGCACCTGGACAAACCTCTCCTCAAGCAACAAAGTACAAAGAAACTATATGGGACTAAAAATAACTGTGTGCATGCACAATTGGGGCAAAGTCTGGATAAAAGATACAAAAAGATCAAAAAAATCCCTACTGCCACTTTTGAAAAGCCCAGAGCAAAAACAGGGTGTTGGGAGCTAAAGCAGCCTACTGAGCATGCCCCCTGCACTCATCACCACCAGAGGGGTGGGCAAAACACCTAAGCCATCCCTCCGGCCTGACCCCTAGACACACCTCTGCCTTCACCCCGTATAAGGAGCAAGCTTGCCCCCCCCCCAGCGAGCGAGTGAGCAAGGGAACCTGTTGTTTGTTCTCTCTCCCCCCTGCTGCAGTAGGGGCCCCCATAAAGCCTTGCCTGAATTTCTTGTCTGGTCTCTAGTCAGTTTCTATTGATTGGGGAAGGCCAAGAACCCAGGTCGGTAACATACTTTGTGGTGCCCAACGTGGGGCTCTTGTCCCCTTCTAAGGAGAGGTCTGTCTAGGTGCAAGCATTGCAGCACTGCAGCAAAGGATACCAGGTATCAGCCTGTCTTACTACCACTCAAGTTAAGTAAGAGGACCATTGCTTTTGAGGCTCCTTTGGTGCATGTCCCATTGTCATCCCTATCTATGCTTCGTAAGAGGTAAATAGGTATTAGCCTGGATTTTTTGTTACAATTCTCTTGCTTTTTCATCATAGTTTTATCATACATGTTTCTATCCCTAAACCTATATTGTTCAGTTTTTCATGCATTTGGAGTTATATAAATGAAATCGTGCTTGGCTTCTTCTGTAACTTGCTTTTTCACTGAACATTATATTCCATATTCATGGTGTTGCATGCAGTTGTAGTTTATTCATTTTTGATGCTACATAATGTTCCACAGTATGAATATACCACAATTTATTTATTTAACCCATTTTACTCTTGGATTACATTTTGTTACTACAAAGAATGTTAAATGAATATCTTGTGAAATGTTTTTTAAGACATATATATGTGTGTGTATATATATATATGTATATGTACATGTCTGTCTATCTAGCTAAGCTAAGAATTCGACTCCTGGTTTTATATATACTTATATCTTTATGTATCTTTATATATTTATAAGTATATATAAAACCAGGAGTTGAATTCTTAGCTTACAGTGTATGCACATACTTAAATCCTACTACTTAATGCCAAATTGTTTTCCAAATTACATCCTCCAAATTTTTAGGTTATTTTTTGTTGCCTCTTTTGGTAAGTGCTGCCATTTTTCTTATATATTGTTTGTCTTTCTGATTGATTTGCATATGTGCTTTGTATATTTTTATGCTAACATTTAAAAATATACATATTATCTCTGAGTATGTGGCTTGAATTTTCACTTTCTTTTTATGATATCTTTCAATGAACAGAATAGATTATTTTAAAATAATCTAGCATATCAGTATTTTCCTTTATGACTTGGGTTTTTTATGTTTAAGAAATCATTTTTTGCCCTAAAGTACTAAAGATATTCTATCTTATCTTCTTAAAATTTTATTGCTTGGTCTTTTATATTTAGTTCTTAAATACACAGAAATTTTTGTGTATGGTATCAGTACTGAGTTAATGTTATATTTTTTTCCCATTTTGCCTCAGCCCCTTTTGTGGAAAGGTTCATTCTTTTTTTTTTTTTTTTTTACTGACTTTTAGTTCAGGTCTGTAATAAATCAAGCGTCCATATACCTTTGATTCTGGATCCTTTATACTGATCCTGTCTATTTGTCTATCCCCAATCCACACCATCTTAAACTACAGCTTGATAAACTTAATACTTTATTTATAACTTAAATATAGTTAGTTTTTAATATCTGGTAAAACAGGTTCTCCTACCTTGCTTTTATTTTTCTTTCACTATTCTTGGTCTTTTGCTCTTCTATAGACACATTTTAGAATTAGCTTGTGGTAGAAGCATGGATGGATAGATAGATTACAACCACCAAAACCAACCCATTGATTCTTTGCTTGTAATTGCATTGATTCTATAGATTGATTTGGGGAGAATTGATGTCTATACAATATACAGTCTTTCAGTGCATGAACATGGTATCCATTCATTTAGTCTTCTTTTTGTTTCCTGTTCATCCTGATTCAGGACCCCTCTCACCATCACCAATTGAATGGCTGCTTTGATTTTTTCTAATTATTAATATGCATGAGAATATCTTCATATATTTATTAGTCATTCAGGTTTTGCTTTCTATGAAGTTCTTGTCTATACCTTCACGTGATTTCTGGTTGGTTGTCTATATTTGCAGAAATTCTTTGCATCCCAGATTCTTTACATGCTAGATATTCATTACTTCTCCTTATTTGATATCACTCTATTGAATTTCTCAGTTATATCATTAAAATAATAGAAGTCTTTAATGCTTTAATGTTGTTAAATCTATCAATTTTCACCTAATAGTTTGGTGTCTTATTTAAGAAGTCCTCATCCACTTAAGTTCAAAAAATATCCTCTCATATTTATCAGTTTCATGTTTTTCTATTTCATACTTAGGTCTTTAACATTTGTACATAATGTAAGAATGATATTTAGTATTAACTTTCACTATATAATGAGCCAGATTTCTTAACATCAACTACTATACAATCTGTCCTTTCCTCCCTCATCAACTCTATTTTCAGATCTCTCAGGTGGAACTTTGGTTCCCGTGTTTAATTTTTTTTCTTCATAATTGCATATAGTTTTTACTACTGTGGTCTTTTTGTTATGTGTTAAAAAGTGGTAGGGAGAGAGTCCCTTCTTTTATTTTCTAACTTGATGTATCTATTCAGGGATATCACCCCCACACATACATATCATGAAATAAGTTAATATGTTCTTAAAAATACAGATGGAATATTTTGTTTAATTTTGGGAGTATTGGTTTTAGGAGTATTTTAATTTTAATTTGCTCCATCCTTAAATATGTTACCCATTTATTGAAATCTTTCTTTTTTAAAGTTTTAGAAAAGTTTTAAAAGTTTTCTCTTTCAGGTGTTGACTGAAAAAAATACACAACTTAAAGTTGAGAATTATGTTTTATTTGGTGGCCTTATTGAGGACTGTAGCCCAGGATGGCAGCTTCTCAGGTAGCTCTGAGGGACTATTCTAAAATGGTAAGGGCAGAGCCAGGCTATATAGGAGATTCTGCTGGGGAAAAAAAAACCCAAAACACAAAACCGTGTAGTCGAACATCAAAAGATGACTGCTAATCACAAAAAACAGACATCTCAAGTTAATAATTTTAGTGCTTTTTATGTATGGGAAGATGCAAGAGTCTGGGCTCATTGAAATTATTCCTTTGATATGCATCTTAACTATGTAGGACCAGTATCCTGTTTTTCTCCATCGTAAATTCCCCTCAGGGTGCACCATCAGGGCTGATGGCTTGAAGGCTCAGTGGTGGGCAAGATTCATTGCTTACCGGAATGGCAGGCAACATCCTTTGTTCACTGAAATGTCAGGCAACATTTTTTTTTGTCCACATAAGAAAGTTTTAAAGTTTTCTCTCAGTAGGTTTTGTATAATTTGTGCTAAGTTAATTTCTTAGTACTTTTAATTTGTTCACGCTAATGAATGATATCTTATTTTTTAAATGAAATTTTCTAGCTGATTATTAGTGGTTTAGAAATGTTTCTGGATTTTGTAAGTTAATATAGATCTGGAAACCTTGCTAAGCTCTTTATTAATTTAGTTTTCCTATTGATTCTAATGATTTTCCATGTAGATGATCATCTCCCTTACACATAAGACAGTTTTGCTTCTTGCTTTCCAATTCTTATACCTCATTTTTATATTAAATGACAATGATAACAGTTATCTTTGTTTTAATCCTGAATTTAAAGACTGTGTCAAAAATTTCTGTGTAAAGTATGATATTTACTGTAGTGTTTGGCCATTAAGTATATTAGCAAGGAAATGCTTTATTATTTTTATTTTCTTTGGTTCTATCAAATATAGGTTGTTGAACCTAAGAAATACTTTTTTGTACCTATTGAGATAGCCATATGAATTTTCCATAATAGTCGTCTTTAATTTCTTCTTTTCCATTTAGTTTTCTTTAATTTTTTGAATAAAGTTTTAATTTTTTTCATAAAGGTATTGCATATATTTTGTTAAATTTATTCCTAAATACTTTGTGTTTTTATGCAATCTTTATTACATTTTATAACTCCTTGTTCCTAGTGTTTAGAAATGCAATTGATTTTTGTATATTGATTTTGTTTTCAGCAACCTTGCTAACATGTTTTGTTAATCTTAGTAACAAATACAATGAGCTTAGCACTGCACCTCATTTATTTATTTTTGCCTTTTCTGTTTGACTTTTGGAATCACAGTTTTCTACGCACAGTGGATGAGAATGTTTAGGATTGCTGTCATTCTAGGACTTTGAGGCCTCTGAGGAAATCCTTACAGATACATTTTGTTACTTGCAAGGTCTGAACCTTAGCTGCTGCAACAAATATGTCATTTGCTTTGTTTAGTCCTTAATGCTTTTTGTTCAGTTGGTAATTACATTGAAATATGTGCCCTGCTCACAGTTTTGCTTCCTTGTTCAGTTTAAGGTTTACTGAGTTTCTATTGTGGCTACGTGCTGATCCAGAGAGTGGGCTGGGTGCTGAGGATACAAGAATGGTCAAGTCAGTCCCTATCTTCCCAGTAACTGAGGGGCTGGTGGACTTTTGGGCAGATTTCCTCCTGATTAATTCTTCTGTGCTGCAAAGGGTAACTTATTTTCTTCAGGGAGCTCCGTTTCTGATGGGCAGTTACTGGAAGCAAAATGCTCTATGTGGGTATTTCATGTTTTTTTAATTTTCGCGTTTAAACAAATAAATGTGGGTGGTATTGACCCATTTCTGGTTCTGTAGCTTTTTTGCCATTCACTCTTTATTTCACGTGGCATCTTGGGACACTCGAAAAAGTTGGAAGGTCAGTATTTTGCCAGAAAAGAAGTTGGACCTTCCAGCTCCTGGGTTTGGTCACAGACATCATCTGGTGATGGGAACATGGGAGTGAAGATTGGGGTATGGAGAAAGCTTGCATAGCCCAATCCATTTTGAGATGATCTTTGGCAATTTTAAATCTTGTGTTTCTAAAAATATCTTGGACAGTTCATTTTCAGTTTTGAAAGTCAGAGCAATGTTTGAATTGAGTTTGGTATTGTTGTCAGTCCACACTTTACCAGAGTATCTTCTTTGTCTTGTGCTCTGTGGCTTGGAAAGGCTGCTGTGCTCAGGTGTGGAGTGATTTTTTCCATCCGGGATGTCTCTCAAGACATCTAGCACTCTAATGTCAATGAGAATATGGCCAAAAAATCTGTTACCTTCTCCGAGCCCATAGTAATGCTTTTCATTTCTTAAGCAGTGTCTCTGTGTCACCTCACCTGAAAACAGTTTCCTTAAACTAAAAGGAAAAAAAGTCTTGGGGACATGATTAAATCAGTAATCATACTTTCATTTAATGGAAAATCATGCATCAAAAATCTTTAACGTCAGGTGAAAATGTTTATGATAAAGTACTAAGTGAGAAATGAGTGAGTCTTGGTATTTTTCTGTTCCCCCTCCAACCAAGTTCTTTAATTTGTATGTGTTGTTTTAACAATTGGAGGGAAAATTTCTAACAAAATTAATAAAATTTATTTAAAAAACCCATCGCACATACACAAATATAACCAGTGGGATTACATATGAGACATTATAGGGTTATTTACTTTAGAACTTAAAAAATAATTTTTGAAATTAACTTTAAGCAAGTCTCTCTTGGTCACTGCTGTTTGAAGTTTATTTTAGAGTTTCTGTTAACCATACTTGAGTACTAGGGTTGTTAGAGGTGGGCTAATGAATCCAAGAAGGCAGTGTGAGCCAACATGAGGACATCTGGGTGTGGAGTCAGTGTTTGGGAGAATCACATTGATGGTGGTGGGTTTAGGAAACAGTCACTGGTGGGTAAGTAGCAGAGCCCAAGTCTCAGGGTCCAAACTGTACTGGGGGATCGTGGTTCTGAAAATGATTCTAGCTGAGAAGGAAGGCAAAAGAAGGCCATTCTTAATCTCTAGGGATGTAGGGAGCCGAGGTAGTAGCGAGTTCTTCCGTAGGAAGGTGTGGGCAAGATATTGAACCAATCACTAAATTAGAGCTTAGTCATCAAGAAGTGAGGGGCCATACTTCTGGTTGGGGCGTGGTATAAGCCTACTGGATGGAGGTCTTGATCCTCAGCTACACATGACAGACTTCTTCATTCTAACTCCTCCCCAGGGGATCTGGCCTCCCTCTACACACACCCATGGTAATATCCATCCTGGTGTCTGAGTGGGCAGTGTGTTAATGCTGTAGGCGGAATCCCACTTTAATTGATGCTGTTATAATCTCCGACCTTCTAGTTTGACACCATTCCCTTCTCCTGATGAATTGTCCATAGAAAAGGGTATTTGCTGAATCTCTGAAATGAAATGAAATGAAACAAAAGCCCTTATAGAGCAGCAATATTTAAAAGTCCCACTCCATACAGCAGTACAGTTCTGAGATGAAGTCTTTGATGATATGAAATTCAGCTTCGGTGATAAAACTAGTAAGTCAGGCCATTTCTTAGGCTTCTGATCTTGGGCAGATCACGTCACTATTCCAAGTTTCTATTTTCCTTTCTTTGAAAGCATGATATGTTTTACCCGGGCTGTGAAGTCCAAAGTCAAAGACAGTAATGTGTGTGAAAACACACGGTAACATTTATACAAATGTCAAGTATTATTATTATTCTTTTTATTTAATGTAGAACATTCTGAAATGTGGGCAGGTTTCCAAAAGATTGTGATGGAGTTAGTGTTTGGTGTTGGGAAGTGGGACTGAGGCAAAATGTGGTGTTCATTATTAACCAGTATGCCCACTTGCATGCAGTACCTTCTCCTGTTCAAGCTTTTAAAGGAGAAAGGAAAACAGGGCAGCCCCTAAACCTGGTTTATTTATAATATGAGAGGGAAAAATGATCTCATTCGAAAACAATATTCTATTCTGCACCATATAGAAATAGACGTTTGTATAAATGTTAAAATATAACATATCAATAGTTTAATATTCAATCAAATTAATTACATCAGTTTTCTGTCCCAGTTTGTGTTTCTTTTCCCCGTACAGGCCCACTGGCTTTGAAAATATGTCTATTAGAAGTTTTTCAATCTTCTTCTAACCTTGTAAAGAACACTCAGGGATTACCTACTAAAAGATGCAGCAGAACCAAGAGAAAAGCCCTCTTGTATAAGACTCTGGGAATTCAAATTTTAGTCTCGGGTCGATCTTAGAAAGTCTATTTTCTGTTCTCTTATACTGGCATTTTGGAGCTCCTTCTTTTACTACTTTCAAGAATTGTGAAAAGTTAAGTGAAATTATATTTGAAAAATATCTTGAGCTCTGTGGAATAAAGATACATTATTAAAGTTATTAATATTTGCTTTGAACTTACCAAGTGTTTATTGGCTGGTGTATCATACTTGTTATGCTTTCTGCCCCATGGGTCAGTGTTCTTGGGGACATTGCAAGTGAGGATAATGTTTATATTTCTTACACTGACTTTAAGACCTTCTGTAATCACAAGTGCTTCAGCTGGTCCCATCTGAATTTAAGGACTTTCCTCCACTCCGTCCGAATTTCTCTATTCTCGGTACTGGTCACATCTCTGCCTCTCTCCCTTCCACCTCTATGGATTTTGTACTGGTTTCTCTGTGGCACATTGTCTAATTGCTCAAGTTTAGACCAATCTTTCTGAACTTACATAGCACTTATATTTACTTCGTTTTTACTGTGTTTTCTCTTATATTCCTATTTGACTTTTTATGTGTATGTCTCTCCCTCTATCCCTCATCTTGACGGTAGATTTATTTTTTTGAGACCAGTTACTATCTCCTATAGTAATTAAACACTGATATAGTATTCTTCTCAAAGTAGGATTTGGAGATAGATTTGTCATTGACTATTGTAGTCCCCAACTACTGTTGCGTAAACTGAGGCACAACTGATAGTTCGATGGCATAAAATAAGCTGGTAACATGGATAAGAATGGAACCCAGAATATAAGACTTCCAGTCATCCTGAACCTGACATTTATTTTAATAGATTTCATTTTTAGAACTGTTTTAGAGTTACATCAGAATTGAGAAGATAGTACAGAGAGTTCCTGTATACTCCTACATACAACTGACCCTATTATTAACATTTTAGAGTAATGTGGTATGTTTGATATAATTAATAAGCAATGTTGGTACATTATTATTAACTGAAGCTCATAACGTTACTCACATCTGTTTGTTATATGGGTTTTGAAAAATGCATGATGTCATGAATCCACCATCACGGTATCATACAGAATAGTTTAATCACCCTAAAAATCCTCTGTGCTTCACCTATACATCCCTACTTGTCCCTTTCTGAAGCCCTGGCAACCACTAATTAAAAAAAAAAAAACTTTGTATTTTGCCTTTTCCAGAATATCATATAATTGGCATTGTACAGCATGTAGCCGTCTCAGGCTAGCTTCTTTCACTTAGCGATATGCACTTAAGGTGTTTCTAGCAGTTTCTGGCTCCAGCAACTTTTGCTGTAGGTAAGCTGTTCTTGGCTGTGATTCTCTGTATTTGCTTGTCTTTGCAGATTTTGGGTTGGTGACCTGTGACCTCAGTTCTGTGATTGGCCTAAGAATAGTTATTGATTTTTAGGGTTTTTTTTCGGCTTTTTTCTTTCTGTAAGCATGGAAACCATGACTTCTAAGCTCTTTACATGCAGAAACCAAAAGTCTCTGGCATTTCTCTTAGCCTTAAAAGTCTTAAAATCTCTTATTCTTTACTGTTCAATGATGCACCTATACTTGCTCTCAACCACACTGCCATTCCTCCCCCTCCATTCTACATTGACTGTTTGCCACCCAGACCTAGTACTTTATAGGTGCTGAACCCACCTCAGTAATTGGCAAGAAAGAGGTGGGGAAATTTGGGAGAAAGCAGGTAATACCATGCTACATGAAGGGTTATTATACTCTCTATTTTTTTTGAATGCATATTTTCTGTCATTTTAATTCTTTGCAGAGTACATAGAGGATTCTAAATTTCTGTTTATCATAATCCCAATGTAGCAAAATGTGGTGTTTAAAAAAAAAAAATCTTCCACAAGGGATGCCTAAAAATAAAACTGGGAACTAAAAACTCAGAAGAGGGGAAAAAGAAGCCAGGTCAATAAAAATTGTCTCTGTGTGGTGCTTTAGTCCTTCCTTTAACATAAATATTTCTAATATGAAAGATGCCTAACTTCATTTAAAATAAGGTTGCTTTAAAAAAAGGTTCGGAAAACAAAAAGAGGGAGTAAGTCAATCCAGCTGAACCACTGGCTAACAAGTAAGCAATGTCCTTTCTGTAGTAATTCTCTAAAGGGCAGTAATTAAATTCTTATTGTTAGTGCTTGTTTTCTCATGGTAAGTCCACTTTCATGAGGTTATCTTTTGTGTTACTGTTATATCCTGTACGTTTAATATTGTAATGCCAATGGTACACACCGTATATATATATTATATGCTTTTATGTATTTATATATATTGTTTATTGAAGTATAGTTGATTTACAATATTATGTTAGTTTCAGGTATAGAACATAGTGATTTAGCATTTTTGCAGATTATACTCTGTTATATGTTATTACAAGATAATGGGTATAATTCCATGTGCTATACAGCATATCCTTGTTGCTTACCTATTTTATATATAGTAGTTTACATCTGTTAACCCCATACCCCTAATTTGTCCCTCTACTCTTCCCTCTCCCCTTTGGTAGCCACAAGTTTGTTTTCTCTATTTGTGAGTCTGTTTCCATTTTGCATATACATTCGTTTGTATTATTTTTTAGATTCCACATGTAAGTGACATCATACAGTATTTATCTTTCTCTGACTTATTTCACTAAGCATAATATTCTCTATGTCCATCCATGTTGCTGCAAATGGCATTATTTCATTCTTTTTTATGGCCAAGTAATATTCCATTGTGTGTGTGTGTGTGTGTGTGTGTGTGTGTGTGTGTGTGTGTGTATACGTATACTACATCTTCTTTATCCATTCATCTGTTGATGGACATTTAGGTTGTTTTCATGTCTTGACTATTGTAAGTAGTGCTGCTCTGAACATTGGGGTGCTTGTATCGTTTTGAATTAGTGTTTTCGTTTTTTTCCAGATATATACCCGGGAGTGGAATTGCTGGATGGTATGGTAGTTCCATTTTTAGCTTCCTGAGGACCCTCCATACTGTTTTCCAAAGTGGCTGCACCAATTTACATTTCCAGCCAGTGGTACACAACTTAGATGAAGACTTACATCCTAATTTATAAAGATTCGCTCTCACTGAATCTCACTGATTCTTTCCTCCCTTGCTAAGTCTTCCATCCGACCTGATTTTTCGTCTTTGATTTTTTAAAATACTTCTCAAATTTCATTAATCATAGATGGGAAACGTTCATCTAATCCAACCACAATTATCCGCTTCATATTTGCACGCAGGCCAGTGAAGGGCCTGGGCGTTTCTGGTGTCAGGAAAATCACCTCCTTATAAGGTGACCCATTCCATACTGAGGTTCCTTCATATAATGACTGAAAGCTGTTCCCTCCTGTTTCTCTCAACATAGAGTGAGTGAGTGTTCACAACAGGACAGCCAGTGAGTGGGGAAGAAGTGAACCCTGCCTATCGGAATAGGATCAACAGTAGGAAAATGACTCATCAGCAGAGGAGAACTTGCTTGGGAGCTATAGGCAGAGTGCAAGGTTTTTGGGTTTTTTTTTGTGATTTGGAGATGGGGAGAAGTGCCCCCCTAGTCATCTCTAAATGAACGACCTCACCCCATGCCTGCTTTCCTGACAACCGTTCTTATACCAACATTCAACCCCACAACGGTCTTGCTGAAAATCTGTTAAGTTTTAAGAATATCTCACATGCATGTAAAGAACCATGGCAGTAACACCATGCTTTGTTGTAGCTTGTTTTTAGCTCACAAATTCAGTGAGCATTATGAGATTGATTTCTTCAAAGCCTCTAAGGTCTTGAGATAAATGAGCTCATAGACTCTCTCTCTCTATTCTCATTAATTTCATATTCGCAACCGAAAAAGAAACAATCACACAGCTTCTGACACCTTTATGAGAGAAGTACACTAAGATCAGATTCAGTCTAGACAGGATCGAATTTTGGTTTAAACTGAAAATTGCTTTCCTAGAATTTATTAATGCCTTAATTCCTTAGTGCTGAATGGATGTGTCCTCAGCATGTATCAGATCAAACATAACTTTGCTTTTCTGTCCTACTTCCCTCACCATTTTGTATTTTGAACAAGTCCTGTTGATTCTACTCCTGAAAATTTATTGGAATTTACCCCCTTCTCTCCATTCTCTCTGATATTCAGCCTTAGTTGAATCTCTCATTTACCACACTTTTGGAATTTTGTTGAAGGTCAGAGATGAGAAGCTCTACTTGACTGTATCGTATGTGAAGATTCAGATACTTAACTTTATGAAATTGACATTAATAAACTGTGAAAATCATGTTCCCTTTAAAGAAAAAATGTAATTTTCTCTAAATGACCCTGAACTTATTTAAGCTGCCATTAAGGTGCCAGAAGTTGCCCTATTCTTTCTTTGTGTGAATATAAAAGTAATGGTATTTATTTAATAAATATGAGCTCATTTCTCTTGAAGACACTGCGAGCTGCAGACATTTCTCAGACCTGCCTTAGTTTCTTAGTTTCTGGCTCAACCTTCCCCAAGTCTAGTCTCTTCTTCTGCTTTGCTCCCTTTTGTGCTCTCTGCCACTGTGACCTTACGTCACCACATGACTTTAAACAATCCTCTAGCTTTCTTTTCATCCGTCCTGTTTTCTGGCTTTCATTCTTTTCCTCCCTTTGTTCATTTTTGTCTTATTGTAATCTACTTTCCTGTTCTTTAAAAGAAGGGGTGATGGATGGTAACTAGACGTGATGGTCATGACTTTGTAATATATACAAATATTGAATTATAATGATGTACACCTGAAATTTATGTAATATTATATACCAGTTTTACCTAAAAAAGCCAGATAGAGCCTACTGATTTCTTAGAACATGAGATTACGGAGCATGGACCAACCTCTCATGGTTTCAGCTAATACCTTTTATTCTATGAACATGGAATATAGGAAAAGAGGGGAAGGATGCCACACCGATATTGACCTCAGTGTACCATATTGGTACAACATAATTAGTAACAATAATGGCTGGGAGTCATAGATTTATAGAAAGAATAGAAAGAAAAATTTTCTGATAGGGTAGTAAACATATATCACTAATGTATCATTGTCTTTTTTTGTAATCTCCTTTGGTCTGTACTACTGATAGTTTTAAGTATTATAGATTCATGTGGACCCCAAATTACATGAAGTTTGAATTCCAAATGTTTGTTCATAAATGACTTACTTGGGACCTTCTATAATTAAAACATTGTTACCAATGTTTAGGGTCTTAGGTTAGTTCCCCAAACACCATTCAATGCATTATAATGAATTTAAGCCCTAATTTTAATAATTTCAGTGTTTGTAACTGGCATTTATGAAATTGTCTCAGAAAAATAAATCTAAATTTTATCTTAGGGTGTCAGGGACAATTGGCTGTCACTAACAAGTGACTGAGTTGGAATGGGCTATAACAGTGGGTCACTTAAAAATCAGGGGCATATTAACTCTACTTATCCATATAGAAAGCTACCTTTCCTATTTACATAAAAGAAAATAAGTTGGTTATTCTGCTAACTCTCCAGAAGCTACAGTGGTTCTTACACTCACGGGGTTAGACAAGTATAAATGCTCTGAATTTAGATCCTCAGCCATCTTTTTCAGTAAGAATCCCTTTCTCACCCAACATTGTTGCCTGCACAAAAACTTACATGATAGAGAGGTTTTAGAGTAGCAATTTGTAAAAAGCTGCAGACTCAGAAGAAAATGATATAGAAAACAAACATAACTTTGTACATCCCTGGAAGGCAAACTGTATGGAAATCTTTCTAAAATAATGATTCCCAACAAAGTAATAGTGGTGAGTCATATGCTTGCCTTGTCAGAATCATTAGGCAGAGTCTTCTTCCATGTACCCACCTACCTTCTTTCCTACAGCTCCTCCTTCCAACCCTCACACTTACCCAGCCACGAGTCTCTGTTGTGGTGTCATTGATACTGATGCGAGCATGTCACATTGCTTGGGAGTACTGGGTGGGAGAAAGCTCTCTAACTACCAGCTTATACAAGTAGGGTCATAAGATGACAGAGATCTATGTTGGAAAACCTTGAGATATTCCTGAATCTGTGCTGTAAATCTTTACGTAACTTGCCAATTTTTTAAACTGTTACAGCAGGAAGAAGAATCTGAAAACAAGTCTCAAAAGAAATCATCACCTTTTGGCTTTACCTGTCACCAGTGTGTCTTTGGACAAATAAAATTGCTATATTATGTGTGTTTGGAAAAAAAAAAAAAAAGAATAAGGAAGCATGTGTGTGTTTGAGGTTGATAGTTCAATAATAAGCAGATAGAAAGGAAGATAAAAAAGCAAACGTCTATTGCATACCTACACTAGACCAGGAACTTCCACAGACACACATCTCACAGTGTTATGTGCTGCCAGTTCCTGCATGCCTGCATTTTCTGCAGAGTACATGGAGGCTCAGTTTGAATAATTTGCTCAAGGCACATCTAATATGGTAGTAAGATCCAGCTTCATGACCAGCTGCACCCGGCCCTGTCCTTAGATGGGCCGCATGCTTAGTTTAATGCTCTGCTGTCACCATCCCAAAATTCTTAAAAAATTTTAACAAGAGGTCCCATATTTTCATTTTTCACTGGGCCTTACAAATTACATAGCCAGTCTTGTAGGCTTTGTTGAGGTCTTTCGTGGAGGTCCCTAAAGATGTATACTGAAAACTCCTCAGCCCTGTAAGGCAGACTAAGAGAAGGAGAGGTAGCTGCAGGGCTTGCACAGCAAGAACTTTGTGTTCTGGAATGAGGATATTCCAGGCTTGGGGACGTACCTTCCTCAGAAGAATCAGTGCCGCATACGATAGTGTAAGTGGTTCCTGGGTGCCAGTGTGGCTTGATGCCTTATATTAATTTTCTATTGCAGTATGACAAATTACCGCATACTTAGTGGCTTAAATCAACAAATATTTATTATCCCACAGTTTCTGTGCGTCAGGAGTCTGGGCACAGGTTAGCTGGGTCCTCTGCTCAGAGTGTCACCGGGGTATGATCAAGGTGTGGCCAGCCTGCATTCCTTTCTGGAGCTCAGGGTCCTCTTCCAGGCTCATGTAGTTGTTGGCAGAATTCAGTTCCTTGGGGTTTTAGGACTGAGGCCCTAGAGACTAGCCTAGACTAGACTAAACCTCCTAGAGGTCACCCACAGTTCCCTGATGTATGGTTCTCTTCACTGGCAGTTCATACATGTTCACACTTCTTTAAGGCTAGTGGGAGAGTCAGTGTCTGTCTGCCTCTCCATTCTGCTGTCATGTAATCATTAGAGTGACATTTTATCACCTTTGCCATATTCTGTTGATTAGAAGCAAGTCACAAGGGGAGGGGTTTACACAAAGACCTTAACAACAGGAGGTGAGGAGTATTGGGGGTCACGCTAGGGTCTGTCCACCACATATAAAAGTCCAGAGATGTAGAACACTCTGCCTAGGTGGACCTCTCCCTTCACGCAATTGCTGAGAACATAAAACTTTGGATATACATCCTTGAGATATCAAGAAGGCAGTGTGGATATTTACTCCCCATCTGTACTTATATCCTGTATTTTCTTTTTCATTGCTTTGCTACTTCAGGAATAAGATTAAAAGCAACCTTGAACTGAGTTCCAGTTGTTATTCATGATCAACCTCAAATCCAGGCCAGAATCTGTGTCTGCACTAACTCACTAGTAACTGGCAGATTTGGGGTTTAATCCCAGGTTTGTGTGACTCTGAATTTCATACTCTTCCCTGGGATAGATCCAGGTATTCTGGGGTCTGAAATGTTCAGATCTGGGGGAGCCCACTTTGAGTAAGAGAATACAAAACAATAATTTACAAGATTAAATACAAATTGACAATTTGAGTGAGAGAAGAAATCACAAAAAAATTACTGAAACCTTGGAGATTCAGGTCTTTTTTTTTTTCTTTTCTGAGATCTCTAAGTACTTTGCCAGACATACTTAACTAGAGATGCTTCCTAACTGCAGCCTGGTGTCCTCCCATTCCCATATAGAAATTCTATGGGCACTGGCAACTTCCTATACCCAGGGGACGTAGTGCAAATGACAGGCCTTGAAGCTTCATTAGCTTTCCAGGAAATGTGTCTTTGCTTCTCACTATATCCTCCCTATTCAACAAGTGATTCATGGACCAGCAATGGTGCCACCTCTGGGAGCTTGTTAAAATGCAGAATCTCAGGCCTCATCCACACCTGCTAAAGAAAACCCTGCATTTTAGCAAGATCCTGGGTAACTTATATGCACATTAGTGTTTGAGAAACACCACAATATACCACATGCTGAGGAGCATTGCTTCCTCGTGGGCTGCATCCAACTTTTTTTTTTCTTGACCGGGGCAAGTGGGTAATAGACCTTAGTCCACAGCTGGTAACAATCTTGAAAAGAAAGAAATAGTAAGAGCACGTCACACTGCTTTAAATTAATACACATTTCCAGGGTCAGACAAATTACATCCTTGGGGTACAGAAAAAAATTTATCACTGTGATTAGAGAAACACCATCAGTAATCTTGAAGAATCACAGGGAACCAGAGAGGTGCCTATTTTTTTCAAAGGAAGGAAAAGATGAATTCTGAAAATTACCGGGTAGTGAGTCTGACAGCAACGGCCTACAAAATTCTGGAAGGAATTATTAAACAGATAACTTGTCAGTGCTTAGGAATAGACGTGGTGATTACCAGGAATCATGCCAAATTAACTTCATTTGTCTTTCTTATAATGTGTTTCTAAGAGTGGGAGACCCCATATAAATATGATTTTAGATAGGTATTTACAAATCTTCTAATGATATCTTTGTAGACTATATGTAGAAATGTGGTACAGATAATAGCACAGCCAAATAAATTCATGAATGATTGAATGATTATCTACTCTAAGTTAAATTACAAATATGAGGAAAGGAGTTGATTGTAGGTCTCTGTATCAATCAGGGTTCAACTGTAGAACTCCTAGGAATGATACGAAATAAGGCACTGATTATAGGCATTTGACTCTACACAACTGTGGGAACTGGTTAAAGTGTTTATGTACTTTTGCTGTGTCTGAAGTCAGCTTGGCAGGAAAGCAGGAAATCAGGAAGAAAAGATGATTGAGAAGTTGGGGAGAGCAAGGACAAACAGGAATGTGTGGGGAGGATGGTCTGCATCCTGCTTCAGCCTTCAGGTTTCCAATTTCTATGATGCAGGTATCTGGCAGGAGAAGCTGAGGTCCAAACTTGCACCTGGCCTGGGAGTCGGAGAAGCTGAAGGAACTGTAGCCCTGGTAGCTGCTGCACCCAGGGCCACAGTGAGTGGCTGCCTCACTTTTGCCTCTTGATCTCACCTAAACTTCTCCTGTGGCCAATCTTAGCTCAGAACCTTGAGGGAAAGGAATTCTGGGAAATGTAGTTCCCGTTTAGCTGAGTTGATAACATTTCAAAGCGAAAACAGCTGCAAGCTTTGTTCTTGACCTTGACTTGCTGATCATTTATTTATTTTTATACATCTTTATTGGAGTATGGTTAAACAATTTTGTATTAAATTATAATGGTGGACACATGACACTGCACATTTGTCAAAACCCATAGAACTTTCCAACACAATAAGTGAACCTTAATGTATGCAAATTAAAAAAAAATCATTAGTACATTGGGAAGATTTCCAGAATAGAATGCAGAGTTTAACAAAACATGTAACTGTATTACAAAAGTATATGAAATAGCCTCACTGAATGGGGTTAAGGGGGAAAAGTTACTGATTAAGTAACTTTGGAAATGAGTTGAATCCGTAAGAATAAAGTCAAAAGATACCATACATAAGCACTACATAAAGTCATTTCTCACCTGGGGACAGGTTACAATTCAGGTATTGCTTTACAAGTGTATTGGAATTGAACAGTTAAGTAAATGGGGGAGGGATGATGGGAGCCAGATTTCTCAAAGTTGGAGTGGAAGTTTACTCCACTCCAACTTATTTTTAGATAAGCAAGGGAGAAGGTTAGAATGATTCATGTAATGGATTAGAATTGGAACCATCAATATGAACTCCTGTTTAGCTTAATATAGGTATAGTAGTTACATACAGAGATATTTTTAGATATGCATATAACATGGTTAAGTATATACACACATATTTGTTCTGTGAGCTTAGAGGACGTAGCAGCAACTTCATCCCAATAGCAGTAAGCATACTTAACTTTCAGTTCCTGGTTTCTAATATCATTCTTTAATATATAAATATAAATATATAAATATATATATACACATATATATAAATATAAAACAGGGCATTTAGAGGAAATGATTGATTTTAGATATATGGTAGGAAATATACTGAATGAGCCCGGAGAATGTTATAGTGCCTGAAAGTAAGGAAGTACTTAAATAAACAAATAAATAAAGCAAATAAATTAATAAAACCTCCCAATGATGAGGATATTTCAAAGAAATACAACAGCCAACTGAAAGAGCTCCCAGTAGCCAAAACTGGAACAATTCCAGGAAGAAAATAAATAAAGCAATACTGGAGTATAACCAAAGTATTAAAAAAAATCCATGGGTCCATAAAGATATAAATAAATGATTTAATAAATAAGTAAATGGGGGTCATAGACAAATATCCCATGCAAATGAATCCCAAATAATGTATATTGATATTCCATCCTCAAAGAAATGAGGCTTAACCTCCCAGTCTTTAAATATGGGCACTGGACTGTGGTGTTCTTCCAAAGAATGCAGTATGGAAAGATGAGTGGAGGGAGAGTAACTTTAAAGTGGAGAAACCTTATAAACACTACCTCACCAGGTAGTCAAGGTCAGCATCAACAGTCATGTCATGTTCATAGTATGTACTTTTGACCTGATGTGTTGAAAATGTCACTTTACCTCTGTGGTCTTTCTCCCCGAGCCCATAATCCCAGTCTAATCTTGAGAAAATTATCAGACAATCCCGATTGAAGGACAGGACAGTCTACAAAATACTTGACCTGTGTTCCTCAAAAGTATCAAGGTCATTAAAAAACAAGGAAAATCTGAGAAACCGTCACAGTCAAGAGGGGCCTAAGGTAATGTTATCTCTAGATGGGATCCTGGACTTTGGGAAAAAACTAAGGAAATCTGAATAAAGTCTGGATTTTAGTTAATAATAATGTATCACTACAGGTCCATGAATTGTGACATATGTCCCATCCTAATGTAAGGTATTAATAATAGGGGAAACTGGGTGTGCATGGTATATGGAAAATCTCTCCCCTACCTTTGCAATTTTTTTCCTGAAAATCTAAAATACGTTTAAGACAAAGATTTCAATTAAAAAAAGACAAACAGAAAGTGCAGAAGACAAAATCAATGAGTGACTCTGGCACCCAGGTTAGAGATGGAATGGCTGAATTGAAAAAACAGAGAGAGAATACGTATGAGGTACTTATAAGTGAATACATGCTTAGGCAGTAGTTGTAATTGGAGGGCTGGTCATTCCTGCCTTCAGATATTTCAGACGTTGATTGTAAAGGCATTGTGCTCAGTGTAGTCTCCAGTGGCTGACCATGAACAAATTGATCAAAGTCACATGGAAACAGGTTTCAACTCAGATTGAAAGAATTTTCGGATTATTTGAGCTGTCCAAATGTGACTAATCTGCCTTTGGAAGGTGGCAGAGCCCTTCCTCGTACTGATCGTCAAGCTGAGGCTAAAGGAACGT
The DNA here is from genome assembly GCF_009873245.2 of Balaenoptera musculus. Classification (NCBI taxonomy): domain Eukaryota; kingdom Metazoa; phylum Chordata; class Mammalia; order Artiodactyla; family Balaenopteridae; genus Balaenoptera; species Balaenoptera musculus. The sequence continues at coordinate 25,578,754 of NC_045789.1, read as the reverse complement.
CATGGTGAAGAACAGCTGGAGGAGAATGAGCCCGAAGGAGTCTTCATCTCAGATGCAGTGGTTCGCTGTGTGCTATCCAACACCAGTGTGATCGCACAGGTGAAGTGGCTGCAGGCAGGCGTCCGAAACTAGTTATTTTCTTAGGACGACCAGATGGCAAGTTTTTCTCTGATCATCTTGGAATTATACACTCTAGATAGGAAGGGAGAAATGATTGTTGAGCACTGTGAGAAACAGGTTTAAGAAAAGCCTCTGAGATTATATTTATGGATATGCACTCTTAAAAAGAACACAAACAAAATGAAAAGAAAAAATGGAGACATGAAACAAACCCCACAGTGGTTTATACCGAATATTATCATCTCCGTTTTCAATACTACTGGTAATAATGACGCTTGAGGCCAACTCCAGTGAATAGGGATAACTTTTGGAGGGCAGGCATCCACTACTGTTATCCATAGGACCAGATGGCTCTTACCCCCTGGAAATCCAGATCAATTTCATCCTCTTCTGAAATGAACAGCACCAGCAGCAATTTTAGTCACTGCCCTTCTGCTACTACTGACAAAAGAGTATTTTCTTGCTTACATGTTTCCATGCTCATGCATTTCTTCTTCACACATCTCTACTTTGTGATTCATACTGTAAAAGTAAGGAACTTCAGGGATACAGAAACTGCAGCAACTTCTATCATGTCTGCTCTCTAACAAATGTATACATTGAAGCTCAGGCAAAGTGTAGGCCTTCCAGTAAAAAATAATTTAGCCAGTAGATCTCAGATCAAGAAATATCTCAGTATAGCTGCTGTAGAATAATATGTGCATATGTAAATTGGTGTGTGTGTGTGTATAGCCTGTGTGATTTTTAATGATAAAAATGTCCAATTAGAGAGTTTCACCACATCGAAATGTAAGTACATAAGTACACAGTAAATAATCTGTCATTTGTAGGTTCTGTATCTCTTGGCAGTGGTTTGCCTGCAATAGTAAATGTAAATAAGGTAAGCTTTTAGTAGAAGACACTGACCTTTGGATTTTATGTCTACTCTCATACCACATTAGTGTTCTAATTTCTTTGTGGATATAAATTATAGTCAAATTAATGCTATGGTGTATGACAAAGTGCAAAAGACAGCCCAGATCTGTTTTTTATTGAGAGTTTGCAGGCATAACAGCTTGGTCTCTCTGACCTATCTCTTTCTTATCTCTAGTCTAGGAGAAGGTTCTTGATTTTTGTCTCCAGCATCAGTTTCTAAGAGTATCCATTTCTTGGATTCAGGCCCCAAGAGCAATGGTACCACTAGAATGGATTTTTAAAGCATCGGCTCGCATGGTGTCAACAGGCTTTCATACTTCATCCACACCCTTCCCTGATCCCCTTGGATCGTCACTTTCATTATTTGTGTACATGTAGGTCTCCTTACATAGACTTTAAGCTCCTTCACTGTTGGGGACAGTGTTGTGTATATTTGTTCATTCCTTCTGGCTCCACGATGGTGTTTTGTATTCGTTTCTGTGCCTCCCTGCTATTGCCCACCCTGGCCCTTCAACCCTTTCCCTCTTCACCCACCTACTAATATTCACACATTATTTAAGAGTCACCTGAAATGTCATAGCCTCTGAGAAACAGCTTGTTCAGTTGGAATTAATCACATCTTTCACTGTATTCCTATTCCACTTTGCTTTGGTCTCTTTTATAAAGTTATTTCCTTCTGCTGTGTATTTTATGTATTTATGTCGCACACCCACCCCAGAAACACATGCATGCACACACTCTGTTGGAAGCTACTTACAGACGGCCATCCTCTGTATCCCAGCACGAGGACTAGTATCTGCTTTACACATTGCAGATGCCTCATAGATGTGAGTTTTATGACACAACTCAAGGTCTTGTTAATAACTGTTTATTCTCTAATGGCTCAAAAAATTATATCCCTGGCCTGGACCTCCCATTTGCCTCTCTTGTACTCATGTCTGCCATTATCCACTTACCTCCAATTGGCTTTCTAATTAGAATCTCAAACTTAACATGTCCAGGAGACCCCTTTTTCCTTACTAAGGAGATCTTTTTCCTTACTAAGCCTTCCTCATCTCAGTAAAAGCAAGTACCATTTATAGCACCGTTCAGGCCAGACCTGACAGTAAGCCTTGATTTCCCTTTTCCTCATATTGCATATCAAATTCATTAATAAGTTTTCTCAGTTCATTACCAAAATATATCTTGAATCTTATGCATTTTTACCATCTCCATATCCATAGCCCTGGTCCAAGCCACTGTGATCTCGCCCCCTGGGTTAGTGCTATCATAATTTTGCCTGAACTACACGAGATCCTAATTAGTGTCCTGGCCTCCATTATTGCTCCCCAAAAATGGGTTCTCCACACAGTAGCCAGATAAAACTCTCTACGGCATACATCAGACCATAGCATTCCCATTTTAAAGCTCCCCAGTGGCTTGTACTTAGAATGAAATGAAGATTTCTAACTACATCATCTAAAGGCCTTCATAATCTGACCCCTGAGTACCTCTGACTTTCCTTCTTTCTCTCTCCCCTCTGTTCACTGTGCTGCAATGACATTGACCCCCTTCCTGTCCCCAGACATGGCAAGCTAGTTTGTTCCTGCCTAGGAATTTTGTTTTTGCTGTAGTTTCAGCTCAGAGCTTCACATGACCATATCCTGACCACCTTGGCTAATGAGCACCATCAGTTGTCCTCTTCCATGATTTCGTGTCTTTCTAGAACTTACTAGGCGCAGGGCACTTCCCAACTAGGGTGTGATCGCTAGAATCTAAAATAGCACCTGCCTTAAGACGTATTTATTGATTGATAGGCTAATGCCATCTCGTGGGCAGCCTGTCTTGCATCTCTAGGTAGTTGGTTCCTTTTTTGTGGTTAAGGATTTTTGCCCTGTCTTGTGATGATCTGTGCACCTCACAGCTGTTTCCTGTGCTTGACTGTGAACCCCTTTGAAGTAGAGCCCATGCTTGTCTCACCACTGCTTCTCAGAGAACTGGGCACGGAGTAGTACTGAAATAGATGAGCACATGTGTTTTCCTTTTAACCCTGTAATCACTCTTTGCTCCCTCGTTCTTTTTCTAATGGAATTGCTTGTTAGTTATAGGAAACTTAAATTCCTATTAGAGCCTTTTAAAACTGAGATTGGAGAATTGACGAGGCCTGTAATTGGGAAAAGAAACTCTGACCTGAGGAACTTGCCTAATGAAAGAATGTGGTAGGAGGACAGTGGGAATTGTTTCCCTTAGTAGAGGAGATGAAGATTTGATGCTCATGGTAGCAGTTTATTAGGCAGAAAAACCAATGCTATTAGTTCACTGAAAAAATGATCTGTCAGAAGAGTTCATCCGCTCTACAAGCTGAGAGACTGGCTTAGGTCTTTTCACAAATTGCAGCCCTTTTACATTTATATGAACGTGGTTAAATAAAGATTTATCTTTATTATAAAATTTTACATTATATAACTTGATATTTTAAATTGTACAATGACATTGGACCTATGTCACTGGCCTTACTCCCAACCAAGGGGATGCTTCAGGTTCCTTGGCAAACTCTCATGACCAAGAAACGATCTGATTTTGTAAAACAAGCAAACAAACAAACTGTTATCAATATTCTGCAAGCATAACCCAGTTTGTTTTTAATGTTTCCAATATAGTTTTCTTTTCTTTTTTTTTTAAGTCTTTATTAAATTCGTTACAATATTGCTTCCATTTTACGTTTTGGTTTTTTGGCCCCGAGGCATGTGGGATCTTAGCTTCCCGACCAGGGATCGAACCCGTACCCCCTGCATTGGAAGGCGAAGTCTCAACCACTGGACCACCAGGAAAGTCCCTCCAATATAGTTTTCTTACACCACACACTGTACCAGATTTTGAAAGTTGAGCCCAAGGAGCTAAAACAATGGAGTTGGTCTTTAATTATTTCCCATTTCCTTTCAGCCCCACTCCCACCCAAGTCCACCTTCCCTCCAGACAGGTTCTGGGCCTTGTGATAATGACTTCTGAGCCCAAAGAAAAATTAGAAACTCTTTCCAAGCTGTCCTCCCCCTTGTGCTTCAAGGAACGAGGGGACGTCATTCCTCTGGCCCCTTGTCAAAGCTCCTGTTTCCTTAGTGTCTTTCTTCCAACTAGATTAATGAAGAAAAACATAGATTTGTCAATGAGTAATAACACCTCCATGTGTGGATCCAAAGGTATTTGCACTTTTAAAATGAAAATTCCTGGGGAGAACAGTATTTTAAGGTTAATAAATTATCAGTGGTGGAATTTTAAACACTACATTAATCCATATCATGTTTTAAAACGCCCATCATGCGCCTAACGTCTGCTCTAATGAGGATAGAGTAAATTAAGGGAGTTAAAAAAAATGGTTGTATGTAGCTTAGCTATAGTTTATTAAAATATCACAGGTTTATCACTAGACTTATTAAGGTCTAGTTTCAGTTTGGTGCCCAGAAAAGTACTCAAAAGTGCCCTGCAGTGCATCATGGGAAACTCTCTGTGCCCTTCTCACATCAGCGTGGTCCCTCTGGCTGAATTAACTGTGGAAACAAGCACAGCAGCTGTGGGCCGCATGAGCTTGGTAGAGCCCTCAAAGTCTGCATATGCAAAATGAACTCATTGTTTCTTTCTTCCTTTCTCTGAGACATAGTCTTTTCTTTATTTCCCGTGTTTGTTGAAAACATTACTAAACAATCAACTACTTAAGCCAGAAACCTGCAGGTCATCTTAGAGAAATTATTCTTTCTCAACTTCCATATATATCTAGTCACTAAAACTTATGAATTCTACCTGTTATCCTCATTGTCACTCTTCTAGATTAGTGTTGCCCTTCCTCACATTGACCTTGGGCTATTGCAATAGCCATTCATCTGATTCTTTCTGCATTCAGTATTGTTGTTCACCAGTCCATCCTCCACACTACTAACACGTTCCTAAAACATGAATCCTCCCCTTGTTCCCTATTGCCTATGGAATTAACGCCAAACTAAGGCAAAAGCTATCCTTGATCCTTCATGATCATGCTTTGCCTCTTCACACCATAGCTTTGTTTCCTGACATTTGTCCGTGGAAGTGTATGTTCCAGACCCTTGAGCCCTTGCTGTTCTTTAAAAGCTCCATGTTCTTCCTTGCCCCGTGACATGCTTCTGTGTTTGATGCTTTCACTATGTGAAATTCTTGGGGCCATTTCTACTTATCTGTCTAGATTCTGTGCAGACACAACATCCTCTGTGAAACCTTTCTGATTGCTCTGATTTCTGGGCAGAGTGTGTTTCTCCCTATATTGTGTAGCAACTAGACTCAATGTATGCCTTTATCATAAAATGTACTGCTTTGGGTGACAAATGCTTGTTTCTTTGCTGCCTCTAGTCCTCTGCCTGCCTCTTGTTTATAGAAAAACTGTAGTCTCCCAGGCCTTCCCTGAGTCACAAAAACCTGGCTCAAAAATTAATGATTGAAAGATGTGAACATGTAGTGACAAAAGTAGCAGAGGGGCCAGGAGAACTGGTAACAATTTAAACAGTAAATCTGCCATATAGCAGTCACAGAATCTTTTTTTTCCTCCCTGAAGTACATAGATAGTAGTACCTGATGAACTTTCCTGAGTTGTTTTACAGATACTAAAACCGCCATCAAATGGAAGAAGCTAACTGCGTGATGACCATGAGCATGTAGCCCCCAGACCACTGGAGCCTGAGAATTGATAATGTTAACCCCTGTGACACCAACCTGTTACCTCACCATCAACCAGGCAGAGAATTTTGCATGAGCTGATCACACACCCTGTGACTCCCCTCCCTCACCTTGCCCTTAAAACTCTTCCCTGAAACCCATGGGAGAGTTTGGGTTTTTTGAACATCAGCTGCCCACACTCCTTGTTTGGCACCTTCAATAAACACGGCACTTCCCTTCACAAGAACCCAGTGTCAGTAGATTGGCTTTACTGTGCCTGGATGAGTGGACCCAAGTTTGCTTCAGTAACAAGAGCAGAGTCTGTGATATTTGTATATTTATTATTATTATTTTTGTATCACCTGGTAGTGTACCTGGCATCTGGTAGGCACTTCACAAATATTAAAAGACTAATTACCACAGCTAACATGACCTGATTTCTTATTATGTGGTTCTAACCGCTTTAACATGAATTACTTATTAAGTCCTTATGACAGTGCTTTGAGGTGAATAATATAGCCAGTGCTTTCAGTGCCTTGTGTCAGTGTTTTTTGACTCAACTCTGATCTCAGTCGTCACTGCAGCAGGTAGTTTTGTGTGGGCTCAGACTCGTGTTGAGTGTCTCACCTCAAGCGCTGTGTGTGCCCATCTGCTTTGTCTCAGGCCTTCTCCAAAGCTGCAGGAAACCACTTGATCTGTTTGTGAGCCTCACACAAAAGTGAAGGGGATTTAACAGCAGGGCAGCCCTGAACCAAAGGTGCTAAAGAGCTGGTGGGTAAATGCTCCAGCTTCCCCTCCTTTGGGTCAACAATTCTAAGAGGCATTTTGTATGCTCTCAGAGGTCTCAGCTGAATCAAGCTTCCATTGCTATGGAAGCAGCTTTGATAATTTGCTCTTACATAGCTCTGTCTCACTCTTGGTATTATTTACTCCTTCTGGAAGCATCTCTCAAGTAAACTAACACACAAGATCTCATCAGGTTCTATTTGGGGGAAACCCAAGTTTAGACAAGTACTACTATTATCCTCATTGTATTGGAAACAGAGGCACAGGAACGCTAAATATCTTGCCTAAGGCCTTACAGCTGGAAAGTTAGACAAACTGGGTTTGAACTCAGTCTCTCTGCAGAGCTCATTAAGTTCCAGATTGTTTGTTCCAGAGGAAGAAGCGTACAGAAGAGTGACAGAGGAGACATCGAAGTATTATAACTTACCATTCTTAAAAACTCCATTTTTTCCTTGTGTCTTTGAAATTTATTTCTCTTGATTACAAAATTAGCAATTACAAATCTGTTCTTGAGAGGAGTGAAAAATATAAAGGAACAGAGAAATATTTGGTCTATATGCAGTTACCCAGACATAGCTGTTGTTTTGTCACATTCTCTTTCAACAGTATTGTCAGTAATCCCACTGAAAACAAGCATGAATGGGTTTATAGAAACATATTTTGTATGTATGAAATTTCTGGAAAATATAGGTAAATTACTATTTATACTGTTCATTAATTTTTGACTCTTTCATATTATTATTTTCACTTTCTCTTGATTCCTTTACCCCTTTAGAGCAGTGTTGTTAACCCTGACTGACATTAGGATCAGCAGGGGAGTTAAAAGCTCCATTTTTAATATTTCCTTTCTGGAGGCCTCTGAATAGTGGCAGCAAAAGAAGAGCGGGCATTTAGATCATCCTCTGGGAGGTCAGCTCATCTGAACCACTAAGTCGTTCCATGACCTTGGGTGACTCTATTCCCTAACCCGGGTCTCGATTTCCTAAGGTGTAGAATAAGAATAAAGAGTTTATTCTACATGTGTAGACTGTAGAGAATAAACCTCGTGTTGCAGAATAAAGAGGAAGTGGCTTTTCTTATATTCTTTTGGAGCCACAGAATCACTTAAGAATCTGCTTCAGTCTCTGTCTATCTTCCCCACTGTCTCTTCCTCGACTCCAGATGCATGCGCACAAGCGCAAGCATGATACCCCCATGTAATTTCAGGGGCTGGCATCATCTGTGGACCTTCAGGGTTTAAGGACCCATAGACATGACCTCTAAGTTCCATTTCAACTCTAGCCTCCTATGATCTTAGGTAAGGAAGCACTCTGAATTCATCCTGCTTAAGATTTTTCTATGAGAAAAGAATTTATGCCTTTTGCTAACTACCAGACTCACCATGAATGGATCACTTATTAATAAAAGTCCAGGTGATTTTTAAATAGACATTAGTGAGAAGAAGCAAACATTTATATTTTACTTATATCTTATTCTGTTATTATTCTATGCTTGGATATCTTTTTAAACCATGGCAATGGAATATGTAAATGATTGACTGATGGGCTATACCCTACAAGTAATATTTGCTGTACAATATAAATGAATTTAAAAAGTATTAAGAAGATGATTGAATAAACAAAAAGGTATTTCCATATAGTTCTATCACTCATCTAGTGTCTAAAATTAGGATGTTCATGCAATGTTCAATTTCTGTGTACTTTTCTATAGGAGACTATATTGATTCAATATCTCTATTTTCTTTAGGGAGAAAAATCTCATTAAGTGAGAATCTAATGGGCTGGGAAAAACTAACAGACCAACCTCGATGAAATAATATATTTATTTTAAAAAAATAGAGCACCTCATTAGCTGGAAATGAATGGTAGCTTTGATTTACACTGTATTCGTCCTGTGTTTTCATGAAACTAGTAACTTTTGCTGACAGTTTCCTATACCCTTTTTATGAGCTGAAATCTTAGCTTATAAAAGAGAGATAATGATGATCAGTAAAACAATGCTCAATTTTATTTCAGGTTGCATAAATAAAAGAAAGATGGCATAATATGCTATTGTACTGGTTTAGTTAATGTTTCTATTCAGAGTGATAGGAATTATGATTATGTTAGCAGTGAAAATCCTGTACCCTTTTCTGAATCTAACCAAAACTAATTCTATTTTGTTAGTTTTGTTTTGTACCAAACTGGCTTTCAGGTGATTGACTGGAGGAGGGTGGGGAGACCCATCTATTCCAACCACAGGGATCACCTTTCATCCGTCTATGGATACTCCCATTACAACTCTTCCTCCAAATACAATCAATGGTACTGGTCCAGTGGTTTTCTGCATTGTATTTGGAGAGATTGTTTTTGTGCAATCCACCACTCAGTGTGGCTTAGGACTCAGGACATACTTAGGTGACCTTGACTCTTGTGTTTTATTTCACAATATTCAGATCTAGTCCTTCAGCCCCCTCCCTCCTATATCGTTTTGGCTCATAAGCACCTTGTAGATTTCACTTGCCTTGCTTGTCTCCCAGGATCCATGGTTCGTCATTTCAACATTTCCGTTGCCTTGCTAATCACTAATGTTGGATCACCCCATTATCTGCTTTTTCCACTGCCAGGTAACCAAGCTTTGTTGCAGAAAGCCATGGCAATTCACAGTCTCTCCTCTTAGCTATGTCCTCAGTGTGTCTTAACATCCTATTTATTTCTTACAGACTTTCTAGAATATTTCTGAGAGCAATTGCACCAAATCTTTTTCACTATTTTTCAAACACTTGATTACTCACTGCTCCCAGCATAGATGACTTAGTCTACTTTGAGATCACGTATGTCCCCTCTTTTAATGAGTTAGCAGTCCCCTGTTGTCTTTCTCACCAAGTCCAACTTCTTGGCCACATATTCAAGACCCTGCATACTCTGGCCCCAACCTCCATGCTCTTGTGTGTTTATCTGAGGGTCTCCAGTTTCTTAAGTTTCCTGAAGGATCTCTTGTTCTCAGGACAGATTCTGATGATCATTGATAGAAGGGGGGGAATAGAGAGGATGGGTATTGACTCTTTGGATGTTGCGTAATAAAGAAACCTTTGGAGATCTAGGGTATCTCTCAAGAACATCTCTTGAGGAATAATGGCTCTCTGAATTCTAATATGCTCTGGGGAGAACAGCTGGTTCCTCTTTATTCTTGTCAAAATAAGATGGTTATGTTCAGAGGGTGGGATCCCAGGATCATCAGAGCCCCAACTAAGTTATTTTTTTTTGTTTGAAAGTAACTATAATATCAACAGCTTCTTTGATGTCAGCACAGTATGGTGCTGTGCCAGCTATTTTTCGACAGTTGTCTTGAATTTTTCATGACTATATAAAGCAAGAAATGACCTTTGAGGGTTTCAGCATCTGTTTGATGTATGTGTTCATTCATATACTTTTTCAACAACTGTTTTAACAGGGTCAAGAAATGAACACAACGATTTTAGTCAGAAAAGAGTTTTATTGTGGTCTTTGGTTTATTTGTAAGTTTTTACTTACAAATAAATTAAATGCAGTTTATATTTTGGATGTAAATTCTTTATTTTTTATTGTAGACACGAGTAATTTTGTCTGACACATGAAAAAGGGAGATGGGAAATATCAAGAATGTGATAAAACTTTTTTTTAGGAAAGAAAAATTTATGGTCTCAGAAATTAAGTGATAAAATTTGCATTTTGTCATACTTTTTGAACTTGAAATAAAGCATTTTAAAACTGAATAGCTCAAAGAATTTTAAACAGCAGATTATAGCTTTTATGAAGCTGTCAATGAATATGTTTAATCATTAATTTCCTACAGAACTTTCTTTTTGTTTCTTTTCTATAAGAGTTGGAATAAATTCATCTGCGGACGATTTATATTGCTTTTTTGTTGATTTTTTTCATTTAAAATTCCTTTTTACTAAGCAAAATCCATGGGATTGTATTTAGAAAATGTCCTAGCTGCAGAGAGGTATAAGCATAACAATTGAACCTTACTTAAAATTGGTTTTGGCATGATTTTTACTCTGGTGACATAGCCAGTATGCAAATTTATCATTACAAGTTTCCTATTTCGTCATGATAGTCTTTATTTCTCCTTTAGAAGAGCAACAAGTCCAAGTTGAATATGTTTATGGTCTCAGAATTCTTCCTTAATATATAATATTATATTGTAATTCTCAAGCTCAGTTTCCCTTCTCAATCATGTGTCAATTTCTCTGGTGAAACTTCCATTCTGTGTCTGCAAGGGCAATATCTGGGTTCTCTACAGTGTGTTCTGTTGTTTATTTTTTGGTGTTACACCTTGTTACTGAGGGTTAAATCTAAACAAGGAAAAAATTAATTAATATATACTGAAATAGTATTTCTCTTAAATCTATCCATTTTATTTTGTAAGTAAAATGTGTTAATGAGTTTAACAAAATTATGTAAGGCTTCCATTTTTTTTTTGAATTTTATTTTATTTATTTTTTTATACAGCAGGTTCTTATTACTTATCCATTTTATACATATTGGTGTATATATGTCAATCCTTATCTCCCAATCCATCACACCACCACCGCTGCTCACTGCCGCTTTCCCCCCTTGGTGTCCATACGTTTGTTCTCGACATCTGTGTCTCAATTTCCGCCCTGCAAACCAGTTCATCTGTACCATTTTTCTAGGTTCCACATATATGCGTTAATATACAATATTTGTTTTTCTCTTTCTGACTTACTTCACTCTGTATGACAGTCTCTAGGTCCATCCACGTCTCTACAAATGACCCAATTTCGTTCCTTTTTATGGCGGAGTAATATTCCATTGTATATATGTACCACATCTTCTTCATACATTCGTATGTCAGTGGGCATTTAGGTTGCTTCCATGACCTGGCTATTGTAAATAGTGCTGCAATGAACATTGGGGTGCATGTTTCTTTTTGAATTATGGTTTTCTCTGGGTATATGCCCAGTAGTGGGATTGCTGGGTCATATGGTAATTCTATTTTTAGTTTTTTGAGGAACCTCCATACTGTCCTCCATAGTGGCTGTATCAATTTACATTCCCACCAACAGGGCAAGAGGGTTCTCTTTTCTCACACACTCTCCAGCATTTGTTGTTTGTACATTTTCTAATGATGCCCATTCTAACTGGTGTGAGGTGATACCTCACTGTAGTTTGATTGCATTTCTCTAATAATTCGTGATGTTGAGCAGCTTTTCATGGGCTTCTTGGCCATCTGTATGTCTTCTTTGGAGACATGTCTGTTTAGGTCTTATGCCCATTTTTGGGTTGGGTTGTTTGTTTTTTTAATATTGCCTGCATGAGCTGTTTTATATATTTTGGAGGTTAATCCTTTGTCTGTTGATTGACTTTCAAATATTTTCTCCCATTCTGAGGGTTGTATTTTCGTCTTATTTGTAGTTTCCTTTGCTTTGCAAAAGCTTTTAAGTTTCATTAGGTCCCATTTGTTTATTTTTGTTTTTATTTCCGTTACTCTAGGAGGTGGATCAAAAAAGATCTTGCGGTGATTTATGTCAAAGAGTGTTCTTCCTATGTTTTCCTCTAAGAGTTTTATAGTGTCCAGTCTTACCTTTAGGTCTCTAATCCATTTTGAGTTTATTTTTGTGTATGGTGTTAGGGAGTGTTCTAATTTCATTCTTTTACATGTAGCAGTTCAGTTTTCCCAGCACCACTTATTGAAGAGACTGTCTTTTCTCCACTGTATATCCTTGCCTCCTTTGTCATAGATTAGTTGACCATAGGTGGGTGGGTTTATCTCTGGGCTTTCTATCCTATTCCATTGATCTATATTTCTGTTTTGTGCCAGGACCATATTGTCTAGATTACTGTAGCTTTGTAGTATAGTCTGAAATCAGAGAGTCTGATTCCTACAGCTCTGTTTTTTTTCCCTCAAGACCACTTTGGCTATTCGGGGTCTTTTGTGTCTCCATACAAATTTTAAGATTTTTTGTTCTAGTTCTGTAAAACATGCCATTGGTAATTTGATAGGGATTACATTGAATCTGTAGATTGCTATGGGTAGTATAGTCATTTTCACAATATTGCTTCTTCCAATCCAAGAACATTGTATATCTCTGCATCTGTTGGTATCATCTTTAATTTCTTTTATCAGTGTCTTATAGTCTTCTGCATACAGGTCTTTTGTCTCCCTAGGTAGGTTTATTCCTAGATATTTTATTCTTTTTATTGCAATGGTAAATGGGAGTGTTTCCTTAATTTCTCTTTCAGATTTTTCATCATTAGTGTATAGGAATGCAAGAGATTTCTGTACATTAATTTCGTATCCTGCAGCTTGACCAAATTCATTGATTAGCTCTAGTAGTTTTCTGGTGGCATCTTTAGGATTCTCTATGTATAGTATCATGTCATCTGCAAACAGTGACAGTTTTACTTCTTCTTTTCCAATTTGTTTTCCTTTTATTTCTTTTTCTTCTCTGATTGCTGTCACTGGGACTTCCAAAACTATGTTGAATAATAGTGGTGAGAGTGGACATCCTTGTCTTGTTCTTGATCTTAGGTGAAATGCTTTCAGTTTTTCACCATTGAGAATGATGTTTGCTGTGGGTTTGTCATATATGACCTTTATTATGTTGAGGTAGTTTCCCTCTATGCCCGGTTTCTGGAGCGTTTTTATCATAAATGAGTGTTGAAGTTGGTCAAAAATTTTTTCTTCATCTATTGAGATGATCATATGGTTTTTCTCCTTCAATTTGTTAATATGGTTTATCACATTAATTGATTTGCGTATATTGAAGAATCCTTGCATCCCTGGGGTAAATCCCACTTGATCATGGTGTATGATCCTTTTAATGTGTTGTTGGATTCTGTTTGCTAGTATTTTGTTGAGGATTGTTGCATCTATATTCATCACTAATATTGGTCTGTAATTTTCATTTTTTGTAGTGTCTTTGTCTGGTTTTGGTATCAGGGTGATGGTGGCCTCGTAGAATGAGTTTGGGAGTGTTCCTTCCTGTGCAATTTTTTGGAAGAGTTTGAGAAGGATAGGTGTTAGCTCTTCTCTAAATGTTTGATAGAATTCACCTGTGAAGCCATCTGGTCCTGGACTTTTGTTGTTGGAAGATTTTTAATCACAGTTTCAATTTCTTTACTTGTGATTGGTCTGTTCATATTTTCTATTTCTTCCTGGTTCAGTCTTGGAAGGTCATACCTTTCTAAGAATTTGCCCATTTCTTCGTGGTTGTCCATTTTATTGGCATAGAGTTGCTTGTAGTACTCTCCTAGGATGCTTTGTATTTCTGTGGTGTCTGTTGTAACTTCTCCTTTTTCATTTCTAATTTTATTGATTTGAGGCCTCTCCCTCTTTTTCTTGATGAGTCTGGCTAATGGTTTATCAATTTTGTTTATCTTCTCAAAGAACCAGCTTTTAGTTTTATTGATCTTTGCTGTTGTTTTCTTTGTTTCTATTTCATTTATTTCTGCTCTGATCTTTATGATTTCTTTCCTTCTACTAACTTTGGGTTTTGTTTGTTCTTCTTTCTCTAGTCCCTTTAGGTGTAATGCTAGATTGTTTATTTGAGACTTTTCTTGTATCTTGAGGTAGGCTTGTATAGCTATAAACTTCCCTCTTAGAACTGCTTTTGCTGCATCCCATAGATTTAGGATCGTCGTGTTTTCATTGTCATTTGTCTCTAGGTATTTTTTGATTTCCTCTGATTTCTTCAGTGAACTCTTGGTTATTTAGGAACATATTGTTTAGTCTCCGTGTGTTTGTGTTTTTTACGTTTTTTTCCCTGTAGTTGATTTCTATTCTAATCGTGTTGTGGTCAGAAAAGATGTTTGATATGATTTCAATTTTCTTAAATTTACTGAGGCTTGATTTGTGACCCAAGATGTGATCTATCCTGGAGAATGTTCCATGCGTACTTGAGAAGAAAGTGTAATCTGCTGTTTTGGGATGGAATGTCCTATAAATATCAAGTAAATCTATCTGGTCTATTTTGTCATTTAAAGCTTGTGTTTCCTTATTAATTTTCTGTTTGGATGATCTGTACATTGGTGTAAGTGAGGTGTTAACATCCCCCACTATTACCATGTTACTGTCAATTTCCTCTTTTATAGCTGTTAGCAGTTGCCTTATGTATTGAGGTGCTCCTATGTTGGGTGCATATATATTTATAATTGTTATATCTTTTTCTTGGATTGATCCCTTGATCATTATGTAGTGTCCTTCCTTGTCTCTTGTAACATTCTTTATTTTAACGTCTATTTTATCTGATATGAGTTTTGGTACTCCTGCTTTCTTTTGATTTCCATTTGCATGGAATATGTTTTTCCATCCTCTGACTTTCAGTCTGTATGTGTCCCTGGGTCTGATGTGGGTCTCTTGTAGACAACATATATATGGGTCTTGTTTTTGTATCCATTCAGCGAGCCTGTGTCTTTTGGTTGGAGCATTTACTCCATTCACGTTTAAGGTAATTATCGATATGTATGTTCCTATTACCATTTTCTTAATTTTTTGGGGTTTGTTTTTGTAGGTCCTTTTATCCTCTTGTGTTTCCCACATAGAGAAGTTCCTTTAGCATTTGTTGTAGAGCTGGTTTGGTGGTGCTGAATTCTCTTAGCTTTTGCTTGTCTGTAAAGCTTTTGATTTCTCCATCGAATCTGAATGAGATCCTTGCTGGGTAGAGTAATCTTGGTTGTAGGTTCTTCCCTTTCATCACTTTAAATATGTCATGCCATTCCCTCTGGCTTGTAGAGTTTCTGCTGAGAAATCAGCTGTTAACCTTATGGGAGTTCCCTTGTATGTTACTGTCGTTTTTCCCTTGTTGCTTTCAATAATTTTTCTTTGACTTTAATTTTTGCCAATTTGATTACTGTTTGTCTCAATATGTTTCTCATTGGGTTTATCCTGTATGGGACTCTCTGCACTTCCTGGATTTGGGTGGCTGTTTCCTTTCCCATGTTAGGGAAGTTTTCTACTGTAATGTCTTCAATATTTTCTCAGGTCCTTTCTCTGTCTCTTCTCCTTCTGGGACCCCTATAATGCCAATGTTGTTGCGTTTAATGTCCTAGAGGTCTCTTAAGTTGTCTTCATTTCTTGTCATTCTTTTTTGTTTATTCTGTTCCGCAGCATTGAATTCCACCATTTTGTCTTCCTTATCCAAACAAAGTCACTTATCCATTCTTCTGCCTCAGTTATTGTGCTATTGATTCCTTGTAGTGTATTTTTCATTTCAATTATTGTATTGTTCATCTCTGTTTGTTTGTTCTTTAATTCTTCTAGGTCTTTGTTAAACCTTTCTTGCATCTTCTCGATCTTTGCCTCCATTCTTATTCCGAGGTCCTGGATCATCTTCACTATCGTTATTCTGAATTCTTTTTCTGGAAGGTTGCCTATCTCCACTTCATTTAGTTTTTTTTCTGGGGTTTTATCTTGTTCTTTCATCTGGTACATAGCCCTCTGCCTTTTCATCTTGTCTGTCTTTCTGTGAATGTGGTTTTTGTTCTACAGGCTGCAGGATTGTAGTTTTTCTTGCTTCTGCTGTCTGCCCTTTGGTGGATGAGGCTATCTAAGAGGCTTGTGCAAGTTCCTTGATGGGAGGGACTGGTGGTGGGTACAGCTGGCTGTTGATTGGTGGGCAGAGCTTAGTAAAACTTTAATCCACTTGTCTGCTGATGGGTGGGACTGGGTTCCCTCCCTGTTCGTTTTTTGGCCTGAGGCGACCCAACACTGGAGCCTACCTGGGCTCTTTGGTGGGGCTAATGGCAGACTCTGGGAGGGCTCACACCAAGGAGTACTTCCCAGAACTTCTGCTGCCAGTGTCCTTGTTCTCCCGGTGAGACACAGCCACACCCCGCCTCCGCAGGAGACCCTCCAACACTAGTAGATAGGTCTGGTTCAGTCTCCTACGAGGTCACTGCTCCTTCCCTTGCGTCTCAATACACACAGTACTTTGTGTGTGCCCTCCAAGAGTGGAGTCTCTGTTTCCCCCGTCCTGTTGATGTCCTACAATCAAATCCCGCTAACCTTCAAAGTCTGATTCTCTAGGAATTCCTCCTCCCATTTCTGGACCCCCAGGTTGGGAAGCCTGACGTGTGGCTCAGAACCTTCACTCCAGTGGATGGACTTCTGTGGTATAAGTGTTTTCCAGTTTGTGAGTCACCCACCCAGCAGTTATGGGATTTGATTTTATTATGATTGTGCCCCTCCTGCCATCTCACTGTGGCTTCTCCTTTGTCTTTGGATGTGGGGTATCTTTTTTGGTGAGTTCCAGTGTCTTCCTATCGATGATTGTTCAGCAGTTAGTTGTGATTCTGGTGGTCTTGCAAGAGGGAGTGAGAGTACATCCTTCTACTCTGCTGTCTTGAACCAATCTCTCTGTAAGGGCTTCCATTAGTGCCGACAAGTTACTATACTTAGGAAAAGGACCTTGAGTATATTTAATGATAAACTTTTAACCAGTATTCACAGTATTTATGTAGGTATTCAAGTAAGAGTGTAGTTGCAAGCTGGTAAAAACTAGTGAATTTAAATGACTTCTCCAAGATGACACAGCGAGAGGCTATGATTTCATTCTTGGTCAGATGTTCTTTCCTCTTGCTACACAATCTCTTGAAATGTATGACATCCACCCTCACCTGCCCCCCCCCATATAAATTGCATTCTACTGCAACGATTAAAGATAACATAGTTGTTCTCCTTGTCTCTTAGAAGAGTATGCCACAGTGGATTGGACCTACTCTAACCAGGCAGGGAAATTCATGGAAAACTTTGGGCTGGCTTGCTGCAAAGAGCTTCTGCAGGATTGCTTTACTACTGGTGATGTGCCGTAAGCCAGCTTTAACCAGAGGAGAGTTAGCTCAGGGCAGCTATTTTTAACTCTTGAATAAACTCACCTCACAGGATTATTGTGGATCCCAGAGTTACACTGAGAATTTAAATCACTAAGGTGATCTATCTTCCCAAGATTTTTCTTCTGAACTTTAACAGACCCCATGCATCTGTGTTTGTGCCTGGGTATTTGGGGGAATGCAGTTGGAGAACTGATGTGAGCGTGGGCGTGGATTTCTCTCACTCCAGTCTAATATCAGCCAGAGTGTTTCCAAGAGCCCCACAGGCTCTAACATGCTTCCAGAATGCCAGGGGTCTGCAGAATGAGGAACAGCACAGAAATATAGAGTGCATCAGAATGAACAAATGAAACAAGTGCAGGCATGTCTGTGTGCGCTTCGTGTATGTTACAGTGAACTCTCTCTGCCGGAGACAATTAAGGGCATTGACCCCTAAGTCAAGGGCTCAAGTTATGTAACACATTTGTGTTTTAAATTCAGTTGTGTCAGCGTTTCTCACTGGAAGTAGAAATCAGAAATGATCATTTTTGGTGAGCAAGCTGAATCTGGCTAGCTTCCATGTCTACACAGTTGGCCATGTGTTCTGAAAAATTTTGAAACGGTTTATGTTCCACCATTGGCTAAGACTGTGTTACCTTGTCTTAACTGTCCCTACGTGTGACTGATTCATATTTGAATGGACACAAAGTCAGAGCTGCCCCAGTGTTCCATTTTAGCAGGGCACCCGTAACAAAATTCACTTAATATAATATCTGACAAAAAGCACTGTGCAATCTGCCTACCTCTGTCAATGTGTAGAAAACAGAAACAATCAAATATCACACATGTGGGGTCAGCTTGACAGTGACTTTCAAGTGAATTTTCCTAATATAGAATGAACTTTAAAAATCACTCACAGCAGTGACCACAATGAGATCCACTGTGAACATTAAAAAAAATACAAAATTAATTGAAAATATAGAACCCAGTCATCTGAAAATACTGTTATGAATGCTCAAATGGACACATTTCTCAATCTTGACCACATGCCATTGTGATATATTTGTGTAAAAAGGCATTCATGGTAATGATTTTAAATAAATTATATGATGTTATACATTTTCTCTGTTTTCAAAGTTGGAAATCAATATGCAAAAATATCAAAAGGGATCCATGCACCAAACTTCAACTGGTTTTCCAGCTTGTCAAAGGACTGAGGTCTCCTGCTACCATGGCCTTGAGATGAAATGGAGAATGTTGCAGAATGCAGTTAAAATGTTTGAGAAGATGTGTATGCTTTGTAGCTCACAGCAAAAAATAATTTTTTACCACAATGTCTTTATTCATGAAAAATATGTTAGGTTCATACTGTGTTCTTGAGAAGATAACTAGATGCTATGTCCTGGGTCAGAAGGCTCTTATAGTCTGTGTGTGTGTGCGCACATGCACGTGTGTGTGTGTGTGCGTGTGCATGTGCACAAGATGGGGGGCAGTACAAAATAAAATAAGAAATAAGAAATGTCAAGACAGTGTGCTTTGCGCTATGTTAGGGGACAGTACGGAGTGCTAGGGCTAGTGATTATTTTGGCAGGGACACACAACCCGGCTTTGGGGAGGGTGTTCAGGGAAGAATCTTGAAGAACTTGTCATCTGAAGCTTAAAGAGTGAGTGCAATTCAGGCAGAGGAGAAGAAGTGGGAGTGGAGGGTGGTAATTGACAATGATGTTCTGAGCTGTGGTAACACCATTGCTAGGCCAAAGGCAAAAGAGTGAGCATGGTTTGTTCAAGAAACACTTTCCTTCAAAACATGTATTTTCAGTGGGTTTTACAACAAATTTATTATAAGAACAGTTGGAATAATTAAAATCACAAACTTTTATTTTTTACAATTGGCTGTTTTTATATACTGGACTTCTTTATAACATGACTATTTCATTTTTTTAAGTCAATCGTTGACAATATTTTCAGCATAATTTACTGCTTCTTAAGAGTATCTTGGCTCTTCAACCATAATTGGTTTCCTCTCTGGAATCGGCTGTGAGGGCCTTTATAAATGTTGACACTAACTTCGAGTATACTGCTGGTCATTCATGTAAATTGCCAATTTGTTTAAAACAATAACCTTTCACAATGATTTACATATTTTGCTATGTTTTTCTACCAAGTTCTCTGATTTTACATTCTTTTCTGTGTAACTCTTTTGTGAGTTGAAAGACATTTTCTTTGTCTTTTCCATGTGTGACATGGCAGAGAAGCTGTTAAAATGATTTATTGCCATTCCTTAATATGATGGCATAAGAAGAGCATTTTCAAGATTTATTTGTTCAGGGACTGTGTTCTCAAATCCACGATACTATCTACTTAATTAGAAATGTAGGTTTCTGGATATTTGTGAATTTTGGCAGTTGAATATTTAGTGACTGCACTGACAGATCTCCATTCGAGGTACTTGAGCTTGGCTTTCATTATTTAAGTTGAAATATCATTCAAAAACATGAAAACAAACAGATTTTCTGTTTTTTTTTTTTCTAGAAAAGAGAACAGGGGACTTTTCCTAAAAATTTTTGCCTGCATTTCTTTTTCTGCCCCTTGGAAAGCTGGATCAAGAGTGTACATGTTCTTTTCTAGTTGCTAGTTAACTAAGTTTGTAGCAGAATTGCTTCATGGTATAATTAAATTATAATAATAAGTAATTATTAACAATAATTAATAATAAAAAATAAATAATACTTAAACTAATAATAATAATAAAACCCTATAGAACATGTTGGCTCAGGTTTTGGTAGAAATTACTTTTGGGATCCTGGGCAAATCACTTAAATTCTTTGTGGCTGGAGTTTTTTTTTTTCTTTCCATTCATTTATTTAATGGAAAGGTATTGACCGTTTACCATGTGCATGGTGGTACATTCAATTCTGGGGGAATTTTAGAAATTAGTAGGAAAATGTAGACAAATACAAAAATTGTTATAATGTAAACCATACACACATGCACACATACATGCTTAATAAATGCAAAGCAGAAAGTGTTAATACTGCAAGAGAGCTAGTGTAGAATGCAGTGGGGCTTCTAGGGATGGAAAACTTACTTCACACCTAGGAGGAAGGAGACTCAAAGGTGCCGTATTTGAACTGGTCCTTGAATTTGAGTTTAGAGATGTGGAGAATAGAAGAAATGGTATTAGAAATGGTGTTGGAAATGAAGGAACAGCTTTAATATAAGGCTGAGAGTCTGGAGACCTTGTGCTTAGAAGAAAACAAGTAGTTCAATTTAACTGGATCATAAGGTGAATTAAGGGTAATGAGGAAAAACAATGTTGAAAATATAGGTTGGCGAAAGATCATAGAAGTTCTTGAGTACAAAACAGGGAGTTTAGTGTTCATTTTATAGATCTAGAGACATCATTGGGGGTTATAAAGAGAAAAGGAGAGACTTTGTCAAGACTTGGTTTTAAGTCCTAACTCTTGCACTTCCTATTTAAATATTTAAGTTACATAATTTCTCAGAAAGTTGGCTTCCTTACCTGTAAAATATCAATGAGACTAACAAGATGATCTTTCTGGTTTGCTGTAAGAATTGGGGATAATGTGTATATAGTAGTTGTTAGCAAGTGTTATCCATAGAATGAAGGACCTTTAACAGGTGAATTCCAAGTTTGCTTTCTGTGCTGTTTCTGTGATCTTTATGTGATATATTTGCTCTGAGTATCGTAGAATCTTGGAGTCAAAGGTAACCTCAAAGGTGTTCTAGTCCACTTCCTATTGAGGGCAGGTGTCTCCACTATAGCCTTCCTAATTGTGTTCCACAATGTCAGTCATCTGACCTCTTGAGGGAATTTACAATTATGAGAAAATTGTTATTTTTTAAAGCAGTCCTTTCCATTGTTGACCATTTAATGGCTTGAAAAGTTTTCTTTATATTGATCTGGAATCTGTCATTTTCTAACTTCATGTATTAGTTCTCTAATCCTTTATTTCAGAGCTATCAAACAGTGAACCTCTTCCATAGGTCAAATCTGAAATATCCCACATGTGTATGTAGTTTCCTTTCGTGGGTTTCTTCTGAGTACTTCCACTTCTAGATTAAATATCCTTGGGTCTTTCATCTACTCATCATATGACATAGTTACAAGACTCCTTACCCTCTTGGTTGGCTTTCTCTGTGTGCATTCCAACTTTTAAATGTCTCTTTGAAACTGTGGTTCCAGAACTATATAAAGTCCCACTGATGAGACCTGTATAGAGATCAGTTCAGCGGATCTTGCTTGATCTGGAGTCTAGACTAGTTCATCGACTGTTGCTTATGGAATTTTACAAAATGCACAAAGCCAGAGCCAACTCCAAAATATTCTGATTCACTAGGTCTGGAGTTGGGCCCAGATATTTGCATTTTTAAAAAGACCCAGATAATTTTGATATCTAGCTGGGGCTACAAATCACCTATCTAGACACCATACTCAATGGTGTCTAGAAGGAAGATTGCATGATGTTTATGGTGGCCACATAGCATTACCTGTGTGTGCCGAGCTTGGGAACAGCTAAAACCGTGAGGGCTTCTTTTTAGCTCTTTTCCTAGATGTGTACACTGCTTTTTCTAGGACCTAGATCTAAGACTTTACATTTATCCCTGCTACACCTCATCTTGGGCATTTCTACCCATCATTCTGTTTATCCATATTGTTTTCAATCTCACATACCTTATTCAGATAACCTTTAAGGATTCATTTGCTCTGAGTAGGCACTGCAGAATGATAAATATAACAAAAGCTACAGATTTGGATCTGTCCTTATTTATCACTACTCTTCTCTGGTGAGTGTTATGTATTGCTCTCACTTTTTCATATTTGACATATTTATTATTTTGCCTAATGCTTTGAGTCACCTTTCCTTTCTAAGTAATGATAACACATGCCTATAGAGTTGAAAGCTGATGGAGAATAGGTCTTGGAATGCTATAAATTCAGGGCACAACCCCCAGCCTAGCACTAAAGTGATGGACATCTTTTAGCCCTTGGCAAGCATCTCATAAAATATTATTGCTTTAGCTTCGTTAGGCTGATTTTGGCTGCAAGTTTCAGGAACCCCAACTTAAAATATCTAAAATAATGAGGGCATTCATTATCTTACATAGCAAGAACTCCAGAGGCAAGACAGTCCCAAGGTTAGTTAGTTCAGCAGTTTTCTAATGTCATCAAAATTCGACTTTAATCTTTGTACTCTGCCATCCTCAGCATTTCCTTTCAGGCTAACTTTCTTCATGGTCCCAAGATGGGGGCTGCAGTTTTATAAGAATATAGAGACATGACAGTATCCAGGAGCAGAGAGGAGCCCTTTCTTCTCCATCATGTCTTTTTGGAATCCACTCATCATACATCCTCTCCTGTCTCACATTCCTGAACTCTATCACCTGTCCCAGTGTAAAACAGACATTGGCAAAGGGAACTGGATGAATCGTGATTCACCCCCAGGTCTAGGGCTGGGACTGGATCCAGAAAGGGGGTCACCTCCCCTGAAGCTGATGGAGGGTTTGAGACCGGGTAAAAATTGAGATTTAATAAGCAGGACCTGAACAAAATTGGTATTCGGTGAGTGAGGAAGAAGGTGGATGTGGAAAATGATTTCTGGGTGAGCAAGTACTAGTGTCTATTATACTCCCCAAGTTCAACAGCATTTTCTTTCTTCATAGAGTAGATATTGTTATTGTGCCACTGAAAATGTTATTAAAATAGTGAGATGCTGTGGGTGTTGGCTTGTTGCTAAAGATCAAGAGACCATTTTACAGGACAAAGGTAACAGGACAAATCATTCTGCTGACCACATGGTAACATTTTCTTTTTCCCTAAAGCAAATTGATTAAAGCCTAATTAAAAAAACAATTTGTGCAGGACTCCAGATTAATCCTCTCTTTGTGATTGTCAGTCCTATGTACGTGTGCTCCATCCTTGCTGAGAAGTGAGGACCTCAGCTCTTAGAAGCAACAGCTCTTCTAGTTTTTATTTTTTCCTTCAGTCTGACAGCCTTAGAACAACTCTTTTAAAAGGAGTTAAAAATTGTAGCTTTCCAATTGGGAAGTAATGGAAAAAAAAGGACTAATTGAGATCCCTGACAGAGGAAAAGAATCTGGGAGAGGAAAATATAATCGTCAAAGAGCTAGATAATTAAATGCAAATTAAAAATTTATTTCAAAAAGTTTACAAAAAGCCAATGTAATATTACTTCTAATTGATCCTAGTGAAATCTAGAGTCAGGAAACGGAGAAATTTGTGTAGACTTATAGTCTGAAGAATTCATGTACTGTGAATTACTCAATGCCATTTGGAAAGAAAACCCTAGGTGAGTGAAAGTCTGGGGCTATTACTTGATTTCAATGCTAACTTGAAGGAAAGACTCATAGATTTATGAGAAGAGATAGAAGAGAAACATGTGTCATCCACAGAAGAAAATGAAATAAGTAACAGGAACAAGAGTTTCCATTGACTGTGACCTAGTACCTGTCAGGAACTTACTTACATTGTTTCATTGAATCTTCGCAACCCTTTGAGGCAGGTGCAATATGAGACAGGTACAATTATGAAGAATTATGTAATTTTAAATTGTAATGTGCCATACAAATGCAAGATATTTTTAGTCCATGTTTTCCTGCACCCATGTCAGTCTACTGTTGGGCTAACTGACTCTCCTCCGTTCTAAGGTGAATGCACAAAAGCCCATGCATGGGTCAGAGTTTAGCTATATGAGAATCATTATGCAATTTTACCCAATACATAGCCTCAAAATGTCATTGTACTGAATAAATCCAGTATGGCAGGAATGAGTTACAAAATCAAATTCACAAGCCACACCACACCTTGAGACTGAATCCTTTCATATTGCAGATAGACATATATTTTTAAATTGGCAAATAGTAGATGAACCCCCTAGATCACTTCAATATCTTTGAAGTATTTAAAAATTATTTTTTGGTTTTGGAAAAGGATACATCTTGCTGATTAGCATAGAGCAGCATTTAAAATACTGCCCCAAGTGTACTTAAGCCTGGATGTGGCATAACTGTGAAAAAAGACACAAGTCAATAGTAAATATTGGTGTGGATTGGGGGAATGGATAAAGAAGGAGAGACAAAGCAGTTATATATTTCAAAGTGCACTTGTCCTGTTCACAAACAAACGTGGTATTTGGGTTCCAAGAAATTATTTTCGCTGCTTGTCAGCACTAAGGGCTGAAGCACTCATTGCTTTAGCCCAAAAAAAGAAGCTCATTAGTAAAAGATGTCCCAGAGAAGAGCATGACTCATTTACTTGAGAACTCGCATGCAAAAGAAACCCCTAGCTAATAATATTTTGGAGTTACTTTTGAGAAAAGAAGAGATACAGGGGAATGATTAGAGGTATGAAGGGAAATTCCCAATGAAAAATTCACACTAGTCTTCATTCCACATCAGCTATTTTGGAAATAAGCACAATTTCCACATAAGCCATTAACTATGACCTTACTTGGACTTGTACCATTGCTATTCTTCTTATTTTTCAGTTGCCGAAGGTGGAAATCAGTCGCCAAGGTAGTGCCTTCTAGGGTTTTCTTAGGAATCAGTAAGACCGGGACTGGGCAGGTTTTCAGTAACATTACACATAAAAAGCAGCCTAGATTTTTTTTTTTTTTGGTAGCAATTTGCTCAAACAGAAGATGATGCTGATATAGTTCTTAAATATTTTCTTGGTCATAAATATACTGACCTAAAGCTCATCTCTTTTTTTTCCATGGGGGAAACAATTTATTGAAAAATGTTTGATTTCCTCCCTGAGAAGCATATTCTACCCTAGAGGAGCTTTCAACAGTAAAATTCACTGGGAAAACAAATTTGTGAAAAATTTGAGCTTTTCTCTCTTTGAAAAGATATCTACTCCCAAGTGTCGCTAGATCACAGCAAGCCTCAAAGAGTCAGAAAGGGTTAGGGAGAGAGAAGAATCAATATGTAAATTTGTTTTGAGAGGTTCTCCTGGGCTGACCCGGTCTGCATCATGCCAACTCGACCGCTGATGTCAAGATGGTAACCAGCAAGTTGACAACAAATTGATCTGGCTTCACTATAAAGTGAAACTTCACCAATAATCTAACAACCTCAAGGTGGCTACCAAGTAGTGCTGGATACACTTAAATATTTTATGACAACAAGAACGACAAAGATATACCACATCATCATTGTTGCCCTCCCATGTACAGTTAAAAGTTTAATCCTGAGAAAAGTAGATTTGAAAGAAAATTTACGTCACTATTAGCGCAAGGGATGACCAATTTTATAACCAGATGTTAGGCCACCTCTGATTGTTGTAAGCATGGCCTTATAAAACTCGTGCTGAGAGTATTTTGGAACTATTACCTCTTAGTAGAATGTTTATTCTGACTAATAAATTCCTGATTTAGACATTTATAGGTATGTCAGAATAAAGGCTTTATCGCGTGTCTTGAGGCTTAGGGCTCTCCCCTGCACAGAACTGTTTCCACCTGGGCAGGGCATGCCAGGGATTATTTACATTATTCGGAACCAGATCTATGAATCCTAACTCAGTGCCTGGCCCGAAGGAGATACTTAGGAAACGCTTCCTGGATCACTGAATTCTAGTAACTTAACGTTATGACATGTTGTTCCTTCCCTTTTTCATAGAAGAAAAAAGAAAATTTGCTTTTCTTCAGAGACTCTCAGAATATGCAGGAGAATGTGGCCAATAAAGAAGACACACCTGGGCCTCCTTTGTTGGGGAATTTACGGGAGGTAGAATCTCAGCTCTCTGGCCATCGGGAAATGATAATGTAAAATATGATGTCATCTGAAGAATTACAGAGGATCTGTAAGATTCCTGTACAACTCTTGCTGCCTGACAGCTGCATTCTGTGACTCTTCCAAGGACAGAAGAAGGGCTCATTAAGTTCAGTATTTCCCCATCTACTTGCTTAAAATCAAGCAGTGAAGCTGGGAAAGGTCAAAGCCTCTTTCTCCTCCAGCAACCAGCAGGGAGTTTCACTCTGACACATTAAAAGACAGAGTTCCAAGCCTTAGGGATAGGGGCTTGGGCAGAAATTCAGGCTGTGATTCTTGACCCTAGACAAGCTACAGCTGGGAAAGATCTATAGATGGGGAAACTGAGGACACGCCTGGCCCCTGGACTCTCTCTACACGTGAGATTTAATGCTGATCTTCAGGAGAAGATTACCCAGACATCCTGCTCCTGGATCAGAATTTCTTTTCCCAGGCCTGCATCCCTCTGACTACAAGGCAACTTTGGCCTCCTAAATCTCAGCTCTCCACATGGAACAATTTAATGTTCTTTTTCAGCCGCATGTGATTCGATTCACTGATCTTTACCTTACATGGCTGGCTTCCATTCTACAGCTCTGAAAAATGTCTATTGCCTTAAGCATGTCTTATAAGAAACCTCAACTTGGATGTCTAAAGGCTTGTGGTGTTTGTGTCTTAGCCTTATATGTTACAAGGCAGGCCTCCAGGTAGGAATAGAATAGAATTCCATATCCTAAAAACTTTAAGTTGCTTAAAATGGAAATTTTCTTTTTTAAGATGTGTCTTAGCTGTGCCTTGGTCAGTTTGGGTTGCTATAACAAAGTACCGTGGAATGAGTGGCTTATAAACCACAAAAATTTATTTCTCACACTTCTGGAGGCTAGAAGTCTGAGATCAGGGTGCCAGCATGGTTGGGTCCTGGGTTCCAGGTCACCTACCACTGACTTCTCATTGCATCTTCATGTGGGAGAAAGAGAGTGAGCTAGCTCTCTGGCCTCCTATAAGGGCACTAATCCCATTCATGAGGGCTCTACCATTATGACATAATCACCTCCCAAAAGCCCCACCTCCTAATACCATCACGCTGGGGATTAGATTTCAACACTGAATTTTGGAAGGAAACAAACACTCAGCCCAAAACAGGATGTATACGGGATATGACATGGTTTGGGGAGAGCGAAATAAATAACTCCTGAAGTTCATGGAAAAGTATTAAAGCGAAAACAATAGAAAATAGAAAACATGCTCAGTGAAGCAGTGCCTAGTAAAGGAATGAGACAACCCCAGGTTCTAATTGTCTTTTTTGTGCACCTAACCCTCCAGGCCTTAGGACACTTCTGTAAAAATGAGGTCAACTGTTTAATGATTTTTAAAAATTGGAGTCAAATATGGAATAAGTGATGAGCCCATAATATCTATCACCCCTTTAACTACTGATCACTGGTTCATTATGTTTAAGCTGGCTTCAAGGAGTTCTCTCTCCTCCCAGATTCATGTACCGCAGGCAGAAGCCTTGTGCTTAGAAACTTACTGGATGGGGCAGGATAGAGAGTCACAGAATCATGGGATTAGAAGCATCTTGAGGAGGCCTTTGAAGAATGTGACTTTATAAAGGACTTAGGGTGACACTGATTCTTAAAGGTGTTCGTGGAATTGGGGTGAAAGAGAGAAAAGGAACAGAAGGTATGTGTTGAGGCATGCTTTATTACTTCCAGGGGAAATACATATTGTTTTCATATTTAAGCCAATTTTTAAAAATTGCACTGTGCTCTGCAGATTTATTGCAGAGATCAGCTAATCAGCATCTTGCTCCCTAGCTCCCTCTATATACTTGAAGGCCATTGTCATTATTGGGCTTATTTTTTGAGTCTGTTAGCCCCCAGTACTGTAAAAATTACAAACACAACAACAACAAAACTTCTATTTTTACCCTGTTATCATGCTATTCCTGTATCTCCCTTTTAACACTTGGTGAATGAAACTACCCCACAAAGTTCTGATTATATAGCATTTACTGGCTCTTTTTTTTTTTCATCACATTCCTTTTCGATATTTCTCAACATCATGTTATTTTTACAGTTGTACTCCAAATACGGCATGTGTCTACAGGGTATCTAGGTTTTTCTACAGTATTAGCACTTAGTCTTTTGCATACTGTATTCATTCCTGACTCTTCTATTTTTTAAACACTTTTCCTCATTAAGTTCTCTCCTCTGATATTTTGCATTTTATCTCGCTGTTTCTAGACTCTCCCATGAGTTTCACAAATTAAATTTCTAAAAGGCAATAGCATAGGTCATAACCCTTCCCTCCTCAGGAACTTCCAAAACTTCCTACTACCTATAAGGATCATGTTTTTTGTTTTTTGTTTTTTTCTTTTTAAGATTTTTTTTTGATGTGGACCATTCTTTAAGTCTTTATTGAATTTGTTACAATATTGCTTCTGTTTTATGTTTTGGTTTTTTGGCCGTGAGGCATGTGGGATCTTAGCTCCCCCACCAGGGATTGAACCTGCACCACCTGCATTGGAAGGCCAAGTCTTAACCACTGGACCACCAGGGAAGTCCCTAGGATAACGTTTAAATTCCCTATTGTGGCATCCATGCTCATCAGATGACCTAAGAGACGACTCCTCCCTCATTCACTCGTTCCTCTAAGGAACCCGACAATATGATCAGACCCATCTGCCCAGGGCCCCTCATAAACGATCCCTCTGCCTGTCCTCTGTGTCTGTGCCGCTCTCACCACTGCTCTCAGACCCCTTCCCATTGCTTCCCAGTGATCTGAAGCCCACCCTGACTTTGGCCCAGCTTATCTCCTGTGACTCCCGTCAGGGGCTTCATCCTAACCCTGTCGCCTAGTGTAGGAGACTCCTGCCTCTCTCAGCCCTGCATCTGTCCTACATTGCCATAGCCGTTTGGTAGGTATCATAAAGTGGTGCCGAGCAAGATTTTTGCCTCTTTTCATCATTTTCCTACTGAAATGTATTCTTTTTTAAAAAATAGGACTCATGTTGTTTTGTCAAGGTCATTTTAAAATGAGTTTCATTTTTCCTGAGGGGTGCAACTGAGTGACTAATTTTCTTCTCTGTACACTTTTATATTTTCCAAATATTCTTTACTAAAAAATATTGCAGTTAGTATTTACAGCAATAACAACAGAACCTTACTATGTGGCAATGACCATATAGAGTAGGTATTACTGTCCCCATTTTGCATGACGAGTAATTTATTTGAAATTTACCCAGGTCTGTCTGACTCCAAAGTTGAAGTTCTTAACCGTTATACTCCTTTCAATAATCATGAAAAAGAGAGCTTTAATCTTTTTCTTTTTTCATTTTTGAGGGCATTAGTAATCCCTCTTAATTTAATATCAACTACAAGATTAGGTATTTGCCATTCCTTTGTTCAGGGTTCATGACAGGTTGTATTTTGACCACATCAATATATAGATATCTCATCACACATGTTTTTCTCGTATGACTAACATGCCTCCCACTGAATATGGGATCTGTCATTTCCCTTGAATCTGTGAGTAGGGGCTTATGACTGTTACAACTAATAGACTGTGACTGAAGTGATACTCTGTGCCTTCTGAAGCTGGATCACAAAAAGCATAGGACTTCTGCCTGATTTCCTCTCTCTCTCTCAGCCCTGTCACAATGCTGTGAGATGGATAAACACTAGTATATAATAAACAGGAAGACGATTCATTCTGGGAGTCAGAGCAGAAAAGGTTTTAAGAAAGAAGTAGATTGTATAATTTCATGTAAAGAAAAGACATTTATTTTGATGAAACAAAGGGAAAGAAAATGTTTAAAAAATAGGCATGGGAAAAAGCTGAAGCAAGAAAAGAGATAGAGGGTACTCTTTAAGACATGTTTATTTAGGCAGCACACAAATACACTTTGGTTGTAACTTCATTGGCAAATGAGAGTGAGAGTTAATGATGGGTATAAGTGCTAAGAAGACAGATGCATTGTTCCTGACACTCGTCATTTTCAAAAACAATATAGTCGACCCTCGGGGAGATTGGTTCCAGGACGCCTGGGGGATATGAAAATCGCGGATGCTCAAGTCCCTGTACAATCAGCTCAGTATCCGCGGGTTGCACACCTGCAGACTCACCACCAGGACTCAGAACCAATGGAAACAGAGCACCAACTCTATTCCATCAACTAGACAAATGACCGCTTCCTTAATCATTCCCCATTCATTGGGCAGCTGGGTTGTTTCTGAATACTTTCAATTTTAATGGGGTTACATACATGATTTACAGCCTGTGAGGTGATTTCTTTTTTGTATTTTTCAGTCTGTTTACTACTAGTTCATCTGCTTTGTCACTTTTCTGGAGAAATCTGGCCATTGGTCACTTACAAATTCCCTAAATATTTTGCAAAATGATTTTTTCCACTTGTGTCTTGGCATTCTATTTGTTATAGCTTTATTACATTCTAGTATGCACTTTTAACATGTACTTAATTAATCTGTGTCTAATAATTTTTCTTCATCTTTTTTTTGAATTTTATTTAATTTACTTTTTTATACAGCAGGTTCTTATTAGTTATCTATTTTATACCTATTAGTGTATATATGTCAATCCCAATCTCCCAGTTCATCCCACCCCCCCCACCCCCCCGCCACTTTCCCCCCTTGGTGTCCATACGTTTGTTCTCTACATCTGTGTCTTTATTTCGGCCCTGCAAACCAGTTCATGTGTACCATTTTTCTAGGTTCCACATATATGTGTTAATATACAATATTTGTTTTTCTCTTTCTGACTTACTTCACTCTGTATGACAGTCTCTAGGTCCATCCACGTCTCTACAAATGACCCAACTTCCTTCCTTTTTATGGCTGAGTAATATTCCATTGTATATATGTACCACATCTTCTTTATCCATTCATCTCTCGATGGGCATGTACATTGCTTCCATGACCTGGCTATTGTAAATAGTGCTGCAATGAACATTGGGGTGCATGTGCCTTTTTGAATTACAGTTTTCTCTGGGTATATGCCCAGTAGTGGGATTGCTGGATCATATGGTAATTCTATTTTTAGTTTTTTTAGGAACCTCCGTACTGTTCTCCATAGTGGCTGTATCAATTTACATTCCCACCAACAGTGCAAGAGGGTTCCCTTTTCTCCACAACCTCTCCAGCATTTATTGTTTGTAGATTTTCTGATGATGCCCATTCTAACTGGTGTGAGGTGATACCTCATTGTAGTTTTGATTTGCATTTCTCTAATAATTAGTGATGTTCAGCAGCCTTTCATATGCTTCTTGGCCATCTGTATATCTTCTTTGGAGAAATGTCTATTTAGGTCTTCTGCCCATTTTTTGATTGGGTTGTTTGTTTTTATAATATTGGGCTGCATGAGCTATTTATATATTTTGGAGATTAATCCTTTGTCAGTTGGTTCACTTGCAAATATTTTCTCCCATTCTGAGGGTTGTCTTTTCGTCTTTTTTGTAGTTTCCTTTGCTTTGCAAAAACTTTTAAGTTTCATTAGGTCCCATTTATTTTTGTTTTTATTTCCATTACTCTAGGAGGTGGATCAAAAAAAGATCTTGCTGTGATTTATGTCAAAGTGTTCTTCCTAGTTTTCCTCTAAGAGTTTTATAGTGTCCAGTCTCACATTTAGGTCTCTAATCCATTTTTGAGTTTAGTTTTGTGTATGGTGTTAGAGAGTGTTCTAATTTCATTCTTTTACATGTAGCTGTCCAGTTTTCCCAGCACCACTTATTGAAGAGACTGTCTTTTCTCCATTGTATATCCTTGCCTCCTTTCTCATAGATTAGTGAACCATAGGTGCGTGGGTTTATCTCTGGGCTTTCTATCCTGTTCCATTGATCTATATTTCTGTTTTTGTGCCAGTATCATATTTTCTTGATTACTGTAGCTTTGTAGTATAGGCTGAAGCCAGGGAGTCTGATTCCTCCAGCTCCATTTTTTTCCCTCAAGACCGCTTCGGCTCTTTGGGGTCATTTGTGTCTCCATACAAATTTTAAGATTTTTTGTTCTACTTCTGTAAAACATGCCATTAGTAATTTGATAGGGATTGCATTGAATCTGTAGATTGCTTTGGGTAGTATAGTCATTTTCACAATATTGCTTCTTCCAATCCAAGAACATGGTATATCTCTCCATCTGTTGGTATCATCTTTAATTTCTCTCATCAGTGTCTTATAGTTTTTTGCACACAGGTCTTTTGTCTCCCTAGGTAGGATTATTCCTAGGCATTTTATTCTTTTTATTGTGATGGTAAATGGGACTGTTTCCTTAATTTCTCTTTCAGATTTTTCATCATTGGTGTATAGGAATGCAAGAGATTTCTGTGCATTAATTTTGTATCCTGCAACTTTACCAAATTCATTGATTAGCTCTAGTAGTTTTCTGGTGGCATCTTTAGGATTCTCTATGTATAGTATCATGTTATCTGCAAACAGTGACAGTTTTACTTCTTCTTTTACAATATGTATTCCTTTTATTTCTTTTTCTTCTCTGATTGCCGTGGCTAGGGGTTCCAAAGCTATGTAGGATAATAGTGGTGAGAGTGGACATCCTTATCTTGTTCCTGATCTTAGAGGAAATGCTTTCACTTTTTCACCATTGAGAATGATGTTTGCTGTGGGTTTGTCATATATGGTCTTTATTATGTTGAGGTAAGTTCCCTCTATGCCCACTTTTGGAGAGTTATTATCATAAATGGGTGTTGAATTTTGTCAAAAGCTTTTTCTGAATCTATTGAGATGATCATATAGGTTTTCTTCTTCAATTTGTTAATATGGTGTTTCACGGTGATTGATTTGCATATATTCAAGAATCCTTGCATCCCTGGGATAAATCCCACTTGATCATGGTGTATGATCCTTTTAATGTGTTGTTGGATTCTGTTTGCTAGTATTTTGTTGAGAAATTTTGCATCTATATTCATCAGTGACATTGGTCTGTAATTTTCTTTTTTTGTAGTGTCTTTGTCTGATTTTGGTATCAGGGTGATGGTGGCCTCATAGAATGAGTTGGGGAGTGTTCCTTCCTGTGCAATTTTTTGGAAGAGTTTGAGAAGGATGGTGTTAGCTCCTCTCTAAATGTGTGATAGAATTCACCTGTGAAGCCATCTGGTCCTGGACTTTTGTTTGTTGGAAGATTTTTAATCACAGTTTCAATTTCATTACTTGTGATTGGTCTGTTCATATTTTCTATTTCTTCCTGGTTCAGTCTTGGAAGGTCATACCTTTCTAAGAATTTGTCCATTTCTTCATGCTTGTCCATTTTATTGGCATAGAGTTACTTGTAGTACCCTCCTAGGATGCTCTGTATCTCTGTGGTGTCTGTTGTAACTTCTCCTTTTTCATTTGTAATTTTATTGATTTGAGTCCTCTCCCTCTTTTTCTTGATGAGTCTGGCTAATGGTTTATCAATTTTGTTTATCTTCTCAAAGAACCAGCTTTTAGTTTTATTGATCTTTGCTGTTGTTTTCTTTGTTTCTATTTCATTTATTTCTGCTCTGATCTTTATGATTTCTTTCCTTCTACTAACTTTGGGTTTTGTTTGTTCTTCTTTCTCTAGTTCCTTTAGGTGTAAGGTTAGATTGTTTATTTGAGACTTTTCTTGTTTATTGAGGTAGGCTTGTATAGCTATAAACTTCCCTCTTAGCACTGCTTTTGCTGCATCCCATAGGTTTTGGATTGTTGTGTTTTCATTGTCATTTGTCTCTAGGTATTTTTTGATTTCCTCTTTGATTTCTTCAGTGATCTCATGCTTATTTAGTAACGTATTGTTTAGCCTCCATGTGTTTCTGTTTTTGTCCATTTTTTTCCCTGTAACTGATCTTTATCTCATAGCGTTGGGGTCGGAAAAGATGCTTGATATGATTTCAATTTTCTTTAATTTACTGAGACTTGATTTGTGACCCAAGATGTCATCTATCCTGGAGAATGTTCCATGCACACTTGAGAGAAAGTGAAATCTGCTGTTTTGGGTTGGAATGTCCTATAAATATCAATTAAATCTATCTGGTCTATTGTGTCATTTAAAGCTTGTGTTTCCTTATTAATTTTCTGTTTGGATGATCTGTCCATTGGTGTTAAGTGAGGTGTTAAAATCCCCCGCTACTGTCGATTTCCCCTTTTATAGCTGTTAGCAGTTGCCTTATGTATTGAGGTGCTCCTATGTTGTGTGCATATATATTTATAATTGTTATATCTTCCTCTTGGATTGATCCCTTGATCATTATGTAGTGTCCTTCCTTGTCTCTTGTAACATTCTTTATTTTAAAGTCTATCTTATCTGATATGAGTTTTGCTACTCCAGCTTTCTTTTGATTTCCATTTGAATGGAATACCTTTTCCCATCCCCTCACTTTCAGTCTGTATGTGTCCCTAGGTCTGAAGTGGGTCTCTTGTAGATAGCATATATATGTATTCTGGTATTGTTTTTGTATCCATTCAGCAAGCCTGTGTCTTATGGTTGGAGCATTTAATCCATTCACATTTAAGGTAATTATCGATATGTA
Organism: Balaenoptera musculus; assembly: GCF_009873245.2. Lineage (NCBI taxonomy): Eukaryota > Metazoa > Chordata > Mammalia > Artiodactyla > Balaenopteridae > Balaenoptera > Balaenoptera musculus. Next base: position 25,544,168 of record NC_045789.1, on the reverse strand, counting down.
TGTTCCTATTACCATTTTCTTAATTGTTCTGGGTTTGTTTTTGTAGGTCCTTTTCTTCTCTTGTGTTTCCCACTTGGCAAAGTTCCTTTAGCATTTGTTGTTGATCTGGTTCAGTGGTGCTGAATTGTCTCAACTTTTGCTTGTCTGTAAAGCTTTTGATTTCTCTGTCGAATCTGAATGAGATCTTTGCCAGGTAGAGTAATCTTGGTGTAGGGTCTTCCCTTTCATCACTTTAAATATATCGTGCCACTCCCTTCTGACTTGTAAAGTTTCTGCTGAGAAATCAGCTGTTAACCTTATGGGAGTTCCCTTGTACGTTTTTGTCATTTTTCCCTCGTTGCTTGTAATAACTTTTCTTTCTCTTTAATTTTTATCAATTTGCTTACCATATGTCTTGGCATGTTTCTCCTAGGGTTTATCCTCCCTGTGACTCTTTGTGCTTCCTGGACTTGGGTGGCTATTTCCTTTCCCATGTTAGGGAAGTTTTTGACTATAATCTCTTCAAATATTTTCTCAGGTCCTTTCTCTGTCTCTTCTCCTTCTGGGATCCCTTTAATGTGAATGTTGTTGCGTTTAATGTTGTCCCAGAGGTCTCTTATGCCGTCTTCATTTATTTTCATTCTGTTTTCTTTATTCTGTTCCACAGCACTCTGTCTTCTAGGTTGCTTATCTGTTTTTCTGCCTCAGTTATTCTGCTATTGAGTCCTTCTATTGTATTTTTCATTTCAGTTATTGTATTGTTCATCTCTGTTTGTTTGTTCTTTAATTCTTCTAGGTGTTTGTTCTTTAATTCTTCTAGGTGTTTGTTAAACATTTCTTGCATCTTCTCGATCTTTGCCTCCATTCTTTCCCGAGGTCCTGAATTATCTTCACTATCATTATTCTGAATTGTTTTTCTCGAACATTCCCTCTCTCCACCTCATTTAGTTGTTTTCCTGGGGTTTTATCTTTTTCCTTCATGTGATACATAGCCCTCTGCCTTTTCATCTTGTCTATCTTCTGTGAATGTGGTTTTTGTTCCACTGGCTGTAGGACTGTAGTTCTTCTTGCTTCTGCTGTCTGCCCTCTGGTGGATGAGGCTATCTCTCTTCATCTCTTTAATAGTCAAAAGTTTTAATCTCATTCTCAGATGGGAAAAAAAACTATATTTTATATTAAAATGATTTTAAATTATTTGACCATTTTGAAATGTATGGCCATGAAGTTTTAAATTATGGATGCAACTCTTTTCCACACTATCTTCATTAATAGTTATTAATAATGATTCTTTTCTTCATTATTTTGTTACTTTAATTTGGCATTTATTAAGGTCTGATAATGATTTAGTTCCTTTTCTTGATTATCTTTTGTATTCTATTAATTTATTTTTCTGTGTTAGATACTTTGTGGTTTCAATAATTTTCACTTTGTAGCATAGGTTAGCATTTCATCAGGTAAGTGTATCAGGGCTTTAATACTATCCTTATATAATTTCATCTTCCTTATTCTTCCAAATGAGTTGTATCACCACTGTCTTTGTGGGATTGTCTGAGGTGTATGACATTAAATGTTTGCTTAGGGATAAATGTACATTTTAAGTTAATAATCTTAACCAGGACAATGCTAGTCTTTACATTTATTTCTGTCTTCCTATATTTTCTTGTTATGATTTTTCCTTCTACTTCAATAACTTTTTTATTATGAACAGAATTAACAGCCGTAGCCTGAATACATTGGTGTTGTAAGTGGAATCATTCTTTTATTGTACATTTCTAGCTGTGTCACTACTTTATGATAATGGCAGCTGCCATATCTGAAGTGTCTAATTTATGTTAAGTGCTTTACATTATGTTTAATCCTCACAACAATGCTGCAGAGTAGGCCCATTGTTGCCAAGATATAGATGAAGCCACTAAAGCTCAGAGATTAAGAAAATTACTTAAGGACACATGAGTGGTCAACACCAGATCTGGTATTCAAGTCCATGTCTGTGTGCCTCCAAAGATAAATTCCTTACACTGTCTCTCTTGATAGTTCTGCTTTGTCTCATATATTACAACTCTTCTGAACTCAGTTACAATTAGAGGATAATATCTATATTTTCTATGTGTAAAATTTATGAATTTAAATTTCCCCTATGTTTTTAAATGACAAAATCCTTTTTTATTGAATTAATGTCACGCACTTTCATGTAATGTGTTAAGTTGAAGTGGTGGTGAAGAAAGCTAATTTATCTGGTTCTGTCTTTAAATATGTTTTATTTTGAAATAATTTCATATTTATAGAAGAGTTGCCCCCAAAAGTAAAAAATATGCATACAACTAGGCTCTTTTACTTAGAATCATTTTTCTGAACATTTCATTTTTAATTTAATTTTTTAAACATTTTGCCACATTGCTTGATTATTACACACACTCACAGAGTTGTGCATGTGCATGTATGTGCACACACACAACATGTCTTATTTTCTGAACTGTTTGAAAGTAGGTTGCCTACATCATGGCCCTTCCCTTCACAGTGCTTCCATGAGTATTTCCTAAGAACAAGAATATTCTGTTACAAGTCTATAATGTAGTTTTCAAATCCAGGAAATTTAGTATCGATACAGTATTTTTCTTTAATGTGCAGTCCTTATTCTAATTCCATTAATTGTCCCAATAATGTTATTTAAAACATTTTTTCCTTTTGTGAAACAAGATCAATTTCAGAATCACATTCTAGGCTTCATGTTCCTGTCTTCTCGGCCTTCTTGCTATCTTCTCTTTCTTTATTGCTATATCATCCTTTTATTATTAATTTTTTAGTACATGCAAAACATTTTAGTATGATGCCTAGAAGAGATCAGTATGAAACCACATTATCAAAGGATGCATTTTAGAATGATGGTACAAAAATCAGAAACTGTTTTGGAGACTTTTCTTAATTGCTTGGATGTTTTTGTGATTGATCTCTAATTTTTTTATTGTGATTAGAGCAAGAGTCTAAAAAGAACTTAATATGTAGTCAGTTTGGGTAAATAATCCATGTATACTTGAGAAGAATATGTTTTATCTTTTGATAGGTACAGAATTTTATTATTTCCATCATTCATGTATTATTAAATGTATAAAATATATTTCTGCCATTTGTGTTCAAATATTTGGCATATTTATTAATTTTTCTTTCCTTGTTATAGTGAGTACTCAAAGACATTTTAAAATATGTTAAGTGTGTTCAAATCTCCCATTATGATGGTGCGATGATAAATATTTCATTTTGTCCTTGTAATTCTATCAATTTTTATTTTATATAGCAAGGTGAACACAATTTTAGAATTGTTCATTGTTATATTTTCAGGTGAATTGGATATTTGATCATTAAGTAGAGATCTCATTTTCCCCAGTACTGATTTTTGGCTTAAAATGTATTTTGTCTGATATTTTGTAGTAATATAGCTACACCACTTTTATTCTTTTTACTCATTTAGTCTATTTTTATGTATTGTCTTTCCTAACATATTTGAAATTCCTACTGCTATTATTTTGTGCTTCTTATTTGTCGTTTTTTTCCTCTTACACTTCTACTTTTTTTTCTATTTTTATGTCTTCTCTTTGTGGGAAAGTTTCTGATTATGAATTCAAATTATTTAATAGAAGGAGGAATACCATTCAGTTTTCTATTTCTCCTTGATTCAGTTTTGGTAAGTTGATTTGTTCAGAGAATATGTGAATTTCCTCTAAGTTATTTATTTAATAGGCATAAAGTTGTTCATATTTCCTTTTTTCCTTCAATGTCTGTAGGACCTCTAGCAATATCTATTATTTTGTCACTAATTTTCTTAATTTGTTTCCCCTCTTTTATTCCTGATTAGTTTGCTAGGGGTTTATTAGTTTCATTAAAGTTTTCAAAAAATCAACTTGTATTTTAAAAAATTTTTCTCTATTTGTCTATTTAATGTTTCTTTGGTTTCTTTGTTTCTTTGGTTTTGTCTGTTTAATGTTCTTTATTGTTTGTCTATTTAATATTTCCTTGGTTTAATGTTTGATTTTTAATATTTCTTTCCTTCTCCTTCCTTTGAGTTTAGTTTGTTCTTCCGTTTTCAGGTTCTTAAGTCAGAAATTTAGATCTTATTTTCTAATCTGGGCCCTTAAAGCTATAAATCTGTTTCTAATTACTTCTTTTAGTTATGTCCCATAAATATTGCTATGTTGTATTCTTGTTGTCATACAGTATGGACATTTTCTAATTTTCTTTACAATTTTTTTCTTTGGCCCATGTGTTATTTAGACATGGGTTATTTAATTTTTAATTGTTTCTTTTTCTATACTAAATAATTGTTATATATTTTTAATTTAATTCCACTTTGAAAAGTGTATGTGCACTGTGAGATTTCCATCTTTTAAAATATATTGAGGTTTATTTTCTGACTGGCATAGATTCTATTATGGTGAATATTCCATATATTCTTTAAAAGAATGTCTGTACTGCGGCTGTTGGATATAAGGTTCTATAATTGTCAACTAGGTCAAGATGGTTGAGTCATGTTGTTAAGATTATCTTTTTCTTTATTGACTTGTTTGTCTTTTTATTATATATATCAGTTATTGAGAGAAGGATATTAAAAATCAACAATGATTATGGATTTGCTTATTTCTCCCTTTAGTTCTATCAGTTTTTGCTTCATGAACTTTGAACCTTTATTATAAGGTGGATACATATTTAAGGTAATCTATCTTCTTGATAGACTGACCCTTTTATCATTGTGAAATATCCATCTTTATGTATTGGAATATATTTTTGTCTTGAAATCTACTTTGTCTCGTACTAATATAATGACACCAGCTTTCTTATGCTTCCTATTTACATTGTAGATCTTTCCCCATTCTTTCACTTTCAACTTATTTGTCTTCTTTAAATTTAAACTGAGTTTTTTGTTGGCAGTATATAGTTGGATCTGGCCTTTTAATTCAGTCTTGTAAAATTTGCTGTATAATTAAAGTGTTTAGTCCAAGGGTTGGCAAACATTTTCTGTTAAAGGCCAGACAGTAAACATTTTAGGCTTTGCAAGTTGTATAGTTTCTGTTGCAACTACTGAACCCTGCCATTGTAGCACAAAAGCAACGATAGACAATATGTAAATGGATAGAGATTGGTGTAAGGCGGTGGCGTCGAAGGACGTGCGCTCACTCCCTATTGTGAGAGCACTGGAATCACAAGTAACTGCTGAACAATCATCTACAGGAAGACACTGGAACTCACCAAAAAAGATACCCCACATCCAGAGACAAAGGAGAAGCTACAATGAGATGGTAGGAGGGGCCCAATCACAGTAAAATCAAATCCCATAACCGCTGGGTGGGTGACTCACAGACTGGAGAACAATTATACCACAGAAATCCCGCCACTGGAATGAAGGTTCTGAGCCCTACATCAGGCTTCCCAACCTGGGGGTCCAGCAACGGGAGGGGGAATTCCCAGAGAATCAGACTTTGAAGGCTAGCAGGATTTGATTGCAGGACTTCAACAGGACTGGGGGAAACAGAGACTCCACTCTTGGAGGGCACACACAAAGTAGTGTGCACAACAGGACCCAGGGGGAAGGAACAATGACCCATAAGAGACTGAACCAGACCTACCTGCTAGTGTGGGAGGGTCTCCTGCACAGGTGGGGGTGGCTGTGGCTCACTGAGGGGACAAGAACAGAAGCAGCAGAAGTTCTGGGAAGTACTCCTTGGTGTGAGCCCTCCTAGAGTCCGCATTAGCCCCACCAAAGAGCCTGTAGCCTCTAGTGCTGGGTTGCCTCAGACCAAACAACCAACAGGGAGGGAACTCAGCCCAACCCATCAGCAGGCAAGCAGATTAAGTTTTACTGAGCTCTGCCCACCAGAGCAGCACCCAGCTGTACCCACCACCAGTCCCTCCCATCAGGAAGCTTGCAAAAGTCTCTTAGATAGCCTCATCCACCAGAGGGCTGATGGCAGAAGCAAGAAGAACTACATTCCTGCAGCCTGTGGAACGAAAACCACACTCATAGAAAGACAGACAAAATGAAAAGGCCGAAGACTATGTACCAGATGAAGGAATAAGATAAAACGCCAGAAAAAAAGTAAATGAAGAGAAGATAGGCAACTGCAACCTTCCAGAAAAAGAATTCAGTATAATGATAGTGAAAATGATCCAGGACCTCGGAAAAAGAATGGAGGCAAAGATCAAGAAGATGCAAGAAATGTTTAACAAACACCTAGAAGAATTAAGGAACAAACACCTAGAAGAATTAAAGAACAAACAAACAGAGATGAACAATACAATAACTGAAATGAAAAATACACTAAAGGAATCAATAGCAGAATAACTGAGGCAGAAGAATGGATAAGTGACCTGGAAGACAGAATGGTGGAATTCACTGCCTTGGAACAGAATAAAGAAAAAGGAATGAAAATAAATGAAGACAGCCTAAGAGACTTCTAGGACAATATTAAACGCACCAACATTCGCATTATAGGGGTCCCAGAAGGAGAAGAGAGAGAGAAAGGACCCAAGAGAATATTTGAAGAGATTATAGTTGAACACATCCCTAACATGGGAAAGGAAATAGCCACCCAAGTCCAGGAAGCGCGGAGTCCCTGGGAGAATAAACCCTAGGAGAAACATGCCAAGACATATAGTAATCAAACTGACAAAAATTAAAGAGAAAGAAAAATTATTACAAGCAACGAGGGAAAAATGACAAATAACGTACAAGAGAACTCCCATAAGGTTAACAGCTGATTTCTCAGCAGAAACTTTACAAGCCAGATGGGAGTGGCACGATAAAGTGCCACTTTAAAGTGATGAAAGGGAAGATGCTACACCAAGATTACTCTACCTGGCAAAGATCTCACTCAGATTCGACAGAGAAATCAAAAGCTTTACAGACAAGCAAAAGTTGAGACAATTCAGCACCACCGAACCAGATTAACAACAAATGCTAAAGGAACTTTGCCAAGTGGGAAACACAAGAGAAGAAAAGGACCTACAAAAACAAACCCAGAACAATTAAGAAAATGGTAATAGGAACATACATATCGATAATTACCTTAAATGTGAATGGATTAAATGCTCCAACCATAAGACACAGGCTCGCTGAATGGATACAAAAACAAGACCTGCATACATATATGTGCTGTCTACAAGAGAACCACTTCAGACCTAGGGACACATACAGACTGAAAGTGAGGGGATGGGAAAAGGTATTCCATTCAAATGGAAATCAAAAGAAAGCTGGAGTAGCAAAACTCATATCAGATAAGATAGACTTTAAAATAAAGAATGTTACAAGAGACAAGGAAGGACACTACATAATGATCAAGGGATCAATCCAAGAAGAAGATATAACAATTAAAAATATATATGCTCCCAACATAGGAGCACCTCAATACATAAGGTAAATGCTAACAGTTCTAAAAGAGGAAATCGACAGTAACACAATAAGAGTGGGGGACTTTAACACCTCATTTACACCAATGGACAGATCATCCAGCCAGAAAATTAATAAGGAAACACAAGCTTTAAATGACACAACAGACCAGATAGATTTAATTGATATTTATAGGACATTCCATCCCCAAACAGCAGACTACACTTTCTTCTCAGGGGAACATGGAACATTCTCCAGGATAGATCACATCTTGGGCCACACATGAAGCGTTGGCAAAGTTAAGAAGATTGTAATCATATCAAGTATGTTTTCCAAACACAATGCTATGAGATTAGAAATAAATTACAGGGAAAAAATGTAAAAAACACAAACACATGGAGGCTAAACTGTACATTACTACGTAACCAAAAGGTCACTGAAGAAATCAAAGAGGAAATCAAAAAATAGCTAGAGATAAATGACAATGAAAACATGACGATCCAAAACCTATGGGATGCAGCAAAAGCAGTTCTAACAGGGAAGTTTATAGCAATACAAGCGTACCTCAAGAAACAAGAAAAATCTCAAATAAACAGTCTAACCTTACACCTAAAGGAACTAGAAAAAGAAGAACAAACAAAATCCAAAGTTAGTAGAAAGAAAGAAATCATAAAGATCAGACAAAAATAAATGAAATAGAAACAAAGAAAACAATAGCAAAGATCAATAAAACTAAAAGCTGGTTCTTTGAGAAGATAAACAAAGTCGATAAACCTTTAGCCAGACTTATGAAGAAAAAGAGAGAGAGGCCTCAAATCAATAAAATTACAAATGAAAAAGGAGAAGTTACAATGGACACCACAGAAATACAAAGCATCATACGATACTACTACAAGCAACTCTATGTCAATAAAATGGACAACCTGGAAGAAATGGACAAATTCTTAGAAAGGTATAACCTTCCAAGACTGAACCAGGAAGAATAGAAAATATGAACAGACCAATCACAAGTAATGAAATTGACACTGTGATTAAAAATCTTCCAACAAACAATAGTTCAAGACCAGATGGCTTCACAGGTGAGTTCTATCAAACATTTAGAGACGAGCTAACACCCATTCTTCTCAAACTCTTCCAAAAAATTGCAGACTAAGGAACACTCCGAAACTCATTCTATGAGGCCACCATCACCCTGATACCAAAACCAGTGATACTGCAAAACGAAAATTACAGACCAATATCACTGATAAATATAGACACAGAACTCCTCAACAAAATACTAGCAAACAGAATCCAACAACACATTAAAAGGATCATACACCATGGTCAAGTGGGATTTATCTCAGGAATGCAAGGATTCTTCAATATATGCAAATCAATCAATGTGATACGCTATATTAACAAATTGAAGAATAAAAACCATATGATCATCTCAGTAGATGCAGAAAAAGCTTTTGACAAAACGCAACACCCATTTATGATGTGGCATAGAGGGAACTTATCTCAACATAGAGGGCATAGAGAGAACTTATCTCAACATCATAAAGGCCATATATGACAAACCCACAGAAAACACATTCTCAGTGGTGAACAATGAAAGCATTTCCTCTAAGTCATTAACAAGACATGGATGTCCACTCTTGCCACTATTATTCAACATAGCTTTGGAAGTCCTAGCCATGGCAACCAGGGAAGAAAAAGAAATAAAAGGAATACAAATTGGAAAAGAAGAAGTAAAACTGTCACTGTTTGCTGATAACATGATACTATACATAAAGAATCCTAAAGATGCCTCCAGAGCTAATTAATGAATTTGGTAAAGTTACAGGATACAAAATGCACAGAAATCTCTTGCATTCGTAAATATTAACAAAGAAAGATCAGAAAGAGAAATTAAGGAAACAATCCCATTCACCATTGCAACAAAAATAATAATATACCTAGGAATAAACCTACCTAAGGAGGTAAAAGACCTGTACTCAGAAAACTATAAGACACTGATGAAAGAAATCAAAGATGAAACAGACAGATGGAGAGATATACCATGTTCTTGGATTGGAAGGATCAATATTGTGAAAATGACTGTACTACCCAAAGCAATCCACAGATTCAATGCAATCCCTATCAAATTACCAATGGCATGTTTTACAGAAGTAGAACAAAAAATCTTAAAATTTGTATGGAGACACAAAAGACCCCGAATAGCCAAAGCAATCTTGAGGGGAGAAAACAGAGCTGGAGGAATCAGACTCCCTGACTTCAGACTATACTACAAAGCTACAGTAATCAAGACAATATGGTGCTGGCACAGAAATAGAAATATAGATCAATGGAACAGGATAGAAAGCCCAGAGATAAACCCATGCACCTATGGTCCACTAATCTATGACAAAGGAAGCAAGGATATACAATGGAGAAAAGACAGTCTCTTCAATAAGTGGTGCTGGGAAAACTGGACTGCTACATGTAAAAGAATGAAATTAGAACACTCTCTAACACCATACACAAAAATGAACTCAAAATGGATTAAAGACCTAAATATAAGATGAGACAGCATAAAACTCTTAGAGGAAAACATAGGAAGAACACTTTTGACATAAATCACAGCAAGATGTTTTTTTGCTTGTTTATTTTTTAAATTTTATTTATTTATTTTTGGCTGTGTTGGGTCTTTGTTTCTGTGCAAGGGCTTTCTCTAGTTGTGGCGAGCGGGGGCCACTCTTCATTGTGGTGCGCGGGCCTCTCACTATCGTGGTCTCTCTTGTTGCGGAGCACAGTCTCCAGACGCACAGGCTCAGTAGTTGTGGCGCACGGGCCCAGTTGCTCCACAGCATGTGGGATCTTCCCAGACCAGGGCTCGAACCCGTGTCCCCTGCATCGGCAGGCAGATTCTCAACCACTGCGCCACCAGGGAAGCCCCACAGCAAGATTTTTTTTGACGCACCTCCTAGAGTTATGGAAATAAAAACAAAAATAAACAAATAGGACTTAATGAAACTTGAAAGTTTTTGCACAGCATAGGAAACTGTAAACAAGACAAAAAGACAACCCTCAGAATGGGAGAAAATATTTGCAAATGAATCAACGGACAAAGGATTAATCTCCAAGATATGTGAACGGCTCATTCAGGTCAATATTATAAAAACAAAGAATCCAATCGAAAAATTGGCAGAAGACCTAAATAGACATTTCTCCAAAGAAGAGATACAGATGGCCAAGAGGCACATGAAAAACTGCTCAATGTCACTAATTATTAGAGAAATGTGAGTCAAAACTACAATGAGGTATCCTCTCACACCAGTCAGAGTGGCCAACATCAGAAAATGTACAAACTGCAAATGCTGAGAGTGTGTGGAGAAATGGGAACCCTCTTGCACTGTTGGTGGGAATGTAAATTGATACAGTTACTATGGAGAACAGTATGGAGGTTCCTTAAAAAACTAAAAATAGAATTACCATGTGACCCAGCAGTACCACTACTGGGCATTTACCCAGAGAAAACCATAATTAAAAAAGACACATGCACCCCAATGTTCATTGCAGCACTATTTATAATAGCCAGGTCATGGAAGCAGCCTAAATGCCCATCAACAGACGAATGGATAAAGATGTGGTATGTATATACAATGGAATATTACTCAGCCTTAAAGAGGAACAAAATAGTGCCATTTGCAGAGACATGGAAGGACCTCGAGATTGTCATACAGAGTGAAGTAAGTCAGAAAGAGAAAAACAGATATTGTATATTAACGCATATATATGCAATCTAGAAAATGGTACAGGTGAACTGGTTTGCAAGGCAGAAATAGAGACACAGATGTAGAGAACAAACGTATCAACACCAAGGCGGGTACGCTGGGGGTTGTGGTGGTGGTGGGATGAATTGGGAGATTGGGATTGACATATATACACTAATATGTATAAAATAAATAGGTAATAAAAAAAAGTAAATGGATAAACAAGGCTATTTTTCAAAAATTATATACAAAATAAGCGAGTAAGATTTGGCCTGCAGGTCATAGTTTCTCAACCCGTCATTTAGTCTGTTTGCTTTTCTTTCTTTCTCTCTGTTTACGTTTCATATAATTATTTATACTGTTGTTTTTAATTTTGTCTTCATATTTTTCCCATTTTTTCTTTATTTTTTTTGGTTTGTTTTTTGTTGCTTCTTTCCTGACTCCTTTGGGCTGATTGAATATTTTTTAATACTCTGTTTATATCCTTTCTTGCTTGTTATTTCTTTTGTTTTTAAAATTTATATATTATTTGTTCTAGTATTAACAATATTCTATCCCTCCCAAATTCTAAATATTTAACTATCCTTGAATTCTATTTTGAGTCAATATTATTCTGTTTAACACCTGATTCTTCACAATTCCACCTTAGTATTTCACATTTGATGCTTCTTATTTCCCAGTTCCTACTTCCCATTTTCAAAATATTATACCATTCAACAGTAGAATTCCATTAATTTGTCCCTTATGTATTGTGCTGTTGTTTACATATCCTCGATTTCTTTCATATGTTATAAACTCTACCTTATAATTTTATTATTCTTGCTTTTGAGAAATCAGTTATCTTTTAAAGAAGTAAGGAGAATATTATAGTCTCTTATATAACCCACTATTTATTTTTTCCAGTGTTCACCTTTTTTTCCTGTAGATCTGCCTTTTCATGTGGCATAATTTCCCTTCTTTCTTTAAAATTTCTTGTAGTTTATGTTTGCTGCAAATAGTTTTTCACTTTTCTTTATAATAAGATGCATTTATTTTACCTTATTTTTGAAGTATATTTTTTATTAGATATAAAATTTTTAAATAGCAATTTGTTTCAGAATGTTAAAGATGGTGTTCCATTGTTGTCTAGACTACCTTGTTTAAATGAGTAGTCAGCAGTTATCTTTACCACTTTTCTTACAGTTATATGTCTTTTTCTCTGACTGCTTTATCTTTTGTTTTCAGCAATTTGAGTATGATGTACTTTGTTGTAATTGTCTTTGATTTTATCATTTTGGAGGTTTCCTCAGATTCTTGACTCTGTAAATTAATTTTTTTTCCCCATCAGATTGAGCTTACTTTTAGACATTATTTCTTTAAATATCTATATGTCCTATTCTTTTCTGCCTGAGACTTCTAGTGTACATATGTTTGATTATTTGACATTGCACTGTAGGTCTCTGGAATACTGTTCAATTTTCTTCAAACACTTTTTCCTCAGATTGCATAATTTCTGTAGATTTCTCTTCACTGACTCTTCTATCCTCCAACTTGCTGTTAATCCCATCCAGTAATTTTTAAAAATTTTATTTATTTATTCATTTCATTTTGGCTGCAGTGGGTCTTCGTTGCTGCATGTGGGCTTTCTCTAGTTGCGGCGAGTGGGGGTTACTCCTCATTGCAATGCGTGGGGTTCTCATTTCAGTGGCTTCTTTTGTTGCAGAGCACGGGCTCTAGGCATGCAGGCTTCAGTAATTGTGGTGCATGGGCTCTGTAGTTGTGGCTCACAGGCTCTAGAGTGCAGGGTCAGTAGTTGTGGCGCATGGGCTTAGTTGCTCCACAGCATGTGGGGTCTTGCCGGAGCAGGGTTCGAACCTGTGTCCCCTGCATTGACAGGCGGATTCTTAACCACTGCACCATCAAGGAAGTCCCCATCCAGTAATTTTTAAAGTTCATTTATTATTCTCTTTAGTTCTAGAGTTTCTATTTGGCTTTTTAAATAGCTTTCATTTCTCATCTGCGACTATCTGTTCTCTCATTAAGGCCATGTTTTCCTTTAATTCTCTGAACATATTTTTCTTTGGTTCTTGAATATCTATTTATTAGCTGCTTTAAAGTCATTATCTACTATATGCAAGAATTGTGTCATCTCTCTGTTAGTTTATTTTGATGTATTTTCTCTACTATATGTCATATTTTTCTCTTTCTTTGTACATCTAGTAATTAATGTATACTGACATTATTAAAACGTTACAATATTAGGAGGTGTTAATGAGCTACCTCCACTCTGGTTGGCATGGATGCCAATATCCACTATCACTGCTTGACCTCTTAACATCTCTGTTTCATTCTCAACCAGTAGCAGTGAGTCCCTGAAAAGTCTCATGTATTTTTGTCCTGCACTTGTATAGCTCAGTCCTTGCCTGAGAACTTACAGGGAATACTACTCAGACATCTGAGACCTCTCTTCTACACAGCTTCTTCCTTTCTGACTCCTTGCCTTGCATATTCCATCTACTTCAGCTTCCTTGAACTCTAATTATTGCCTTCTAAGTGCAGTAGGGTCATGTGCTTTGCTTGGATCTCAGCTTGCTTTACTGAGGTTGGAAAATTGTTCCTAAGGAGAGTGTTGGGGAAATGATGGAGCTTTCCCTTAAGTCATAAAGTGCAGTTTTGTGCTGCATGTATAATGCCCGGAAAGATTTACCTTATATATTTTGCCCAATTTTATGGCTGTTTATAGTGAGTGGACTAATCCAGGGATGGTTACACTATTGTTGCCAGAAATAGAAGTTTCTCAAGCTTCCTTTCTGATTGAGGTTTTTCTATTCTTTTATTCCCTCTTTGCTGGTTTGAAGTTAATATATTTGATTTCTGTTTTTTAGAGATTGACCATAAAATCTTTGCTTGCACACTTAAAGTCTAAATTTAATCTCTATTGTCTACTCCTCAGTAATGCAAGACATTACAACTTAAATTCAATTACCTCTCTTCTTTCTTTGTAAAATAATTAGTTCAACATTTTTTTGTTATTCACTGAATTAAGCATTATTATTAATATTATTTTAAATACAGTCACTATTGATTAAGTTTACCCACATATTCACTAATTACTTTTCTTTTTTTCTAGTTCCTTTTGTGTCTCAGACTTCCCATCTATGATTATTTTCTTTCTGCCCCAAATCCTTTCTTTAAAAATTTTTTGGTATGGATCTGTTGGCAGTAAACTCTGTTTTGATACATCTGAATATTTATTTCACTTCTGCCTCAGATTATAGTTTGGGAATAGAAGTCTTAACTGACAGCTATTTTTTTTGAGTATTAGAATGTATTATTTTCTATTCTTCTGGCATCCACTGTTGTTTCGAGAATCTGCTGTTGATCTATTTATCACTTGCTTGTTGGTAATTGTACTTCCTAGAGTCAATTGGGGATTCTTGATTTTGTTTGTTGAAATAAGAAAAAGAAAATTAGGAAAGCCGTACAAGACAGGAAAAGCAGCTAGCCAAAGAAGTGGATTTAGTGGAAGATCAGCCTGATTCCACATGAAGCTCTGCATCCTAAGGGTACCAGAGAAATGTCCCACATTTGGGTCTTTGGTATCCCTTGATTAGTCATTCTTTGGCAGTGGCCTGTCCCCAGAAGGAGTATGGAAACTGAGATATTTCTAGTAAGCTGAAGACAATTATCAAAGAAGGGTAGGTGTGAGTCCACTGGCTGATATGACCAGCGAACCAACAGAGTCTACTAAAGTAGTCAGTCTTTTATTTCTGGCTATTTTTAAGTCCTCTTTGTCTTTGATGGTATTCAGCAGTTTCACTGTTGTCTACAGGTATGAATTTCTTTTTATTTATCCTGCTTGGAAAACTTTGTTTCCTAGATACCAAGTTTCAATTCTGAAAAACCTTTAGCCAGTTGTCTTTCTGGGTATTGCCTGTTCCAGGTTGCAAAATTTAAGAAGAGTAAATGCCTCCTTAAATTTTTTGCCCTAGCTGCCTCACTTGCCTCACCCTAGGTCTGGCCCTGGCCTCTCTTCCATTCTCTCTTATTTGCCTTTCAGGGAATCTGATTGGTCACATATTCTCTCCTTCATCTTACATAGGTTTCATCGCCTTTCCTTTCTTTGTTGTATTTTATATATTTGTTCAAGTGTATCTTTCAGTTTATTAACTCTCTCTAAAGTTGTACCCAATTTTCTATTCAAAGCATCTATTGAGATTGTAATTTTATTTATTTTTTCCTGAAGTTTTCTTTTGTCTTTTAAAATTCCAAATGGTTTTTGTACTCTTTTTCCTGTCTCATGTTTTTGTTTCCTGTTTTATATGTTTAGTAGTATATTCATTCTATGTTATGTATGTGACAATTACAAAGTCTGAAGTCCTTGGCAGTCTAATTCTGCTGTTTGATGCTTCTTTGGACTCTCCTTTATGAAGGCCCATTTTCTTGTTGGTTGTGTTACTTCGGAGCTCATTTTTGGCTTTTTAAAAATTCTGGGAATCCTAAGAGGTCTGAAATGAGGTTATATTACTTTGGAGGGGATTTAATTTGCTTCTTTAAGTTAATTTCTCTGCTTGAAGTTTGTCAGGATTTGTAATCAGTATAATCCAAGCCCAAAAGCCATAGGGGAAGAACTACGAGTTATGCATTTTTAGAAGAATGCTTTTCTTCTCTACTCCAAGCTAGGGATGTCACAGATCATTTTCCCCTTGTCACTTTCCCTTAGTAGAAGGCATTTAAAAATTTTCATACCCTTTTGGGCTTTTTGATATTCTTAATTCCAACTCCCCCATCATTTTCTTTCTTTTTTAAAAAAAATATTTATTTATTTATTTATTTTTGGCTGCATTGGATCTTTGTTGCTGCGCAGGGGCTTTCTCCAGTTGCGGAGAGTGGGGACTACTCTTTGTTGTGGTGTGTGGGCTTCTCATAGCAGTGGCTTCTCTTGTTGTGGAGCACAGGCTCTAGGTGCACGGGCTTCAGTAGTTGTGGCTCCCAGGCTCTAGAGCGCAGGCTCAGAAGATCCCACATGCCCTAGTTTCTTCGCGGCATGTGGGATCTTCCCGGATGAGAGATCCAACCTGTGTCCCCTGCATTGGCAGGCAGATTCTTAACAACTGCGCCACCAGGGAAGTCCCTCCCCGATCATTTTCAAACCTAAAGTCTTGTCCACTATTTCCTGTCAGACTATTAAAATCCAAGGCTTCAAGATCCTACTGTTAGTAAAACACTAGCAGGGCACTCATGATTTTTGCATGTGGTTGCTACTATTGTTTCAGCTCTGTCTTCATTTTGGCACTGTAAGGTCAATCTTATTTCATTATGAGCTGAACAATGCATTTTAAAATATGTTTGTTGTATTCTAGTAAGCATTCTAGATGTTTTGAAGAAGGGGCCTTTTAAAAATTACTAGTGTCTGTGTTACCAGAAGCAGAAATCTCCTGATTGAGCACCATACAGTTTTTATTTTTGTCCCCCTTTTTTTTCTGTAGTACTTTGGTAGTGGAATCCGGAGACATTCAACTGTAATTTCCTTTTTATAGATTACTTCTTTTTCTTGCATTTAGATATTGTTTGGGTTTTCTGTGCACGAATACTTTCAGCATCATAAAATTGTCTTTTGCTGTGTTAGTTTTGTTGTTTATATACTCCACCAAATTTGTTGACTCCTAGAACAAGGGTGAAAGTAAGAGTTAATTTAATTAAAAATTTTTTTAATGGGTTAATTTCCAAATTTTTGGACAAAGTTTTATACTTGCTTTAATGCATTTAGGCACAGAACCCACCTATAAATAAAATATGACTATCTGACTAATCAAATTATCTTTCATTATCCTATGGGGGTAGATAATATCAAATAGAAAGACTGTAAAGAGGTGCAAAACTTCTCTCCTTGGGCCAAGTCAGTATGAAAGTGGGCAAAGCGTTCGTCAGTTCTTTCCTAAATTGTTATTTTAAAGATTAAGAGTAATGATATATATTAAAAACTTATCATAGTAATTAGCTTGAGAAAGAGGCCAATAAAATGTGCTCATAGCATTTTTCAAATATAAGGTGTTAGTTCAGTGATATTATGAATTTTTTTTTAATTATCTTTTCTTTCATCACTTTTAATCCAATGGACTAATAATAGCTTATTTAAGCCTCCTGCATTGATATTAAAATTTATTTTTGATGTCTTCTGGATTCCTAATTTCCCTCTTTCTCTTTTTGTTAGTGGTACTTTTATTTCATTCTTACTGGTGGTGGTGTGTACTAGTATGTCCTGATTGGCAATTTTTTTGACATTTCAACCCAATTTACTTCAGTGTACATTTCTGAAAGATAAGGATATTTATCTTATGTAACCAATTTATGGTTATCACAGCTGACGCAATTAAAATTATTTCCTTTTTACTATCTAATAAGCAGGTCATACTCCTTTATTTTCCTATTGGCAGAATTTTAAAGAATGATCTTCCTTGATGCTATATAGTCAAGCAAATTAACCTTGTCTCAGCTAGCTCGTATGTTGGAAATCCGTTCAAGAACCAACAGCAAGAGATAAGGTGGTAAAGAAATTTGATAATTTTTTTCACGATATGGGTACTGGTGCTTCATTAAAATAGTAAAAAAGCACTTACTAGCCCAGAATTTTATATTACAAAATTTGTCTTATTTTAAGGTTTATGTTTTTGGCATTAATTTACTGTTTTTGAAACTTATTTTGATGGTTTTCCATATGGATATTTCTCTTTGAGGGTTTTATTAATTATTACGTTTGATTTTGGTTGTGTTGATGGTGGTTGCTTCAGCCAGAAGCAAAATCCTGTATTGCTACTAAGATATTTTTCTGGAACCTTTTCAGGACAACTTATATACAAAAACAGGAAACCCTAGGGCAGTTTATAAGTGAATACCTGAAAACTAAGGAAACCTGAGAAGAATTCACAAAGGAACTGAGATCAACGTTGTGCTATAATATAGCATAAAATCTCCCAGGATTTAGAGAAAACAGTAGCTACTCTGCTATTGATCGTTTAATTTAGGAGCTCTCTTAGACATTTACAAGGCTATACACCAGAGCTCAAGCATGTCAGCTCTGCCTGTCTGTTTCCAGTTGATGGCATTTGTAGTCACTTGGGGGGGGGGTGGGATACAGCACGTTGCAAGCAAATAGCTTTACAGACAACCCTAGAAAGGAAGCTTCTGTTTTACGTCCTCAAGAGTTAATTCAGTAAAATTCAGTAACACTGCAGGCAGTAAAGCTGATAGAGACAGTGAAGCCCTCAATAATAATTTTAACAGACCAAAACACTTAGTGGTAAAATTGATAAGAATACCTTTCACAAAACCTACAGAAATAAATTAGCTGAAGCAAGGATTCAGAAAACCTTTAGTTTAGAGGAATATATTATCTAAAGCAAGTTTCTTAAACTTTAATATTCCTAGAGATCACTTGTTGGTCTACCATTGGTCTAGGGTGGTGCCTGGAATTCTGTATTTCTAAACAAGCTCTGAGGACATGGTGAGGCTGCTTGTTTATGAACCACCCTTTGATAATAAAGGGCCTGGAGTCTGAGAATTTGACTTTGGCAATAGCATGAGATAAAAGGTGAGAAAAATATACAATAAAATGTATAAAAATCAATTCAGAGACAAGTACTGAATGTATATGTGTGTTTAAATGTAAGTGGCATGATATATGTAAATTGCTTTAAAATCTTAGGAGATAGTACCCCCTGTATATTCAAAGTATAGTGTGTTTGCAATTCTAATGAATACATGAAAAATATAAAAAATAGCAAAGACATACATAGAATAGAAAATTTTTATACAACGTACATTTAGAGTACAATGGGAAGCTTTGCAGTAAGAATTAATATTAATATATTTAAATAATAAGACCACAGGACAGAATACGTACCATAGTAATGGGAACTCACGTGGAAATAGCAGAGGTACAGTATCAGTGGAAGAGTTAAGGGAATGGGATTGGTGATAGCTACCTGCCTTCAGATCCTTCTGCCTTTGCTCACTAGCTCTGTGGCTCAGGTAACTTCCAGTAATCAACCTGTCCTTCACTTTCCTCATCTATAAAATGGGATAATAGCATACACAGCAGTTAAGATTGTTATGAGTATTAAATGTATAAGACAGCAACTCAGAACAATGTCTGGTTTATATTTGACAGCACTAAATGTTTATTTTTTATTATCACAATAATAATAATAAGGTACTTCTAATTCAGACCTAGAATTTTAAAAATAGTGTTCAAATAGTAGACGTTTTCTTGGGTCCATTTTCTTGCTAAATTGCCTGTGGGAAAATATTTTCATTATTTATTTGAATAAACAATAGAAAGTGAAAAATTTAAGATTAAGTAAATAAAATTATCAGTGAAATTAGAGTATATCATTTAGAGAAGACTGTTTTCATCAACTGAGAAAAGGTCTAAATATTAAAAAACAAAAGGATAGATTTTAATTATTCCCAGTATTCATTTTTTTGTATGTTTTAAACATGGAATGTGGCTTTTTTGTTGCTATTTTATTTCTGCCTTTCCTCTGGCAGGAAATGCCTGGGCCTGATTATTACCTTTGTGGTTTATCTATTATTGATGCTTAATCTAGGTATAATTATAATAAAGAGATGAAAAATTTTTTTGTATCTTATTGCTTGCAGACAGAGGTAAGTGTTAATTGTATTTCTTCTTTTATATGTATATTTTCTTTCCAAAGTTTAAATGCAGACACTTCTAAAAACCTACAGTTCTAAACCTTTGTTTTGTTTGTGTTTTCCTTCCCTGAAGTAATTGTTTCATAAAATAATAAGCAAGGGGAAATTAGAAAGGTATCCAGTTGGCAGCAACTTTAGTATTTGCAAAAGGAAATAATGTCAAAGGTCAGGTATAATGCTTAAAATCTGTCTCTAGGTATTTCCTGGCTAATGTAGCCCAAATTAAAAAAATTTCTCAAACATATGTACTGTTAAATATGCAAATATGCTTTAAAATGGCATATACATACATTTTATGCTAGATTCCCCTTTATTAAACAAAATCAACGAGTTATTCAATTTGGGAGGAACGTTATATGTGAAAAATATGAAAAATGGCTTGTGTTCCAGGGAAAACACTAATGTTCTGTCTCCAGCTGCTGTCCTGAGTCATTGAACTTGATGCTGAGGAAAAACATTTACAGATTGAAATCTGCTCTTTTATTTCTTCCCAATCATCTTTAAAATCAGGGATCATCTTAAAATTTATTTGTGCCTTTTTTTCAAGTGGTTCAGACAGATGGGTGGAGATTCCAATGCCACTTAAAAAAACTTATTGAAGTACAACATGCATATAGAAAAGTGGGCAAATCTTAAGTGTACAACTTGATACATTTTTGCACAGTGAACACAGCTGAAGATCCAAAAGGCAGGTCAAGAAAGAGACTAACATCAGTACCTCAAAAGCTCCCCTTATGTCCTCTTCCCAGTCACTATATAACCCACAAGAGGTCCCTCCCACATTTTATATAAATGCTGTCATGTTGTATGTACTTTTTTGCGTATGACTTCTTACCCTAAACGTTGTTTGTGATATTCATCCATGTTGTTCATGTAACTGTGGTTTGTTCATTCTCATTAGTGTATAGCATTTCATTGTATGAATAGATCTTAATTTGTTCACCTGTTCTACTGTTAATGGAGATTTGGGCTGTTTCCAGTTTTTTCCTACTGTAAAGAGTCCTACTGTGAACATTCTTGTACATAATTTTTGGCAACCATAGTACGCCTTTAGAGTGGTTATAAACCCAGTAGTGGAATTTGCCCAGCCATAAGGTATTGTATATGTCCACCTTTAGTAGATACTACCAAACTGTTTTCTAAAATTACTCCAGTTCCTACTCTCTGCCCACATCAAGTGGATGTGACAGTATCATTGTTCCATATTCTTGTCCACTCTTGATATTTTCTGTCCTTTTTTTTTTTTTTTTGTCCTTTTAATTTTAGTCACATTTGTCTGTGTGTAGCGGTATCTCATTGTGATTTTTAATTTGCATTTACAAAGGACTAGAGTTGAGGAAATTTTAATACGTTTATTGAAAATTTGAATGTCCTCTTTTGTGCAGTTTCTGTTTATGTCTTTTGTCCACTTTTCTACTGAGTTGTCTGCCTTGTTCTTATTGATTTATAGGAGTTTATTTAAATATCGTGAATATGAGTCATTATCTGATATATGTATTTCAAAGTTTCTTCTTGCACTCTGTGGCTTACCATTTCATTGTCTACTTGGCATCATTTGATGAGCATTAGTGGTTTTTTTTTTAACCCTGTTTTCTGGGTGAGAATGAAACTTTATTTTTCTCCTAGTTTTACTAAGATATAATTGACACACAGCACTGTATAAGTTTAAGGTGTACAGCCTAATGATCTGGCTTACATACATTATGAAATGATGACCACGGTAGGTTTAGTGAACATCCATCCTCTCACATAGATACAAAATTAAAAAAAAATATTTTTTCCTTGTAATGAGAACTCTTAGGTTTTACTCTCTTAACAACTCTCACACAGAACATACAGCAGTGTTAATTATATCTATCATGTGCATCACATTCTAGTATCTATTTATCGCATACTTGGGTGTTTGTACCCTTTGACCACCTACATCCAATCCCGCCTCCCATGCTCCACCTCTTGTAACCACAAATCTGATCTCTTTTTCTATGAGTTTGTTTGTTTCTTTGTTTTTGAAGTGTAGTTGACCTGTAGCACTAAGTTAGTTTCTGTTACATAACATAGTGATTCGATATTTCTGTACCAAAGTTCTTAATTTAAATGTAGTCAAACTTACTGTGTTTTCCATTTATGGTTACCACTTCTGTTCTCTTTAAGAAATCATTGTCTACCCCAAAGGGAAAGATACTCTCTTCTAAAAGCTTTATTGTTTTATCAACCACATTTAGATATATAACCTTCTGAAACATATTTTTGTATGTGTAGGAGTTAAGATTCACTTTTTATCACAAATGGTTGTACAATTCAGTCGGTATGATTTAGTAGAGCGGTTGCCCTCTTCCCACTGCTCGACATTGTCACACTTGCCGTAATTTACTTGTATAATTAGTTGTCATAATTCGTATAGGTTTGTTTCTGGACTCTCTTTCATTCCGTATATCTGTTTGTCTGCTTTTGTACCAATTACACACTTGTTAATGACAAGAGCTTTCCAATAAGTTTGATATCTGGTAATTGAAGACCTCCAGTTTTATTTTTCTTTAATATCACCTTGACTAATCTTGGCCCTTTGCATTCCTGTATAAATTTTAGCTTGTAAAATTAAAACAAAAAAACTACTGTGATTTTGATTGTGAGTACACTGAATACATGGATTAATTTGGGGAGAATTGATAACCTTATTATACTGAGTCTTTCAATCTATGAGCATGATCTATCTCTTTTTGTCTGCTTTATTTTCTCTAAGTAATGTTTTATGGTATTTTGGTGTAGAAGTCATAAACATCTTTTGTTAGGTTTATTCCAGGGTATTTGAGGTTAATTCTATTTTAATAATGTATAATTTCTATGTTTTGTTTGTTTGTTTTTATATGGTAGCACAATTGATTTTTGTACAATGACCCTAATTCAGTAACCTTGCTAAATTTGCTAATTAAATAAAACTAATAATTTTTCTGCAGACTCAATATTTGTTAGTTTAATTTTAAATCTATTTCATTACTCATTAAAAGAAAGGGATTTAAAATTATTGTCTCCATTGTTATTTTTATTTAAAAATATTATTGGAATTTTTGTTTTAAAATATTAACTGAGTGGTAGCATTAATTGATATTCATAATAAAAAGAAAAGCTGGACTCTAGGTGAGAGAGTAGGAAGGCGTGTTAGCATTTCAGTAGGTGCTAGTAAAATTGGAATTATTGCCTCTGCTCTGTCCTCATTTGCATCACACTCTTGAGTAAATGAGTTTGGCCTTTAGTTTTCTCATCTGAAAAATGATGACACTGGACTAGATACCTTTTAGTTCCTTTTTACCTTTTTAGTTCCTTTTAGGGGTGGATGACTCAGACAACTTTTGGGTGAATGGTTGTGCTTTCAGATTTTTTTTCCTTTCTTCTACTCTTCCCCTATGGCATTGTGACTTGGAGTGGGGGGCAGTGGGCCTCTTATGATCTCATTTTGGAGGAGGGGAGTAGGGGGGCCATGCCCACCCAGGACTCTTGTGTCCCCTACTCAGGGCCCTTGGGAACTTATGTCTCCTTGAGATGCCACACGTTGGCTATAGGATAATGGGATTCTGTTTCAGGTTCATGTCTGTAGAAGCTTCCCTCCCTCCTCTAATGCCCCCTGATTGCTTCTATGTCATGTTAAATGCTGAATGCTGGTTTTCTCAGAGTTCTCTCCAGTCTGTGCCCTGGAAGGTAGTCTGTTAGTCATAATGCTCCTATTACCATGTTCATGTGGGGTTTAAACTTAGAGAAGGAAAATAATGACTCGATGTTTGACCCTTTTCTCTTCTATCTTCTCCATACAACTCTTGAACCCAGGGTAGTTTTCCATATCCTTTACATCATACCTTATATTTTCTGTGCTCTTGACATTGCAGAACTCTGTGATCTGGTTCTCTAGGTCCGACTTCCAATATGTTAATGACAGCAAAGATTGTGTTCTTTAAAATCCTGTTTTCTCTAAGGAAAGCTTGATCTACAAGACTATAGTCTTGCTCTGGACCAAGAATTCTTGCTAGATGTCAAACTCTAAACACCTTTCTTATTTTATTTATCTTGTAACAATCCTAATCCTTCTTGAGGCAAGTGCTACCCCTGGCAGACGGGTGAGGTCAGACATAGAAAAATGCAAAAGTATTAAATGTAGATATATTTCCAAATAATAGCACCCTTGTTATATGATGGCCTATCTTCTCTCTCATTTATCATTTCCCTATGCCTCCTTCCTATCTGACATATTTGTTCAAACGTTCTTTAAATTTTTCACAACAATAGGGATTTGTTATGCAATTTCTATCACAGAACATGGTGAGATATTTATGCTGCATGTTAGCTCTGTCTTATATTGGTTAATAGATATTTAATACATAGCAAGTGGCTATATTCTTATTAGGACTCTCCTTCCCACGTGCTGAGTATTGAATTAAGCACTGACGGGGATAGGTGAGAAGCACAAGATACAATAATGGTCTTTTAGGAACTTAAAATATAGTTGGGAAGACATGACAGCACAAGACAACCCAAAAAGGCAATATAAATTATAGGCATTGATTATAATTGGTGTACAAGGTCAGAGAATGATAAAATCAACAGAGTCCAAAGTATCCCAGGGATCACCTGGGGAGAAGTTGGCATTAAAGCTTTGATAAGGCAGTAAATTTGAAGGTGCTGAAAAGAATTGAACCACAAGCAGAAGGAATAGACATGGAGAAAAGGAACTGGGAGAGAAGAACATGGGAGCCATTGAGCACCTTCCTGACTGAAAAGAAGTTATATTGAAGAACAATGTAAAATTCATGGAATGTTCAGGAAACTTAAAAAAAATCCAGTAGACATATTTTACAATTTGTAGCTGCTTCCCCCATGGGTCTTTTAAAGCTCAAATTATGAAAACTAATATCACAGGCTGTAAAACTGGAAAATTTTCACCTCTTAAGGCAATAGCTATCAGACACCAAAGTGATATATGAGATACATTACCTTGTAGAAATTCCCTCGTAGGAGCATGAGAGCTAGTTAGATGACCCCTACATTCCCAATACAAAAGGGGTGGGGGATCTGGAAATTAAAGGCAGATTTCTTTTTAGTGAACTGAGGCTTCACTAGCCATGTCCACAAGGAGGTAGGTTGTGTAGCACTTCCACTTTTCCCCTCTAAGTGCTAGAAAGAGGTGCATCAAGGAGACTCAGTGAGAGTTTAATATGTATTCCTTGAAGTCTTGGAGGTGGCAGTAGAGACAGTGTTGGTTTCTAATGAATGTAAAGGCCAGGAGATGAGCTAGTGAGCAGCTCATGGTAGAACAAAGGAAAGAGGCTGAATTGGGATTAGCCCATTTTCCCAGGGTTTGCTGGAGAGTTCCCTGTGGAGCAGATGTGTGCAGTGAACGTGGACGTCATCATGAGGCTGTCTAGGTCCTGTCCCCAAAGGCTGCCCTGAGGCTGAGCTGGTCTCAGCAGAGAGAAGCTGAAGGTGTCACTTGGAGCTGAGGATGTAGTAAGTGATAAAGTGAGGTGTATGACTCCCATCAAGGGTTGTACAGATGAAAGGTCCCCAGTGATTGGAGAAGAGGGAGCAATCACTGAAGAACCTGGAAAAGCATCCATTGGTTAAGAATCAGCGTTAACTATATAGCAGCCCACTTAGATCAGTGACCAGAAAGTCACCTTTCCTTCTCCATTGACCATTCTGTCCCCACCTCCCCTCTTTCACTCCACTCCCATATTCCAGAGGCATTGGAACCAAGGTTAACTGGCTGAGGAGGAAGGACCTGGAGAAACAAAAGGGGACCTTCTTCACTGGCTGCTGGTTTCCACTGCAGCAGATCCTAGCGATGGAGGGTAGACAATTTGAAGTTCAAGTCAGCTTTTTATATGTAGCTGGGTATTCTAATTTCTAAATTGAGGCTATGGTGAATCAATGTAACTATAAGTTTTTAAAGCCTCAGGTGTTCAGGGTATGGGTAAAGGCCTAATTCTTATTGGCTCAAAAGATGTTGCATTAGTTTCCTCGGGCTGCTGTAACAAACTACCACAACCTGGGTAGCTTAGAACAGGAGATATTTATTCTCTCACAGTTCTGGAGGCTAGAAGTCCAAAGTCAAGATGTCAACAGGGCCATGTTCTCTCTGAAAGCGCTAGGGGATCATGACTTTCTCACCTTCTGGTGTTGCCGGCAATCCTTGCATTCCTTGGCTTGTAAGCACATCTCTGCCTCCCTAGTTACATGGACATCTCCCTCTGTGTCTTTTTCTTCACGTGGTATTCTCCTGTCTGTGTATATGTTTGTATTTGTGTCTCATCTTATGAGGACACCAGTCATATTAGATTAAGGGTCTACCCTTCCTCCATGTAATGTCATCTTAACTTCCATCCCTACTTACCTGCCTGACAGACTTAGTCTTTCCAAGTCCTTCCCTCCTGTGAAATTTTCTTAGACCAAACAGGACTGATGGTCAGTGAGTGTACATCAGTTCAGTTATTCTGATTGAATTTTTTTTAAGATTATTTATTTACTATTATTTTTAAAAATAATTTTATTTTATATTGGAGCATAATTGATTTACAATGTTGTGTTAGTTTCAGGTGTACAGCACCAAAGTGATTCAGTTATGCATATACATATGTCTATTCTTTTTCAGATTCTTTTCCCATATAGCTTATTACACAGCAGTGAGTAGAGTTCCCTGTGCTATACAGTAGGTCCTTGTTGGTTATCTATTTTATATACAGTAGTGTGTGTATGTTAATCCCAAACTCCTAATTTACCCCTCCCCCCCACCCTCCTTTCCCTTTGGTAACCTAAGTTTGTTTTCTATGTCTGTGAGTCCATTTATGTTTTGTAAATAGGTTCATTTGTATCATTTTTTAGATTCCACGTATAAGTGATGTCATATGATTATTTTTTAAATGACCCTTTCCTAACTGCAGAATATTCTTTCAATTTGTTCTGTTGCTTCAACACATTGTATGTTGTTGTTGTTTTTTTAACATCTTTATTGGAGTATAATTGCTTTACAATGGTGTATTAGTTTCTGCTTTATAACAAAGTGAATCAGTTATACATATACATCTATCCCCATATCTCTTCGCTTTTGCGTCTCCCTCCCTCCCACCCTCCCTATCCCATCCTTCTAGCTGGTCACAAAGCACCGAGCTGATCTCCCTGTGCTATGCGACTGCTTCCCACTAGCTATCTATTTTACATTTGGTAGTGTATATATGTCCATGCCACTCTCTCACTTTGTCCCAGCTTACCCTTCCACCTCCCCGTATCCTCAAGTCCATTCTCTAGTAGGTCTGTGTCTTTATTCCCATCTTGCCCCTAGGTTCTTCATGACCATTTTGTTTGTTTGTTTTTTAGATTCCATATATATGTGTTAACATACGGTATTTGTTTTTCTCTTTCTGATTTACTTCACTCTGTATGACAGACTCTAGGTCCATCCACCTCACTACAACTAACTCAGTTTCATTCCTTTTTATGGCGGAGTAATATTCCATTGTATATATGTGCCACATCTTCTTTATCCATTCATCTGTTGATGGACGCTTAGGTTGTTTCCATGTCATGACTATTGTAAATAGAGCTGCAATGAACATTTGAGTACATGACTCTTTTTGAATTATGGTTTTCTCAGGGTATATGCCCAGTAGTGGGATTGCTGGGTAATATGGTACTTCTGTTTTTAGATTTTTAAGGAACCTCCATACTGTTCTCCATAGTGGCTGTATCAACTTACATTCCCACCAAGAGTGCAAGAGGGTTCCCTTTTCTCCACACCCTCTCCAGCATTTATTGTTTGTACATATTTTGATGACAGCCATTCTGACTGGTGTGAGATGATATCTCATTGTAGTTTTGATTTGCATTTCTCTAATGATTAACGATATTGAGCATTCTTTCATGTGTTTGTTGGCAATCTATATATCTTCTTTGGAGAAATGTCTATTTAGGTTTTCTGCCCATTTTTGGATTGGGTTGTTTGCTTTTTTGGTATTGAGCTGCATGAGTTGCTTGTACGTTTTGGAGATTAATCCTTTGTCAGTTACTTCATTTGCAAATATTTTCTCCCATTCTGAGGGTTGTCTTTTCATCTTGTTTATGGTTTCCTTTGCTGTGCAAAAGCTTTTAAGTTTCATTAGGTCCCATTTGTTTATTTTTGTTTTTATTTCCATTTCTCTAGGAGGTGGGTCAAAAAGGACCTTGCTGTGATTTATGTCATAGAGTGTTCTGCCTATGTTTTCCTCTGAGAGTTTGATGGTGTCTGGCCTTACATTTAGGTCTTTAATCCATTTTGAGTTCATTTTTGTGTATGGTGTTAGGGAGTGTTCTAATTTCATTCTTTTACATGTAGCTGTCCAGTTTTCCCAGCACCACTTATTGAAGAGGCTGTCTTTTCTCCATTGTATATTCTTGCCTCCTTTATCAAAGATAAGGTGACCATATGTGCATGGGTTTATCTCTGGGCTTTCTATCCTGTTCCATTGATCTGTATTTCTGTTTTTGTGCCAGTACCATATTGTCTTGATTACTGTAGCTTTGTAGTATAGACTGAAGTCAGGGAGCCTGATTCCTCCAGCTCCGTTTTTCTTTCTGAAGATTGCTTTTGTTATTCGGGGTCTTTTGTGTTTGCATACAAATTGTGAAATTTTTTGTTCTAGTTCTGTGAAAAATGCCAGTGGTAGTTTGATAGGGATTGCATTGAATCTGTAGATTGCTTTGGGTAGTAGAGTCATTTTCACAGTGTTGATTCTTCCAATCCAAGAACATGGTATCTCTCTCCATCTGTTGGTATCATCTTTAATTTCTTTCATTAGTGTCTTATAATTTTCTGCATACAGGTCTTTTGTCTCCTTAGGTAGGTTTATTCCTAGCTATTTTATTCTTTTTGTTGCAATGGTAAACGGGAGTGTTTTCTTAGTTTCACTTTCAGATTTTTCATCATTAGTCTATAGGAATGCAAGAGATTTCTGTGCATTAATTTTGTATCCTGCTACTTTACCAAATTCATTGATTAGCTCTAGGAGTTTTCTGGTAGTATCTTTAGGATTCTCTATGTATAGTATCATGTCATCTGCAAACAGTGACAGCTTTAATTCTTCTCTTCTGATTTGGATTCCTTTTATTTCTTTTTCTTCTCTGATTGCTGTGGCTAAAACTTCCAAAACTATGATGAATAATAGTGGTGAGAGTGGGCAACCTTGTCTTGTTCCTGATCTTAGTGGAAATGGTTTCAGTTTTTCACCATTGAGGACGATGTTGGCTGTGGGTTTGTCATATATGGCCTTTATTATGTTGAGGAAAGTTCCCTCTATGCCTACTTTCTGGAGGGTTTTTATCATAAATGGGTGTTGAATTTTGTTGAAAGCTTTCTCTGCATCTATTGAGATGATCATATGGTTTTTCTCCTTCAATTTGTTAATATGGTGTATCACGTTGATTGATTTGTGTATATTGAAGAATCCTTGCATTCCTGGGATAAACCCCACCTGATCATAGTGTATGATCCTTTTAATTTGCTGTTGGATTCTGTTTGCTAGTAGTTTGTTGAGGATCTTTGCATCTATGTTCATCAGTGATATTGGCCTTTAATTTTCTTTCTTTGTGACATCTTTGTCTGGTTTGGGTATCAGAGTGATGGTGGCCTCGTAGAATGAGTTTGGGGGTGTTCCTCCCTCTGCTATATTTTGGAAGAGTTTGAGAAGGATACGTGTTAGCTCTTCTCTAAATGTTTGATAGAATTCACCTGTGAAGCCATCTGGTCCTGGGCTTTTGTTTGTTGGAAGATTTTTAATCACAGTTTCAATTTCAGTGCTTGTAATTGGTCTGTTTATATTTTCTATTTCTTCCTGATTCAGTCTTGGAAGGTTGTGCATTTCTAAGAATTTGTCCATTTCTTCCAGGTTGTCCATTTTATTGGCATCTAGTTGCTGTAGTAATCTCATGATCCTTTTTATTTCTGCAGTGTCAGTTGTTACTTCTCCTTTTTCATTTCAAATTCTGTTGATTTGAGTCTTCTCCCTTTTTTCTTGATGAGTCTGGCTAATGGTTTATCAATTTTGTTTATCTTCTCAGAGGAACAGCTTTTAGTTTTATTGATCTTTACTATCGTTTCCTTCATTTCTTTTTCATTTATTTGTGATCTGATCTTTATGATTTCTTTCCTTCTGCTAACTTTGGGGTTTTTTTGTTCTTTTTTCTTTAATTGCTTTAGGTGTAAGGTTAGGTTGTTTATTTGAGATGTTTCTTGTTTCTTAAGGTAGGATTGTATTGCTATAAACTTCCCTCTTAGAACTGCTTTTGCTGCATCCCATAGGTTTTGGGCCATTGTGTTTTCATTGTCATTTGTTTCTAGGTATTTTTTGATTTCCTCTTTGATTTCTTCAGTGATCTCTTGGTTATTAAGTAGTGTGTTGTTTAGCCTCCATGTGTTTGTATTTCTTACCGAGTTTTTCCTGTAATTGATATCTAGTCTCATAGCGTTGTGGTCAGAAAAGATACTTGACACGTTTTCAATTTTCTTAAATTTACCAAGGCTTGATTTGTGACCCAAGATATGATCTATTCTAGAGATGTTCCATGAGCGCTTGAGAAGAAAGTGTAATCTGTTGTTTTTGGATGGAATGTCCTATAAATATCAATTAAGTTCATCTTGCTTAATATGTCATTTAAAGCTTGTGTTTCCTTATTTATTTTCATTTTGGATGATCTGTCCATTGGTGAAAGTGGGGTGTTAAAGTCCCCTACTATGATTGTGTTACTGTCGATTTCCCCTTTTATGGCTGTTAGTATTTGCCTTATGTATTAAAGTGCTCCTATGTTGGGTGCATAAATATTTACAATTGTTATATCTTCTTCTTGGATTGATCCCTTGATCATTATGTAGTGTCCTTCTTTGTCTCTTGTAATAGTCTTTGTTTTAAAGTCTATTTTGTCTGATATGAGAATTGCTACTCCAGCTTTCTTTTGATTTCCATTTGCATGGAATATCTTTTTCCATCCCTTCACTTTCAGTCTGTATGTGTCCTTAGGTCTGAAGTGGGTCTCTTGTAGACAGCATATATATGGGTCTTGTTGTATGTTGGTTAATGATGGTTTTTTCATGAATTACTTACAAACCTTTCTTCCACTAAACTGTTTTTCTTGAGTCCTTTCTATTTATAATGGTTTCTCTAAAGTCTGTGGTATACCCTTCCTTGCAATCGGAGCTCAGTAGATGTTTTCTGAATTGGATTGAGTATTTACAAGAGCAGACATTGGTCATTTGCTTTAAGTGAATCTTGAAGTATCCCAATTTCTTGGAGGACATCTTTAAATTAAAATCCCCAGCAAAGTCAAAGGAAGCTACTGCAGTGGAGTGACAGGTTACTTATTCTCCTGAAATGCTGTTTAATCTTTTTCCCTTACCTGCCCAAAGACCTAAAAGAACTCTATTTCCTTTGCCATCACAGAGTGTGACTAATAAATCAGCAAATTAAATACCATCCAGGATGGTAGGATTTTAATCATTCCACCATGTGGCTCACCAGGGCAGTGATTTTCAAAGGGGTTGCAAGATTTCTTTTTTTAAAGGAGAACAATGATAATAATAGTAATAGTGATGTTCATAATTATATTGGCTAACATTCATTAATTCTGTGTCCTTTCTGTGTATTTATCTCACCTATTTATCCTATCAGTTCTATGAAGTAGAAAGAATTAGCATTCCGATATTACAGGTGAGAAAGGAAGGTTTACAGAGTTTAATTTCCTTGCCTACGTTCACACAGCTAGTAAGATGTTTTGGTGATTGCAGTTATATGACTGTTCTTATAATGACTGTTACAGTCAAGTAATCAACGTTGCTTTTAACCGTTAACATTTCTTCAGTCAAATAACTTTCTTAAGGGGTGAATTTAAAATTCTTACCTATCTATGTGATAGTCCTTCCTGGAGAGCTATGGCTTAGACTTGAATTTCTTATCCTGCAATCTGAACATTCAGATAATGACGCAATAAAATCCTTCCTGGGACACTCCTCAAGATGGTTATATGCTAAGGGAAGGAATAAGATATATTTTCATAACTTTTGTCTCCTATAAAGTACTTTTCTCCTCACTGCAGCTTAGAAAAGCTCTAAAATTGCAGCTCCTAAGGAGGGTAATCTGCAATTATTTACCATGTCAATCCACAGTATCTCATTTTATCAATTTTGTGGAAAGACAGAATAGAAAAACACCCAAACTTGCACAAATATTTTAAAAGCCATACTCACTGGGGGAGGGAGGAAACTAAGTTAGATAATTGCAAATTCCATTTCAGTCTGTTGCATTCCAAGTAAATGTTCTGTCCCAACATGGATTACATCTTATCTTTTGAAATGATTGAAGCTAATTCTTTTCCTTGCTCGAGTGCTAGTCTTGTTCCCATGTGAGAAAAGAGAGAGAAGCAAAGAAAACAGGGCTGAGGATCTGTGGCAGTCACCCTTGTTTTCAGCTGCGGGGGGATAGGGGAGCTTTTGGGAAGTTATTTGTCATTTAAAGCAAGTGGTTCCCAAGGCAGCTGCTGAATGGAGCTGAATATTTTGTTAAATGATTTTCTTCTCTGACCTTTATTACTAATAAATATTTTTAAAGAAGCATTTAAAGGGTGAAAAGAAAGGTTTTTATTAATCTCTTTTCTTTTTACCCACAGAACCCAAAGAAATGGTGTCACCTGGCAAGAGATCTGCTATCCTTTATGAAAAATCAGACCAAGGTAATGCTTATTTTAATATATATATTAGTCTGTTTAACTCTGATACATTCAACTGGTTGGTTTTTCTTGATTACTGGTTTTAACTATTGAATAATCCATCAAAAAAGTAAATCATTATCTGAAAAGTAAAAGGAATGATTTTTGATGACCATCATATTTAGGAAGTGACCAGTAAATTTTAAAATATATATTAGCTTGAAGCACTGTGGTTAATGATTAATTTTCCGACACTACTCTTGCATTTATGTTAATGTGTGGATAGGATCTTGACTAGAAGATTGTACTCTCTTTGTTTGGAAATAGGTCCAATTAGTGTATTACATTTACAAATGGTAGACAATAAGAGAATCAGATTCTTTTAATTAAAATTTTCCTCTTATTTAAGCATCAGTCAGACGGCTTTACATATTATTTTTTTAATAGACAAAAAAGTTCAGTACAAATTCCTAGAGAACCTTCATCGAGTTTGACGAAGACACTCTTACACAAAACATATATTTTCTTTGGAAAGATTGAATTATATCATACAGTTGTTGAATAGCATGCCTGAGTATACTCAATGCTTGCATATTTAGTTGCTAAATTTTCCTATTGCTATGTGTTTTGTTTATATATGTTAGCCTAAGAATATGAACAATCATGCAAATATTCTAATGATATATACGTGTAAGCAAAGTGGAGCCTAGATGCAGATATAAAATGTGTGTATGATTTATGAATAAAGGTGATGTCTCAAAAGAGTTTTTAATAGAAAAGTTTCTGAAAAGTTAGAATTGTGGTGGGAACTAAACCCATCTATCAATACTATCTGCTTATATAGCTATGAAGATATGATGTTGCTTTGTATATATCAACACACATACTGGATTTGTTGAAATGTGTACTGGGTCACATACTAATTGGAACTAACCGGGTTCTATTTTTGACAAATTGTCGAATTCCTATAAAACAAATGAGTGCTGAAACAAAGGAAACATTTGAATTTAATGGACATCAGCAGAAAACTGGTTTATGAACTTTAATTTGCAGTGGAGCAAAAATAAATTGTTAGGTTGAATTACAAACTGGGGTGTTTCTACTTATTTTTGGCTTTTAGTTAACGCTTCAAGGGAGGAGTAAACCCCTTAAAGAAGTAGCTTCTCTCCTGTAATGGTGATTTTCAATTGTAGGCACACTATACTAAAATGTTAAGTCAAACTGTAAGGTATTTTTAAAATGGTTAATGAAATCAATGGAGGGTTTCCTTTAGCTTAGAACTATTAACTGTGACTCCCTAAAGAGAGGCATTATAATGAGAACTAATACCTAGACAGTATGTGGAAGGGGTTGAAGCTGAGTGCTGTGATACAAGCATAGGGAGATGTATGGTAGAAAAATGCTGGCTGAGGCGGAATCAGCAGAAGATGACATAGTAAAGACAGAGAAGGAAACACACTGAGTGAGATGGAGCTAATGAAGAGGGTCAAGGATCCATGCCCTTTAGAATGAAAATAAGGATGAAGAGAGGAAGCACAGACTACCCAGGATGCATTCATGTGAAATTTTTCTTTTTTCGGAGGTACGTATATACTAATACATTCAATTTTATTAGGCTTTGATTTCATTTATTTAAGATAGGGATAAACTTACTTCGAACTGAATGTAGTAAAGAAAGGGTTGGGGTGTAGGAGGGAAAGTCCCATTAATGTGGCAGAATGTCCAGCATCATGTACCCGGAGTAACAAAGTTTGCTTCTCCCCGATGTGCCAATAAAGAACCAGTTCTGTATATTGGCAGTCCAAGCACTTTGGTCTGATAACACTCCCAAAGAGATTATACTCTAGGATGCTGGTTTTTGTGTGGAGGTTGGGAGTGGGGTGTGAAGGAGTAACTGGGGTGTGAGAAATGGTGTTCATGTCATCACCTCTTTAGGTTGGTCCTTTGGACTCATTGAAATAGGGGTGTTTGCAACTTTATAAAATATTCCTGTTAATAAGACAAAGAGTGCTAATGTTCTGATGCTCTGTCTCTATTATCCTAAACGGGATATATGCATTTAAATTTCAGTGTTTAAATAGTAGAAGTTCAAGGCATATTAGTGAAGGTGCTATTTTTGGCCAAATGGGACCATTCAGCCTTTCTCAGTTGCACGTGATGACTAACACACTCATTTTGTGTACCATTAACTCTGGCAATGGGGCTCGGAGAGCAATCTTTTGGGTTAACAGGTACTTTTGTGTGTGCAGATACCTGAAAGTTCTACATTTGACTTTTTCAAAAAGGGTCTAAAATAAGTTTTCATGTAGTGTTTCGTTATGTAAAGTTATTTATGTCTGTTGGTCACAATATTCTTAATTTTGTCACCCCAAAATAGAGGCAATTTTACCTAGTTGGGTTAAAATATCCTTCTCTGTACCTAGTAAGATTATGCATAAAAATAGAGACCATTATTCTGTTCTGTTTTTACACAGGTTTATATGTCCTGGAAATAAGTTGAATTTCAATTAAGAAAATTTCATGTTTGTAATTTATTTGTGTTATGTAGGAATATTAAGTATTATTCTCATATATATTTAACTTCTCTGTAGGAAAATGAAATGGGATATTAAGGGTTCAGCAGTTTTTTGATGTACTCTAAATACATTTTTGAGAACTGAAAATAAACTGTCATAAGGCTAGTTAGTATACAGTGTTCTTTTTGTTCTAGGGCACTAAGAAATAAGGTATAAATATATTGTTTAGAGGGTGGTTTCATTGTGGTTTATTATTATTGGTTGTAGAATATTTTGTAGATGTAGTACACATTGAAAATTTTTTTAAAGGATAAAATTCTTCTGATATTTTAAGAGCTTATTACAAATTATATTTTATATTATTTTTTATAAACTACTATAAAGTAACAATGGAAAGTAAAGCATCAGATTTTCAGGTTGATTAATAAGTTAATGACCATGAATTACAATGAGAGTTACAAATACCTCTACACATGTGATGAAAGGGGTGATGTAATTGTCAAGATGCTTGGACTAATTCACATAGGATAGACACAATGCTTTACAGAAATAGAGTTATAACATCAGGCATACATGCTCCCAAAGAGAATTTAAACTGAAAGTCAGAGAACAAATCATTGAACACTTTCATTGAGAAGTGATTAAAAAGTAATTCTTAAAGAGGACTTTATATGAGGAAGAGTTATTATGATCATTTTTATGAATTTGCCTTTTTTGTTTTTTTATGATTTTCATCATTTGCCAGAGTTCTTGGTACTCTTTACTCTTCTGAGTATTAGATTCTGTGGGATAATCCATCTTTTTAAAACTTTAAAGAAAACTCCCAAGAATAGTCTTAATGCAATAGTCATATAGAAGCCATAGCATTGTCTAGAATTGTCTCCTGCTAATGTTCAAGTTCTTGCGTTGACTCCCCACATCTGTTTCTTACCGTATTGGTTTCTCTCTTACTACACTGTATACCCTAAACATTCTTGTCTTTCCTTATGTTGATAACTCCACTCGGAATGCCCAGTCTTCTTTTTCCTTATTCCAAAGCCTACATAACCTTAAAACTGTTCTTTAGGGGGCTTTCTGAGTTCCTCATCATGCTACAACTATTTCTCTTCCTTAACCCATATTTAGTCTGTAAAGTAACCTAGATACACTATCTGTCACACTGTCACTGATTTGCATATATTGCTCTGTAGTAGCTCTCTTGTGTGCGTGTGTTTAAATATGTATGTATATGTACATATAGAACTTTATTATGTGTAAAGATACACACACAGACATGGGACGTTTTTTCCTTCAGTGTGACCGTAAGGAAGATCCTTCTGTCATCTACTTTTACTCCCACTTGTGAGTGAAATAGACTTTGAATGAATGAGGTCCTTGCATCTCTAAGATTTCCACCGAAGGAATATTTAAAAGGCTAGAAGATTCCTTTGTACTATGAGAATTATAATTTAGCAATGTTTTGTATTAATTAGGACTAGCTTGAGAACCTTCTCTCCCTTTATCGTATCTTTTCAATGTGAATAAAATCTAAATTCAAATATACTAATTTATAAGGCAAATAATTTTCAACTCTTGAGATACACTCCCGGACTTCTCTGGTGGCGCAGTGGTTGGGAGTCTGCCTGCCAATGCAGGGGACACGGTTCGATTCCTGGTCCGGGAGGATCCCACATGCCGCGTAGCGACTAAGCCCGTGCGCCACAGCTGCTGTGCCTGCGCTCTGGAGCCCGCGTGCCAAGACTGCTGAGGCCCGCGTGCCTGGAGCCTGTGCTCCATGGCAGGAGAAGCCACCGCAATGAGAAGCCCGCGCATCGCATCGAAGAATAGCCCCCCGCTCACCGCAACTAGAGAAAGCCCGCGCCCAGCAACGAAGACCCAATGCAGCCACACACACAAAAAAGTAATTAATTAAAAAAGAAAAAAGTACACTCCCTTCACCAAAGGGACATTGCCTAATTCGATCACCCATTGGCTTTGTACCACTCTGCACATGTGATGGGAGGAAAATCTAACCTGAGCTACTCCACAAAGACACTTTTGCCTAAGAGTAAAACACTACCCATTTCATATCTTACAGTAGAATCAATAGGGGGAAAATGTTATATTGTAATTTGCCACCTCATTCATCAATTCAGTGTTTACCTGCTATACTCACAAGTGCTTTAGGGGGAGTGGGGTATGGGTAGAACTTGAGTCTTTCTCTTGTTTTACACACACACATATACACCCCTTATACACACATACATACAGACATATAGAGGCTACAGAATAAATCTTTTTACTTGCTTGTAGAAGTTCTCTCTATGCTCCTTACCATTTTTCACATCAATATCAATTTCATCATTCATGTGGATAGTTGGAAACGTTAAAGCAGTCCCTGAGAGCTATTTTTAAGTTTTCAATAATTATTGAATCTCACGCATAGGGATTTCATGGCCATTTTGAATGTGCAGGTATGTTTGTGGACATGCAGTCTGAAATAA
The DNA here is from genome assembly GCF_009873245.2 of Balaenoptera musculus. Classification (NCBI taxonomy): domain Eukaryota; kingdom Metazoa; phylum Chordata; class Mammalia; order Artiodactyla; family Balaenopteridae; genus Balaenoptera; species Balaenoptera musculus. Next base: position 25,506,673 of record NC_045789.1, on the reverse strand, counting down.
CATATGCTCAGCTCTACAGTCAAATCTCTTTAGGCTGGCACCCTAAAAGTACCTAAATGCTAATAGGTGTGGAAATTGGGGACGGACTGTGGTTATTTGGGAAATTCAGATAAAATTAGGACTGTTAGGGTCGGGACAGGGCTTTTGGGAACTGGGGCTTCCAGGGAACTGGCAATTCCCAGTAAAAGACACAGGACTGTGAGGGTAAACGGTTCCTTTAAGGCTTTAGCAGATGTGTTGGTTTTCCTTTCTTCAGTTTTGCGGTAGTAGCCTTACTTTGGAAGGGGAAGCACGTCATTGGAGGCAGAGTGGTGTGAGCAGAGGCAAATAATTCGTAACATGGGCTGTCCACTAGACTTTGCAGGCGCATATGTATGCATCTGTCCCTTTCTCTCTCTAGATTTATGTTTTTAATGCGTATAACGTTTAAAAAATTATGCCACTAGATGTCAGCAGCAGCCTCCTAGGGTTCCTGGGGCCTTAATTAGTAACAAAATTGGTACTTCATTAGAACATCTTACCTGAGGATAGTAAGTACCTGTTTTGCAGGTTAAAAAAATATTTTTTGAGATATAAGGAGGAAGACTACAAGCATCATAAAATATTTAAATATTTTTTCAACTTGTTTTTGTTCACATGTGACAGGTTACTTTTACTCCCACTATTCTCTCTACCAATGAGATGACATGAAGAATATGTGTGAGGCTGAGGAATTGCTCAGAAATTGGACCTGCTGCCAAAGCTTGAAATTTCGGTTTTAATGCTTTATGATTCATTTATGCTGCGATGGCACGAATATTTGTGCTTTGGGCTTGTTTCATTCTGCTTCTGTAGAAGCATTTTTGGAGCTACAGCCTATCAGAAGATGGTGTGGTATTAATTTTTCAGCATCCACATCTGTGCACTGTCTCCTTAGTAATGTCTAAACTTTCTCGGATCTGTGCTATCTTGTCACAAGATACTCAGAACATTTTGATAGATGCCAAAGAGTATTAGGGGTGTTTGCTCACCAGTTGACAAAGAAAACAATCTAGAACTACAAAAAGAACGCGATTTTTCATGAAATATAATACACGTAATTGTCGAGTCCTTAAAATGGCAGGTAAAATTAAAGCAAATGCTTTTTTTTTCCAGAAATTAATAAAAAATCGTAGTATTGGTCAATGTTCAATAGATACTAGTAATGTTATTTTAAACAATGCAGTTAATATTTGGTCAAATCTGACTCACATTACCAGGAAGATTCAGACTAATCTGCTGGATTTTAGTTATCAGTTGAAACTCAGTCTTAGGTGATTAGTTATGAGTTGGCTAAGCACCAAGCAGATTTTTAAATGGTTATGAAAAAGGTATGAAAAAAGGTTCCCATTTGGAACAGCTCTTCTGGAAAAATTCTGCTTTCAATGCATTTTTAAAAATACCTTAGCAAAAGTTGGAAAAGAGAATTGTGGAAACATTTCCTTTCCTGAAACCAGTTTCACCAAGGAATATACTAATTGTAGATGTTACACCCTTATCACTTTTAAGATTTTCAAAAAATTGTTTTAGTTGGTTCGGGGAGGGGGCTAAGGAAATAATTCCTTTCACATTGAACTTGTTATATTTGAGAATTATTGGTTTACGAGATTATCAGCAAGTTTCTTATCTTCTGCCTTTCTGTTTTAGAACTGCTAGTGAAAAAGACTTACCAAGATTTTCCCCAAGACTGTGGTTGTTATTCTTTGATTATGTTTGTAGGTGATGAGGCAAACATTTGAAATCATGCTGCCGTTACTTGACCCACGTAATTTCCTCAGATGGAGCAGGTGCAGTGAGTAAGTGCCATTAATACTTGGAAGGTACATTATTAGCCAGATGTTCAGTTAAGGCACTCTCAGCATTGAACCTGGTGCGGACGCACACAGCTTGCTCGAGCTATTACAGTCCCGGTGCTTCCAGAACTTAACCCTCCTGAAGGGGGTCAGGACTGGGATGTGACCAGGGCATCTGTCTTCAGTCTGTCCCTCTTTTCATCATTTGCAGATAGTTCAATGACACAGATGTATGTGAAGTCTTTTGAGTGAGAGATGCTGCCAGTTTCAAAGTGTTTTAGCTCCACATTAAGAAACTTACTCCCACTTCCATATGCACCAGTGCCTTCTCTTCAACCTGTTCTTTTGCCTGCGTGTTGACACGGATTAAGTTAAAGCAGACAGAGGGTCAGGTTCCCTTTGGGTGGTTCCAGAAGTCCAAACAACTCAGCCTGACGTTCAAAGACCGCTTCTCTGCTGCTGCATCTCAAATCCTCCCAACCTCATTTCCACCCAATTCCTCACCCAGGTGTGGCTTCGTAGCCCATACAACCTGGTTGAGTCCCACGCCTGTGTATGATTGACTTATTTCTACCTTGTTGACTTTGCATTTGCTGTTACTTTTTTCTCCCCTCCCCAACTTCTTATTCTTCATTTCAGAAAGCAGAGTGTGGTAGGGACACTTCTCAGGAGCCAGATGGTCTGCATTCAAATTCCAGATTGCTGATTTATTAGCTTACTGCTGCCTGACCTAATGCAGGCTGTTTAACCCAGGGGATCTCATATTGGTTTATTGTACAAAACTGTTAAAGAAAAATACATAAATAATTGAGTTAATGTTAATATTAACTTAGCATATTAATATTAACTTGTAATAGTTACTGGCACATAGTAAGTGCTTAATATATGTTAGCTACTATTAATTCTTTCAAGTCGGTCTCAAAATTCACTTCCATAAAATTTAGCCTCAACTCTTCTCCTTCTTTGTACAGTGATTATTAATCTCATCAGTGTGTATTTGCAGCTCTACCTGCCCACCCACCAATACTTTTATATTTGACGATCTATACAACTGGGTGTATTATTTTCCTCTTCAATAAAGTAGGATAATAATACTTGCCATAACCATACCTAGGGTATGAAGACAAAACTGGAGAACAGGAGTAATAACAGGATTGGTGAGAATTATCACTCACCCTGCTTTTGTTATGTGTAAGGAACTGAATTAGGAGATTTCCTTCCCTTGTCTGATCACATAACACCATACACGTGTTTGGTGGGTGATGGCCAGAGAGGCAATGAATTCACATTTTTTGAGGATGAGGAGATGGCAGAACATCCAAATACAAAAGTCAAACAGCAACGGAAATGTGGAGTTGAGTTCAAAGGAAAAGTTACAGCGTGAGTTTGGAAACTTATGGAATTTGCCCAAAGCTGTTTAAGTGGGTGAATGACTTATCTGAGGGAGAGAGAGGGTAGACAGAGAAGAGTAGTCATGAAGCAAACCCCAGCTCCCCACACACACACCATATGCACACAGTGATCAGCGAGTTGAACCTCAGTCATGTGCTTCTCCAGTTTTTGTAAAGGTAAGGTGTATAATAATGTTTTCTTGGAACCAATGCATGTATTCTTTTAAAGTCTGCAGCTGAAAATAGCATCAGACATAAAACTATTATGTCGGAAAATACTAGAGCAGATAAAGTTACTCTTGTCCCAACTTTTGACTCAATATAAATATCATTAACAACAGTTAATCATGTAATAAAAATGTTACTGTCCATTTTTTTCCTGGGAGAAGTTTGATATTTGATCTAATTGGTGATATGTTAGCTGTGCATAGGTCAGATATTAGATGTTTGTACAGGACGTGTGAAGGGCTTTGGAGATCATGTACTTTTACTACCTTGGCAATAAATATCTTACTTTCCATTATTAGAATATGCTTAGCTTTTGATACTTTTCTTACTAATTTATTAAAATTGCAAAAAATTTGATAGATCAGTATTCTCTATTAGCTCTCACGACACTTGTGGTAGACATCTCATTTTCTTCAGGAAGCTGGGAAACACATTCTGTGTGGTGCTGTCATGGATAATAGTAATAGCAAATATTTATTGACTGCTTATTTGATGCCAGGCACTGTTCTAAACACGGTACAAAGCATTAGGGCCTACTATTATCTCTGTTTCAGTTTTGTCATTAATACTGTGGAACAAACACCCAATGAGCAAAACTCATTGGCACAAGTCTGCAGATTATGTGGGTGGTTTACCCTGGTCTTAGCAGGTTTGCTCATGTCTCTGCAGTCAGCTGGAAAGTCAGCTGTGGGTTTGTCTTGCTGATCTTGGCTGAATTCTCTCATGTGTCTGTGATTTTGGCTGGGACAACTAGGCTGATTTGGCTTTGCTCTGTGGAATCTCTGTTCCCCCAACAGTTAAACTGAGCTTGTCCTCATGGTGGTATCAGAGTTTGGAGAGAAAAAGAGCAGAAATGCTAAAGAGTCAGAACTAGCACAGCGCCATTGCAACCACATTCTGTTGGCCAAGCAAATCTCAAGTCTAGCTTGGAATAAAGGGACGGGAAAATAGACTCTGCCATTGGATGAAAGGAGCTACAAAATCACACTGCAATTTGTTGGATACAGAAGAGTGGAGGCTTAGGGTCATTTTTACAGTCAATCTACCAGAATCTTTATTCTACACGTGAGAAAACTGAAATGCATTGAGGTTAAATAACTTATTGCTAGGGTGGACTGGGGACCTTCACCTGACCTATTATGGAACGTTATATCCCAGGACCCAGTGATTGGACAGGGGGTGGGTTTGTGACCTGAACAAAATTAATCACTGTTCTTCCATGAACTTGTTATACAAGAGAAAGATTCTTCCTTTAGGATCAAAAATTCTCAGGATATTGACTTAGAGTTGTCAGTAATCTTTTGTTCTGCCAGTTGGAGAGGATAATGGGACAGTTAGGGGTGGGGAAAGAGAGAGAGACCGACAGACAGACAGACACACAAGAAAGAGACAAGAAACATAGAATGAATGAACAAGTATGAGAAAGTTGCAATTATATCATTTGAGCCACTGGATCCAGCCATACCTGAAACTTTAAGCTTACTGGTTTCTTAAAACAATAAATTTCTATTTTGTTATTAGTTTGGTTTGACTAAGGTTTCTATCATTGGAAGCCTAAACTATGTTATCTAACAGTGATGGATTATTTTGCAAAAATGGCTACAGCAATATTTCTAATCCACGTGCTCCTCCCGAACCTCCTTGGCACTCCCCACCAAGAGGTGAAGACTATTTTCCCTTCCTTTGAACCTGAGTGGATTCGTGTCTGTTCTAATGAGCAGAGCAGTACTGCCAAAGTGATGCTATGGGACTTTCAAAGTGAGGTCATAAAGAGTTTACAGAATCCTCCTGACTTTCTTTCTTTCTAGGCACTTTCCCTTGGAGCTCAGTCACCATGTTGTGAGACACGCCTCATGGAGTAGCCATTTGTAAGGTGTTTTGGCTGGTAGCCTAACAGCCAAAGGCCAGCATCATCCAAGTAAACAAGCCCAGATGATCCCAGCTCCCAGCCTTGGGACAATTCAGGTGATGAAGAGTGGAACGCAGATGCACTCTTCCCTCCATGGGTCCTGCCCAAGTTGTTGCAGATTCATGAGCAAAACAAATGTCATAGATTTAAGTGACTAAATTTTGGGATAATTTGTTACGCAGCCATAGACAACTGCAACACTATCATTACATTCTTACCCTGTAGCTCCTCCTCAGGACTCCCTTTACTTACTAAAACATATGTCAGACCCTGCTCCCACCCAGTGACTGCCATTCCGCTTTGACCCTTGCCTTTACTTAAACTTACTTCAATTTGCCAAGTAGTTGTGGACATTTTTTTTCAACGCTTGTTCCCCACTCCTCCCCCGACCCCCATTGGCTTTGTGATGTAGCTTTGCAGGGATGGAAATGGTTAGGGAACATGGGTTGGGATATGCATATTGCTCTATGCCCCTATTAAAAGGCTGGGAATCCTGACTTGATGAATTCACACTTCCATTTTCTAGCCCTATGCTGTTAAATATGGTGGCCACGAGGCATATGCACTTATTTATATTTGAATTCATTAAAATTAAATAAAATTGGCAATTCAGTTCTTTAACGACACTAGCTACATTTCAAGTGCTCAGTATTTATATGTGACTACTGGCCATCATACTGAACAGTGCAAAGTTGTAGAACATTTCCACCATCTTACTATGTTCTTTTGAATGGTGCTGCTCTAATTTGCCACATGTGGTCCAAGGCTAACTCCTTTAAACACTGGCATGCAATGACAAAAATCTTTTGACCCAGAGCAGAACTCTAAAGGATGTGGTCTCTATCTCCTAGGTATGAGCTCCAGGAGAGGACAGAGATGAGAATCTCTGCTCTAGTTAATAGGGTTATGTTTCATTTCCATTCACATGAAAAGGCTGTCTTTTGTAGCCTTTCCTGCATTCTTTTCTAGGCCCTGGACATGTGGATAATGGTTTATTTTCTTGGCTACATTAGTTCCTTTTCTTTAGTCCTGCCTGACTTTCAGAAAAATTCAATTCACAGAAGTTATCCCAGTTACAAATGCTATCCCTCTGAAAATACTTGGGGGCCCCGTGCTCCCAGCAGAGAGTCCTCATGAGCACACTGGGCTTCTGTTGACTTGAAAGTGAACTCTGGCTGTGGAGTGGATATTACTCCCTTAGAAAAGAAAAAGAATAACTTCCAGGCAAAAGGGCCTTTCTTCTCCCTAGGTGTAAATTTTCTTGAAAGCTTGTTTATTGATTTTCCTGGTAACAACTGAGCTTACAAGCTATAAAAGAAAAAAAAAAAAAAGGCAGGGAAATAATATCAACGATCAACAAGTTTATTCACCAGATTTATCTCACATGTAGTCAGTCACACAGGGCTGTGAAATGAAATGTACTATATGCCCTAATCCCAGTTTTATTATGGAGTCCGTAGAATTTAGTTCATCAAAAGGGAAAGCAAATATTTAAACATTCAAGCAAGGGTCCATCCCCATTATAAAAGGGACTGTGCCCAAATTAATGTCATCATGTGAAGAGAGTGCTAAAAGTGGGGTGAACCGAAGCAAACATGGCTGCTCAATGGGATGGTACTTGGTACAATTAAAATGGTGTTGATTTTGATCTCTGATCAGTCAGTCACATTGCCTGAAATAACCTCCCCTAGCATTGGTCCTATGGGAAGGCATCTTCTTAAATTTCTGATCCATGTGATAACACTTTTAAAAAGTCTCATAATCAGGTAATTTTGGAAAATGCTGAATTTTATATCTCCCTCCTGTGGTTTTATGATGCACATTAGAATATTAGTCTCTGAAAATCCTGCTGTAAAGAAACCTGTTTAACTTTGTTTAACCCAGCATTTCCTAAAATTCGTGGACCATGGAACCTTTCCTACTTTAGTATATTTCAGTGTAGTACTCACTGTATCCAGAGGCTAGGTTTCAAGAAAGCAAACTTTGTGAAATGTTGCTTTAGAATACAACATGAATTCCCAAGAGGGCTTGCTTTATAACACAAAAGTTACCTAATAACACTGTAAGCCATTAGCATCCATCCAGTACAGATTAACTTTCCTCAATGAGCAGGATCCTAGGACCCTGATGGTGTGGGAGAGGCCATAACATGGAATGTTTTCTAAGGAGGGCTGTTTCAGGAGGGTTCCTGGGAAGTCAGATGATGGCTAACCATCTCCAGGAAGGTCTTTCCTGGGACATGAGACTTTCAGAGCTATGTTTCTAGGAAGGTCAATTTTAGAAGGCATCAAAAGTAGATGATTAGCAAAGAAACTTTTAATAGCTCCTGTGACTTCCAGATAGTGTTCAGTCACTTCCTCCTCCTGTGCAAATAGCCATTTCTCAGAGGAGTAGATCACTATCACCGTTTCTGCTTTCTCACTAACCATTCACTCTTTGACCTGTAACAATCTTTCATTCAATCTCTCATTCCAGTAAAACTCCTCTTTCGCAGATAACCAGTTTTTTTTTTTTTTCTATTTGCCAAATGTAGGGAACTCTTTGTGGGTGAACGTATTGCCCTCTAGGATTTTGGATTCTACCTAACTGCTTTTAAGCTCCACATTTATATCTCCAGCCCAGGGCACCATTCTGAGCTTCAAAATTCATTCCCACAGGCATCTCATACTTACAACCAAAATTGATCTTATAAACTTGTACGCTAAACCTCTTTCTCCTATAGATCATTGGAAGAACCATTATTTACCTGGTCACCCTAGCCATGTAGGAGTTGCTCTTACCCTTACCCCAATCAGTCACATTTCTCAAGATATCTCCTCTATCTTGTCATCCACATCTCCTTCCATGCCTTAGGATCCAGAGTGAAATCATAGCGTTTCTACCTGACATCTGAGTGATCCTGAACAAGCTTTCTAGTCTCTTATGCCTCAATTTCTCATTTATTGACGGGGATAATAGTAATGCCTAAGTGAGTTATTGTGAACTTGTGAAAATTAAATGGAGATAAATTAGGGGAGTAGAGAGAAGATTAAGTTGATTAAATTGACTTTTTTTGTCTCCCTAATGGAGGGAAAAAGTACTTATTTATTAATAGGGGAAAATTCTTAATGGGTTAGTGTTTTTACAGGAGCAAATGTCTCTTAAAATGCTATAGTAGCAAATAAACAAAACAACTAAGGTTGTGATTTGGTTGGAATTCAGGGGAAAATAAGTTACTAATATTTTTCTCCTCTCATTACACAATTATGGGCTATTGTCAGGAAAATAAAGGAAAGGAATCGAATTATCTTTACCACCCATTAGGCCAACAGAATTGATTGTATGATGAAGTAGATAACAAAGAAGGACTCCAGAGTAGCATCTCTAGGACATTTGTATTATCTGTACAATCAGGCCAATGTGAAGATATCTACATCTTGTAGGGTCAGCCAGCAGGAACATGCTAACACAAGATTAAGCCCTGGTTATGAATTTCAGACAATTTCCTATAAGTGTCCCTTATGTTTTGCTTAATAGCTGAAAGCCCTATTAAAAATCATATTACACATATAATAGTGCATAGAATAGTGTAGAAGAGTTACAGGGCCATGTGTACTCAGGCCTACCACCATCAAAAGAAGAATACATGATTGATGATAGTCATTCCTTCTTTCAATAAATTTTAATGGCCTCCTACTATGGACCACTAATTCTTTTTTTTTTTTTTTTTTTTAATTTTTGGCTGTGTTGGGTCTTCGTTGCTGTGCGCGGGCTTTCTCTAGTTGTGGCAAGCGGGGGCCGCTCTTCATCGCGGTGCGCGGGCCTCTCACTGTCACGGCCTCTCCCGTTGCGGAGCACAGGCTCCAGACGCGCAGGCTCAGTAGTTGTGGCTCACGGGCTTAGTTGCTCCGCGGCATGTGGGATCTTCCCACACCAGGGCTCGAACCCGTGTCCCCTGCATTGGCAGGCAGATTCTTAACCACTGCGCCACCAGGGAAGCCCTTGGACCACTAATTCTTGATGCGGGGGATATAGTAGTCTACAAAATAATAAGAAATCCTTGCTCTGCTGGATCTTATGTCCCAGTAAGAGGAGACAGACAGTAAGCAAAGTAAATAATTGTACTGTATTTAAGACAAGGGCTATGGAGAAAAGTAAAGCAGGAAAGAGGGACAGGGCATCTAGTAATGGCAGTAGAATGACATATTTAAAGAGAGAGGCTTGGAAATCCTCACCAGGAAGATGCTATTTGAGCAAAAATCCGAAGGAAGTCATGGAGCCAGTGAGTGGTTCTGATCAAAGGAATGACTTGATCTGACTTTCTTCTTACCAGGATCACTCTGGCTACCCTTTGAGAATAGACACAAGGGGAGATGAGTCATTAGGCTACTGCAATAATCCAGGCGAGAGATGGTAGTGGATGGGGCTAGGGAGGTAGTATCAGAGGTGATAAGTGGCATAGGTAAAGTTCAATCTTAGTGTGTGTGGCATCTCTGAGGCCCATGCTCTGTTCTTCAGAAATACCAGGATTTCCGGAGAAGACTGAGGGAGGGGAACCAGGGAGCAAAATCTAGAGAGATATACCAGGGAGATAGCAGGATGTCACAGAACCAAAGGCAACGCAAGTCAGAAGGAGGTATGAGCAATGTTCCACACTGCAGAGAATTCAACTGTGACTGTCTAAAGGGGGTCCCTCAAATCTGACAAGTAGAAGGTTGTCAGTGACATTATCAAGAGCAATTTTAGTGGATTTGCTAGAGCAGAAACAGCAGATTGAGACCAGGAAGTGAAAGGGTGTAGACAGAGAATATAGGTTACTCATTTATGACCAGTGCTTGTATATATATCTCCCCAATCCACAGTAAGAAATACATTTTATATTGTGGTCCACTGCACATGTACACACATACCAATTTGCATAGTTTTCATGACATAATTACTACTTTTTATATGTGCCATGCACTCCATTTTCTATTCTCTTCTATGTAATTTCTTTTAAAAAATGCTTGCCGCAATCTACTAAATTGATTTTATAGCCCACTCTAGGGTCTAACTCATGATTTGGAAAACATGATCATAATCAAGATAAAAGATTACCAATTAGAACCATTGCCCACATTACCTACATGCCTGTCCGTCTCATATTTTGGCTTTTGTGTTGAAACTTTCAGAAACACAATCTCTTTTATACATATGGAATTTTTATACTTCCATCTATAGTCACAAACTGAATATCAATAGAATAGCTAATCCAAACTTATTTTAGTATCATTAAGACTCAGTGTATAGTAAAGACATTGGCTGTGCTCATAGATAAGTGTTTCCTGCCAACTAAGCAATTTGGGCCCATTTCCCTACTTTGATTTTATTCTGTCTTTATGACAGGTAAGCGGGAGATCCCTGACCCATGGCAGAGTGAGTCAACTGTGTTGAGGAGCTTTGAACTCAGTTGGGTTTTAGAATGAGCCACTTGTGAACAGTGCTTGGTATTTAACTAGGAGAATAAATATTTATCAGATAAATAGATGGCCTTAAGTAATATATTTTTGGGGAGTCAGAAAACTTAGCATATGTCAATAAAAATAATGGTTGCTTCCTGTTCTATAAATCTTTGCTAATAATAATAGTAAAGGTTATCAAACGGTATGAAAAATAAGCTTTAATTTAAAGGAGATAAGGGGAGGAGGCAGTAGGCAGTCAAAGGAGCTTTGTCCCCCCCAAAGATGAAATTGTTGCTAAGTTGAGCAGAGGATGAAGTTGAAGATCTTTGAGAGAAGAGGATAATTAACGGAGGTGATGTTTTAGGAGCAATGGTGGGAGGATTCCACTTAAAGAGGAGGAGGATCACCTCTCCTTTGAGTTTGGATGGTTTCAATGTTCGTTAAGTGTGTAGACTGAGAATGGGAAGATGAGGCAGTTGTTTCCTAATGTCTGTGATTTTCTTTATGAATTAGGAATCCAGATCTTCTGTTGAGAGTGAGAGGGTCTGTGTTAGGAGGGTGCTTGAGGATAACATTGAGGTTTTAGAGTTGTCATTGGGTAGAAGGAGCTGATCCAAGGTCAGGACATCGATGGATGTGATGGATCAGTGCAGACCTGGCTGCCCTCTCAAATTTTACATCTTCTCTCCCATTGGTTTAGAGCCAAGATCATGAATTGATAATTCACAGAAGCTGGATAGGCGCCATAGATTTGTTTTGTTTATTCCCCATTATTTTAATAAGTCAGAGTTTTAAATGAGTAGCTTCACTTGCAAGTTTTAGTTTTCCAGGTGTAGAAAAAAAAAAAACCAGCTAGAAGATCTGGGGATAATTCACTGGAGCTGAGCAATGTCTACTCCCTTTAGTAAAGGCCCGCATTCTCCTTTCATTCAGTATCTCTGCCTTCCCCCCCACCCCCCTCCACCCCCCACAATTACGTGATGTGCATTTATCCATGCTGCTCACTTAGGATGCTTGTCTGGCCCCATAGGCATATGACTGTGGAATCCCTGCTTTAAACCTATGGGATTTGTCTTTGAAAAAAGTAGTAAAGGCAAGCTTACTTAGTTAACCTCAGCCTAGTCAGGCTAAGGTGGTTGCAGCTCAGTGGATTAATGGTTTTTAAGGTCCAGTTACCAACCCTGATGACTGAGCTCTGGGGATTGATTCATGTCAATAAAACACATGAGAGATTTACCAATAAACATGTACTCCTGACCAGACTAGATGATGAACAGAGCACCCCTTTCCTGTGTGTAAAGCCATGCAGCAGTCTAAATTATTTATTCATTTACTGATACTCTCCCAAAATCGTTACTGAGTACCTACCAGGAGTCAAGAAGTCTACTAGTTTGAGGACTTACAAAGATAAACATATATAGATAGATAGATGATAGATAGATAGATAGATAGATAGGTAGGTAGGTAGATAGATAAATATTCTTCTGTCCTTCACAGAGCTTAAAACCCAGAGCAGGAGACAGACAATTTAGCAATCACAACAGCACCATGCACTTGGTATTCCATGATGCTGTGGGTATTCATAGCCAAGGCAATGGCTGTGAGTGCCAGGCAAAGAGGAGTGGGAAAAGGTGTTCAAATGAAGAGAATTGCATTTGCAAAGTCTGGAGATGTGGGAGCATGAGATGTGGGGGGAACTGATGGAAATTACCTGTGACTATAACATAGAAGGCAGGAATGAAACTTGAGAGGTAAGGCTGAGAAAGTGACAGTGGCCATGTCTTGAACAATCTGGTAAAACATCTTAGTGGATTTCGATTTTATGCCACGTGCAACAGGAGACACCAAATGGTTTGAATTTGAGTAGTGACTTTATAAGACTTCTGTTTAGGAAGATCACTCATTTTGCATTGTGGAAAATATATACCAAGGAGTAAGGCTGGCAGCCTGGAAATACTATCTAATACATACTGAGTATCTAACTCTTTGTCAGCCCTGTGACAAGACCTTGTGCATTAAAATGAAAGCATAGAAAGTCAGTGAAATATATGAAATAGTGGATCATGTTTTGAACACTAGCTGGAAAGTGACTACTTCTCCTGCCAGATGCCTTCATGAATCATTGCTTATATTCAAAGCTTTCAAAACTCAGGGGCTGGTACCTCCACCCTGATATGCAGAAAACAGTGTCAACTATGGAGAGACTGAAAATCTGACATGGGGGAGGATAAGTCCTTCTAAATGTCTATCATAATAAATACATGGGTAGGTTGACAGTGAACTACCTCAGTTCCTCAAACATGAGTAAATACAAGGAATATCTAGAATATTATGATGGCTCAACATAAAATGAACTATACCAAATCAGGTTCTTGGAAAGAGGCTGCTACTTACACCAAAAGCTCACCCAAGTCAAGCCTAAGTCAGGAGTTTGAGAGACCTGTTAACAGTCCTACCCATTCAAGATTTTCCTGACTTGTAATATCACACATGTCACTTGTCATCTTTTCTGTGCTTCTGTAGCCTCGGCCTCTTTAAGCTTTAGTTTTTTATTAAATTATCCTTTTAACTTCCAAGTGTCTGTTACCATTAGACATGAGAGACTTCCAATAGGTGTTGGGTAGAGTTTATCTCATGTGTGTAGTTCATGTAATTCTTATTGAATGGGGCCAGCTTTAAAATGATCTACTCTACTCTAATGAGAGTAAACCTTAAGAGATCTCATCACAAAGAAAAAAGGTTTTTTCTATTTCTTTGATGTTTTATCTTTATAAGATGATGAATGTTCCCCTGTAACACAACATTGTAAATTAACTATACTTCAGTTAAAACAAAAAAAAAACCATTAAAAAGAAAGTTTCCTCTCCTTCCAGTAAGAAGGTCTAGACAGAAGCTCCTGAGGAAAGTCTTGGCCAAAGATCCTAGTAAAGAGGCGTCTGAATGAAGGTGCTGCACTAAGAGGGGCGCATGCCAAAGAGTGTGTGGCGAACCTTGGGGGCCTGAGCACTTGACTGCACCTCCCCTCAGGTCCTGTGACGCATCAGCTGTGCATCACATCTGGAATGGGGAGGGCAACCTTCTCCCATGAGGCCTGCCTGGTAAAGCCTTTGCAACTGCCTAGGGTCTGGCCTGAAAGATCACAGACAGAATTTTTGCCAGGAGCTGGACCGATCAGTAGATCCTGATGGAGTCTACAGATTGCTGGTGATAGAGAATGAGTGAGGACAATTAGGAAATGAGATGCTTGCAAGGTGAGATCTGGAGATTCAGGTTATTGGTAATGATGAGATCTATAGAGTCTGGTGATGGAAATGAGTGGTCTGGAGAAGGTAGGAAAAAATCATTTGAGTGAGGAGAGGCAAAGTCATCTTTGTGGAAATTGAAATCCGAGAGAGTTATGACAGGAATAATGCCGGAAAGAAAAATAGTGACCTCTTCTGTCAGTGCTAAGTCAAAATTTAGCTCATCTATGTCTTTTTTTCTATGAAAAATATTCTATGAATAATTTATTGATTTGAAATTGATCAAAATCACATGTTTGTATCAGGATTTTTTTTTCAAGCTGTGAGATCTGTAACTGCCTTTTTTTCTTTAGTGAAGGGGTGTGTTCCTGATAGCAGTTGACCTTATAAGATGGCTGTGGTTGTTTATCTTGATTTATACCAAGGCTCATTTTATCCTGAGTGGTTTTTTTTCTTTTTTTCCACCTTTATTGAGGAATAATTGACACATATTTGGCAAAGTATATGTTTAAAGTGTACAATGTGATGTTTTGATGTACATATACACTGTGGAATAATTACCAAGATCCAGGTAATTAACACATCTATCACACTTCACATAGGTAACTCCTTTTTTTTTTTTTTTTTTCCTGTGGTGAAGATGCTTAAGATTTACCCTCAGCAGCTTTCAAATATACAACACTGTATTGTTAACTCTAGTCATCATGCTGTACATTCGATCCTCAGAACTTATTCTTCTATCTGAAAGTTTGTACCCTTTGACCTGTATCTCCCCATTTTCCTTTCCCCTCAGCCCCTGGCAACCAGCATCTCTGTTTCTAGGAAATTGCCTTTTTTGTTTTAGGTTCCACGTATAAATGATATCATACATATTTGTCTTTCTCTGTCTGGCTTATTTCACTTAGTGTAATGCCCTCCAGATTTATCCATATTGTCCCGAACTGTAGGATTTTCTTCTTTTCTATGGCTGAATAAGATTTCATTGCATATATATACATACTACATTTTTTAATCCATTCATCTATTGAAATACATTTAGGTTGGCTTCTTTTCTTGGTTATTATGAGTAATGCTGCAACAAATATGGAAGTACAGATTTATCTTAGAGATATTGATTTCATTTCCATTTTATGTATACCCAGACATGGGATTGCTAGATCATATGTTAGTTCTATATTTAATCTTTTGAGGAACTGTCAAACTATTTCCATAATGGCTGTACCAACAGCCATTTACTTTCCTACCAACAGTGTATAAGGATTCCCTTTTCTCTACATCCTGGTCAACATTTGTTATATCCTGTCTTTTTGATCATGGTCATCCTAACAGGTTGACGTCAGGTGTTAGCTCATTGTGGTTTTGGTTTGCTTTACCCTAATGATAAGTGATAATGAGCACCTTTTCATCTACCTATTGGCCATTTGTATGTCTTCTTTGGAAAAAATGTCTATTCAGGTCCTTTGCCCATTTTAAAATTGGATTATTTGCTTTTCTGCTATTGAGTTGTAAAAATTATTTACCCATTTTGGATATTAACCTCTTATCAGAAAAATGATTTGCAAATATTTTCTCCCATTCTGCAGGTTAGCCCAGTGTTTTATAAATAGATCAGAATTTTAACAGCCGATCATCATGCACTACTCTCTTTGTAAATTCAAGCACGTGTCACATTCTGAGAACCTAGTCTTCACATATACAGCCCTTTATTTTCTGGGAATTTGAAATTCCCAAATAAAAATCTTCAGAATTCTGAGTTTGTCTGAATTATTATTAGCAGTAGTAGTAGTAGTATATGAGTGGAGAAGAAAAAGGGTTGGGGGGGGGTTAAGTAAGTCAATGCCTAAAAAGTGATTTGTAATGTCTTATCCCTGTATAAGAACTTTTACCCATGCCTAGTGGTTTGAGATTTACACTTGGTCTCCGGTTTGGGGATCTGAATATGTTTAACTCATGATACTGAGAAATCTGATGGCTGTATTCCTTCCACGCTTCATACATCTCTGACGTTTGTCTCCTGTTTTTCTTGTAGGTTCCTAGTATAAGCTGATCACATAAATTAATGGAAAGCAATAAACCTTTGTTATTTAATCCTATAGAAAAGCCTACTAAGAATATGCTGTCCAAACCTTTTTCAGTTGAGATCAATTAACAATTTTATCTAATTGGGTGGGATTTTTAGAAGATAAACAAAACACTATCATGTGATTAAAACCTCCTGCCAGAAACAATAAGCTTGGCTTACCTATTTTGATTTATACGCTAATATATATAATTCACTTTCACAGTTGACACAAGTCTCTCTCTTTTTTATTAATGACGACTCCATAAGTTTAGGCAGTTTTTCTAGCAGTGAGGTTGATGGCATTGATGTGGGTTAAGGAAAAATTAACAGTATCAGAGGAGAGGTTGATATTGGGGTTGCTTGCCCTATGTTCCATCACAAATGTCTTTTCATTAGAAGTCTATCATTTAAATATCTCCTTTTCATGGAAATTACAAAGCATTGTAAAACAAATAATTTAATAACAACATAACTTAGGCTGCTTACAACTGACAACAACATTACATGCATAAAATGTGATTCCAATAAGTTTTTTTTTTTAATTTATCATTGAGATAATAAACTATAACTGACATACTTTTAAACTAAAAGAAAGTGAAAGCTTGCCAACTTTTCTATTGTGTTTCACTCTCTCCGATTTACCGTTTTAAGAATCAATGCATACGATGGAGTATGCTGGGCTGCACACTGAGGTTTTATCCACTTCCTTGCTGGAGGAAAGTGCTGTTATAAAAACAAGTAAAACATACAAAGAGAGGTAATAGAAGAAGTAATTTTACAATAAAACAGTGGAACTATAAATCTACTTTTGCTTGGATATCCTTGGTGTTACCCAATTTGCCCACTTACTAGGACCCTCAATGGGCTGGCTGACAAAGACAGTGGTGAATTGAGAGGCACAAGGTGGATGACTGTCTAGTGCCTAGTTTTGAAATGTTCAGAGAGCGACATAGGTAGTAGCTGATGGTAAGACAGAGAGAGACAGGGGTTGAGTGGGCCCTGCAGATGCCAGGATGCGACAGCTTCAGTGGGTGTAAGTGGTGAAATAAGTGACAAAGTTGTGTAGACACTGATGGTGTGTTTATGTAGGAGGCAGATCTTGCGGCTAGGATGGGAAAGGGAGTGTTTGTGCCACAAAGTTAGGCACTGGATCAGTTATTGCCTTGCACTGAGATGGGTGGTTATTTTGTCCCCTCGGCTAGATTTTATTCTCTTTGAGGGTGGCAGCCTTGTTTTAAAATTGTCTCCTCGAGCTGCTGGGCAGTTATGAAATGAGATTGATTGTTTCATGAGGATCACTTGTGAAGCTCTCCTATGGATTTTCGACCTCTTGAGGACTACAGTTAGTGCTAGTAAGCCCAGGGCCACCACCTCTCTTAGAAGACATGGAACAGGGCAGAGAGGAAACGGACCTGTTTAGGGTCAGCGTGCACTTTGGTTCATTCACTAGGCTAGTGTCACCATCTGCCTTCTTTGACCCTAAACACTGTCCTTCTAGACTCCTAGTATCCTTCTATTCTTTTTGTCTTCTAAGGACTCCTCTGACACGCAACATTTCCCTGCTTGATCCAGGATACCTGTCCAGTTCTCAGAGTCCCAGCTTGTGCTCCTGGAACTTGACCTCTGACCTGAGTGACAGTATCTAGGTTTCAGTTTTTCCTGGCCCATCCCATCACTTTCAAACTAACATCCTGATAAATATTGCCTTCATGTGTGTGAATGACCTGCATATAACCACTTAGACCTCTGTTGGACAATAAGGTTTGGTTGCAGTTGGCACCGTGGATGGATAACTTAGTACTCTGCTGAACAGAGCACTGAAGCTGTCTTAATGAGCATTGTATAAATGATTTAAATTCTCTTACACAGTTTATTAAATCATACGTGTTGGATAGGTTCCTGCATTTGAAGCATGTTGCTAACAACATGATACAGCATCTTATTTTTCCTTCAGCCAGATATTTCCGATCATAGACTTGTGCATAGTATTTTAAAAATAAGCTACTAATTTACAGATAATTGCATGAGGAATGTGACAGCCGCATTATACATGATCCTTTGCTTAAAAAACACATTAAGGACTGGGACATTCAGATCTTTTGCACGGGAAAGAATGTGTTCAGCATTATTAAAACTTCTTTCAATGTATTAATTTTTTAAAAGTTTAAACAAAATAGCTGTTCAGTTTGGCAGAATCATTTGTTATGGGCTTTCTGGCTAGCAGAATGCAGGCTTCAACTTTGGCAGGGCTATTTGAGAACTAGCTCCATATTTGGGACTCTTCAGTTTCCTGTCTCATTGTTGGACTTCAATTTCAGAACTTTATACCTTTGTATAATCCTGAAATAGTGTCAGTGATTTTGATGTCTCCATAATGGAGATTATTTTGTCAAGTAATGCTTTGTACAATTTATAGATAATTTTTACCACGCAGGCATTGATGTTAAAACTAAAAAAAAAAAAAAAAAATAGAAGATTTAAAAGATATTCTAGGTATTATAAAAGTAGTCACCCCCTACTCACTTCCCCAAGATCCTATTTTATTACTGGACCAATGGTAAAATGTGGTTAGTTTTTAAACAAGAGCGTGGTTGTTTCTTTCTTTTTAAAAATTTTTTATTGGGGTATAGTTGCTTGAAAATGTTGTATTAGTTTCTGCTGTACAGCAAGGTTAATCAGCTATACATGTACACGTATACATATATGCCATCTTTTTTGGATTTCCTTCCTATTTTGGTCACCACAGAGCAATGAGTAGAGTTTCCTGTGCTATACAGTAGGTTCTCATTAGTTACCTATTTTATACATAGTAGTGTATATATGTCAATCCCCATCTCCCAATTCATCCAACCCCTCCTTCCCGCCTTGGTATCCATATGTTTGTTCTCTACCTCTGAGTCTCTAGTTCTGCTTTGCAAATAAGTTTATCTGTATCATTTTTCTAGATTCCACACATAAGCGATATCATATGACATTTGTTTTTCTCTTTCTGACTTATTTCACTCTGGTATGACAGACTCTAGGTCCATCTCTGCCTCTACAAATGACCCAATTTTGTTCCTTTTTATGGCTGAGTAATATTCCATTGTATATATGTACCACATCTTCTTTATCCATTCCTCTGTTGATGGACATTTAGGTTCCTTCCATGTCCTGGCTATTGTAAATAGTGCTGCAATGAACATTGTGGTGAATGTATCTTTTTGAATTATGGTGTTCTCTGGGTATATGCCCAGTAGTGGCATTGCTGGGTCATATGGTACTTCTATTTTTAGTTTTTTAAGGAACCTCCATACTGTTCTCCATAGTGGCTGTGTAAATTTGCATCTGAAAGTGGTTGTTTCTTAAGATTTTGCTCCTACTAGAGAAAAAGGTTTTCCTGAAGGACTTCAGCTGGTATCCCTATACACAGAGTAAAAGCAAATATATATATATATATATTTTTTTTTTTTCTAAAGGTTTTTTTTTTAACATCTTTATTGGAGTATAATTGCTTTACATTGTTGTGTTAGTTGCTGCTGTATAGTATAACATAGTGAATCACCTATACATATACATATATCCCCATTATCACCTCCCTCGTGCATCTCCCTCCCATCCTCCTTATCTCACCCCCCTTATCCCACCCCTCTAGGTGGTCACAAAGCACCAAGCACCAAGCTATATGTGCCACATCTTCTTTATCCATTCATCTGTCGATGGACACCTAGGTTGATTCCGTGTCCTGGCTATTGTAAATAGTGCTGCAATGAACATTGTGGTACATGACTCTTTTTGAATTATGGTTTTCTCAGGATATATGCCCAGTAGTGGGATTGCTCGGTTGTACGGTAGTTCTATTTTTAGTTTTTTAAGGAACGTCCATACGGTTCTCCATAGTGGCTGTATCAATTTACATTCTCACCAACAGTGCAAGAAGGTTCCCTTTTCTCCACACCCTCTCCAGCATTTATTGTTTGTAGACTTTTTGATGATGGCCATTCTGTCTGGGGTGAGATGATACCTCGTTGTAGTTTTGATTTGCATTTCTTTAATGATTAGTGATGTTGAGCATTCTTTCATGTGTTTGTTGGCAATCTGTATATCTTCTTTGGAGAAATGTCTATTTAGGTCTTCTGCCCATTTTTGGATTGGGTTATTTGTTTTTTTAAACGTTGAGCTGCATGACCTGTTTGTATGTTTTGGAGATTAATCCTTTGTTAGTTGCTTCGTTTGCAAATATTTTCTCCCATTCTGAGGGTTGTCTTTTCACCTTGTTTATGGTTTCCTTTGCTGTGCAAAAGCTTTTAAGTTTAAATAGGTCCCATTTGCTTATTTTTGTTTTTATTTTCGTTAGTCTAGGTGGTGGTTCAAAAAAGATCTTGCTGTGATTTATGTCAAAGAGTGTTTTGCCTATGTTTTCCTCTAAGATTTTTATAGTGTCTGGCCTTACATTAAGGTCTTTAATCCATTTTGAGTTTATTTTTGTATATGGTGTTAGGGAATGTCCTAATTTCATTATTTTACATGTAGCTCTCCAACTTCCCAGCACCACTTACTGAAGAGGCTGTCTTTTCTCCAGTGTATATTCATGCCTCCTTTATCAAAGATAAGGTGACCATATGTGCGTGGGTTTATCTCTGGGCTTTCTATTCTGTTCCATTGATCTATATTTCTGTTTTTGTGCCAGCACCATATTGTCTTGATTACTGTAGCTTTGTAGTATAGTCTGAAGTCAGGGAGCCTGATTCCTCCAGCTCTGTTTTTCTTTCTCAAGGTTGCTTTGGCTATTCGGGGTCTTTTGTGTTTGCATACAAATTGTGAAATTTTTTGTTCTAGTTCTGTGAAAAATGCCATTGGTAGTTTGATAGAGATTGCACTGAATCTAGAGATTGCTTTGGGGAGTAAAGTCATTTTCACAATATTGATTCTTCCAGTCCAAGAACAGGGTATATCTCTCCATCTGTTTGTATCATCTTTAATTTCTTTCATCAGTGTCTTATAGTTTTCTGCATACAGGTCTTTTGTCTCCTTAGGTAGATTTATTCCTAGCTATTTTATTCTTTTTGTTGCAGTGGTAAATGGGAGTGTTTCCTTAATTTCTCTTTCAGATTTTTCATCATTAGTGTATAGGAATGCAAGAGATTTCTGTGCATTAATTTTGTATCCTGCTACTTTACCAAATTCATTGATTAGCTCTAGGAGTTTTCTGGTAGCATCTTTAGGATTCTCTATGTATAGTATCATGTCATCTGCAAACACTGACAGCTTTACTTCTTCTTTTCCGATTTGGATTCCTTTTATTTCTTTTTCTTCTCTGATTGCTGTGGCTAAAACTTCCAAAACTATGTTGAATAATAGTGGTGAGAGTGGGCAACCTTGTCTTGTTCCTGATCTTAGTGGAAATGGTTTCAGTTTTTCACCATTGAGAATGATGTTGGCTGTGGGTCTGTCATATATGGCCTTTATTGTGTTGAGGTAAGTTCCCTCTATGCCTACTTTCTGGAGAGTTTTTCTCATAAATAGGTGTTGAATTTTGTTGAAAGCTTTTTCTGCCTCTATTGAGATTATCATATGGTATTTATCCTTCAGTTTGTTAACATGGTGTATCACATTGATTGATTTGCATATATTGAAGAATCCTTGTATTCTTGGGATAAACCGCAGTTGATTATGGTGTATGATCCTTTTAATGTGCTTCTGGATTCTGTTTGCTAGTGTTTTGTTGAGGATTTTTGCATCTGTGTTCATCAGTGATATTGGCCTTTACTTTTCTTTTTTTGTAACATTTTTGTCTGGTTTTGGTATCAGGGTGATGGTGGCCTCGCAGAATGATTTTGGGAGTGTTCCTCCCTCTGCTATATTTTGGAAGAGTTTGAGAAGGATAGGTGTTAGCTCTTCTCTAAATATTTGATAGAATTTGCCTGTGAAGCCATCTGGTCCTGGGCTTTTGTCTGTTGGAAGATTTTTAATCACAGTCTCAATTTGAGTGCTTGTGATTGGTCTGTTCATACTTTCTATTTCTTCCTGGTTCAGTCTTGGAAGGTTGTGCTTTCTAAGAATTTGTCCATTTCTTCCAGGTTGTCTGTTTTATTGGCATATAGTTGCTTGTAGTAATCTCTCATGATCCTTTATATTTCTGCAGTGTCAGTTGTTACTTCTCCTTTTTCATTTCGAATTCTGTTGATTTGTGTCTTCTCCCTTTTCTCTTGATGAGTCTGGCTAATGGTTTATTAGTTTTGTTTATCTTCTCAAAAACCACCTTTTAGTTTTATTGATCTTTGCTATCGTTTCCTTCATTTCTTTTTCATTTATTTCTGATCTGATCTTTATGATTTCTTTCCTTCTGCTAACTTTGGGTTTTTTTTTGGTTTTCTTTCTCTAATTGCTTTAGGTATAAGTTTAGGTTGTTTATTTGAGATGTTTCTTGTTTCTTGAGGTAGGGTTTTATTGCTATAAACTTCCCTCTTAGAACTGCTCTTGCTGCATGCCATAGGTTTTGGGCTGTCCTGTGTTTATTGTCATTTGTTTCTAGGTATTTTTTGATTTCCTCTTTGATTTCTTCAGTGGTCTCTTGGTTATTTAGTAGCGTATTGTTTAGCCTCCATGTGTTTGTATTGTTTTACAGTTTTTTTCCTGTAATTGATATCTAGTCTCATAGCGTTTTGGTCGGAAAATATACTTGATATGATTTCAATGTTAAATTTTCCAAGGGTTTATTTGTGACCCAAGGTATGATCTATTCTGGAGAATGTTCCATGAGCACTTGAGAAGAAAATGTAGTCTGTTGTTTTTGGGTGGAATGTCCTATAAATATCAACCAAGTCCATCTTGTTTAATGTGTCATTTCAAGCTTGTGTTTCCTTATTTATTTTCATTTTGGATCATTTGTCTAGTGGTGAAAGTGGGGTGTTAAAGTCCCCTACTATTATTGTGTTACTGTTGATTTCCTCATTTATGGCTGTTAGCATTTGCCTTATGTATTGAGGTGCTCCTGTGTTGGGTGCATAAGTATTTACAATTGTTATATCTTCTTCTTGGATTGATCCCTTGATCATTATGTAGTGTCCTTGTAGTAGTCTCTTGTAGTAGTCTTTATTTTAAAGTCAATTTTGTCTGATATGAGAATTACTACTCCAGCTTTCTTTTGATTTACATTTGCATGGAATATCTTTTTCCATCCCCTCACTTTCAGTTTGTATGTGTCCCTAGGTTTGAAGTGGGTCTGTTGTAGATAGCATATGTATGGGTCTTGTTTTTGTATCCATTCAGCCAGTCTATGTCTTTTGGTGGGAGCATTTAATCCATTTATACTTAAGCTAATTATCAATATGTATGTTCCTATTACCATTTTCTTAATTGCCTTGGGTTATTTTCTTTTTTGTAGGTCTTTTCCTTCTCTTTTATTTCCTGCCTAGAGAAGTTCCTTTAGCATTTGTTTTAAAGCTGGTTTGGTGGTGCTGAGTTCTCTTAGCTTTTGGTTGTCTGTAAAAGTTTTAATTTGTCTGTCAAATGTGAATGAGATCCTTGCTGGGTAGAGTAATCTTGGTTGTAGGTTTTTCCCTTTCATCACTTTAAATATGTCCTGCCACTCCCTTCTGGCTTGCAGAGGTTCTGCTGAAATATCAGCTGTTAACATTATGGGGATTCCCTTGTATATTATTTGCTGTTTTTCCCTTGCTGCTTTTAATATTTTTTCTTCGTATTTAGTTTTTGATAGGTTGATTAATATGTGTCTTGGTGTGTTTCTCCTTGGATTTATCCTGTATAGGACTCTCTGCGCTTCCTGGCCTTGACTGACTATTTCCTTTCCCATACTAGGGAAGTTTTCTACTATAATCTCTTCAAATATTTTCTCAGTCCCTTTCTTTTTCTCTTCTTCTCCTGGGACCCCTATAATTCAAATGTTGGTGTGTTTAATGTTGTCCCAGAGGTCTCTGAGACTGTCCTCAATTCTTTTCATTCTTTTTTCTTTATTCTGCTCTGCAGTAGTTATTTCCACTATTTTATCTTCGAGGTCACTTATCCGTTCTTCTACCTCAGTTATTCTGCTATTGATCCCTTCTAGAGAATTTTTAATTTCATTTATTGTGTTGTTCATCATTGTTTGTTTACTCTTTAGTTCTTCTAGGGCCTTGTTAAATGATTCTCGTATTTTCTCCATTTTATTTCCAAGATTTTGGATCATCTTTACTACCATTACTCGGAATTCTTTTTCAGGTAGACTGCCTATTTCCTCTTCATTTATTTGGTCTGGTGGGTTTCTACCTTGCTCCTTTATCTGCTGTGTGTTTGTTTGTCTTCTCATTTTGCTTAACTTACTGTGTTTGGGGTCTCCTTTTTTGCAGGCTACAGGTTCATGGTTCCCATTTTTTTTGTTGTCTGTCTCCTGTGGGTAAGGTTGGTTCCGTGTGCTGTGTAGGTTTCCTTGTGGAGGGGACTGGTGCCTGTGTTCTAGTGGATGAGGCTGGATCTTGTCTTTCTGGTGGGCAGGACTGCATCCAGTGGTGTGTTTTGGGGTGTCTGTGAACTTATCGTATGATTTTAGGCAGCCTCTCTGCTAATGGGTGGGGTTGTGTTCCTGTCTTGCTAGTTGTTTGCCATGGGGTGTCCAGCCCTGGAGCTTGCTGGTCATTGAGTGGAGCTGGGTCTTAGTGTTGAGATGGAGATCTCTGTGAGAGCTCTCGCCAGTTGATATTACATGGGGCCAGGAGGTCTCTGGTGGTCCAATGTCCTGAACTCGGCTCTCCCATCTCAGAGGCTCAGGCCTGACACCCAGCTGGAGAACCAAGACGCTGTCAGCCACACAGCTTTTGGGAAGTCTGAGGTCTTCTGCCAGTGTTCAGTAGGTGTTTTGTAGGAGTTGTTCCACATGTAGATATATTTTTGACGTATCTGTGGGGAAGAAGGTGATCGCCACGTCTTCCTCCTCTGCCATCTTGAAGGTCCTCCACCCATACAGACCTTCAAGTAGATCTTGAAATTCAGGATTATAGTGCTTTGAGCCCAAACAGTTTTACAACATCTCAAAGGAGAAGTTCATCTCAGGTGCTGTGGCAGATGATGGTGGAGCACAACTTGGGTTTAGGTGGGATTTGAGAGTTTTTCTCCTTGGTAGTAGATGCTTGCTGACAATTCACATCTAGGCTAATAAGAGGTTAGATCTAGGAAGGTCAGTGAAGGTAGGCTGGAGAAGACAGAGGAGTCAGAGTGAACAAGAGCAGCATGTGCTAGCAGAGTTGAACTCTGTAAAAGCAAATATATTTATTAAGAACGTTAAGTAATTTAATCAGACAACATTTTGGTAAATTAAATCCGAGAACATTTTTAGGTTCACTGTAAATCTGTTAGCAAATAGAAGGAAGTGAATTACAAAATGGTGAAGAGGATACTTCCTATTAATATTCTGTATTATTTTTGCCTTCAATATTTATTTCTCATCCAGTATTGTTTGTTTATTTGTCTTTAGTAATCTGTTTATTTTATTTTTTTAAATAAATTTATTTATTTATTTATTTTTGGCTGCATTGGGTCTTTACTGCTGTGCACAGGCTTTCTCTGGTTGCAGTGAGCGGGGGCTACTCTTTGTTGTGGTGCACGGGCTTCTCATTGCGGTGGCTTTTCTTGTCACGGAGCACGGGCTCTAGGCACATGGGCTTCAGTAGTTGTGGCATGCAGGCTCAGTAGTTGTGGCTCGAGGGCTCTAGAACACAGGTTCAGTAGTTGTGGCACATGGGCTTAGTTGCTCCATGGCATATGGGATCTTCCAGGACCAGGACTCAAACCCATGTCCCCTGAATTGGCAGGTAGATTCTTAACCACTGCACCATCTGCGAAGTTCTAGTAATCTACTTAAAGTAACAGTAAGGTATTTGAGAACCCAACTGGATTTGTCCCATCTGTGACTTCTGAATAAGAGGTCTTTTAGTGGGAAGAGAAAGCATTTCACATGGCCCATAGGGTTTCTGTTCCATGTGAAGATCCAGTATTAATCTGGTTTGAGAACGCTGGGTAATTCATCAATTTTAAGTTGAAAGGGGGCTCTCAGGTCATCTAATCCATCTGCTTCATTCCAGAGGAGACAGTGAGGCCCAGGAAAGTGATGGGCCTGTCAAACTGGTCAGTGGCAGAGTCAGATGTGAAACTCAAGCCTTCTGGTTCTCCCCTACATTTCTTAACTTGGAGCTCCACTTAGTTTCTCAAAGGGAAAGCATAAACAAAGGGGTATTTGAAACCCAGGGTCAGTAGTTTAGGGATTTTGTCACTGAGATGTGTCCACCCCACATTCTCCCTCTCCTGAGTTAGACTGAGGAAGTATAGAGAAGAGAGAAGGCAAGCAGAGTACTCAGTAGTCAGAAGATAAATTGAGGCTGTTCGGGTCAGGATAACTAGGATGCTGAGATTGTGTTTCTAAGTCTGGATTGTTGATGGATAAGTAGGTATGATCTTATTAATGATTTTGAGACATGTGGTACCTGCTCTGACATTTTCTTTAGTGGTTTCCTACCTCTTCCTGATTCTAATAAATGTATATCATGGTTTGACCTTATTAAATATTCAACCTGAGTATTACAATATTAATCAGGAGACATTTTTCTAGTAGCATCTGTTTTCCAAACATGGATCTTGTGACGTATGTTGTATTATGATATGGATCCTGGAAAGTAAAATTAACAAAAAACAACAGCAAAAAGCCTGCCCTTGTGAGCATTTTGGACCCACTCCTCTTTTTCTTTGTTTCAAAATGCTTCTAAATCACATGCAAGTCTTGATGTCCTAAGGGCTGTCATTCCCCTCTGAGTTTTTTCACTGGGCTTTTAGAGTTTACTAGAAAATGTGGTGACAGTTACAGCTGAAGATCATGTTAAGATGAGAAGGAAAAGAGACACATTGGAGGGCTGAGATACGCTTAGAGCATCATAGTCTCGTGGTGATGGATTTAAACTGATGGTTCCTGCCGAGTTCTTCGTCCTGTCAAGTCCCGCAGGTCAGCTGGTCATCACAGACTGAATCGTAGGCTTTATGATAACTGAGAATTATATTCAGAACTTGAAACAGCGGTGGAAAAAAGAGACCAGTTGTTGGCTGTAAACAGCTTCTGAGAATGCTTTTCTAAAAACAGATGCCAGGGAAAAGGTCCTGGACCTGTGATTCTTGGTCTCTGGAGGTGGGTGAGGGGGCAGGTGCTGGGGGCCCTCCAAACTAATTTCTACCCCCTTGCTGTGCTTTACAAAGAGGTCAATTTCACTCTTCACTGAGATAGAAAAGTCAGTATTGGGAGCCATTTTAAAGGTCTAAATTGGCTTTTTTAATGAAGTTGAAGGCGCCAGGGAGACTGTTGGAGGGATGGGAGGTGACCATTTACAATGCCTTCTCTGGTCCTTTTTGCTAATTTTCCAGCAGTTCTCTGCAGGGGAGCCGAGTTTCTTTCAAGATTGTTTCAATGTTAAATTTACACTAAATCAAGAGCACAGTAAGCCCCAACCTAGTCTTTTTAAGGGAAGGAAATTTTGAAGGAGCCAGGTCCCCTGTGGGGAGCTGTTGCAGAAGGCGGGAGACAGCAGATAAAACCACTATAGAGGCTGGCGAGTGGGAAGTCAAAATTAGATGGCTTTGCGATTTTTTCAAAATATGTTTTTCTCTCCTTGTATGTCTTTTCCTCACTGCACCTCTTATATTATTTGTTTTATATGGTGAGTGTTTTCTCTAGTGTAAAAGAACAAAAATGACCTTTGAAACATTTTTCTCCGTGTTGCATTTAGGCCGAGACCCTCCAGATCATCCTTTACCCTGCTTGCAGGGCACTTTGTTGGCTCAAGCTCTTAGGCGGTGTCTTTGTGTTTTGCAGCACACCTGAGTCATATATTAATGGATCAATAAAAGATGCCCTATTGTGTCCTAACAGGATATTAAGAACTGGATGCTGACCTGAAAAGGCATGCTGCTGATGGTGACCAGATCTCTTATCAGCAAAGTATAGCTAAACATGTCACTCACTTTCTTGCTAAACCTCCAAAGCAATATACAAGATAGTGCATCGTGGAAAAGATTATTAAATGTATAAATGTCAATTCACTTTGTCATGAAGATGGTAGTTCCCATCTTTCTTTCTTCCTTCCTCCCTCCCTCCCTCCCTTTCTTTCCCTTTCTCTTTCTCTCTCTCTCTCTCTCTTTGTCCCTCCCTCCGTCCTTCCTTCCTTCCTTCCCTCCTACTTTCCTTTCTATTTTGCAAGATAAAGAAAGTTTGACTTTTAAAATTGTGTGAAATCAGAACTTAGTACTTACTTGTGAATATGGCTTTACAGGAAAGGAGGCAGATAAATATTATTTTCTAAAGAACTACTCAGCCGTATATGAACATATGTGTTAATGTGGAGCTGAATTTGTTTACTCACAAATGTTTATCTCTAACAACCTTGAGGCTTGATACTACTGAATAGAGAAATATCACTAGCTCTTCATATTTTGTGGCCTTTTTCTTCCAAAATGGCCTTGAAACAGAGTGTGGGTAAGTCTTTCAAAGGAATCGTAATTTCTTGGTTTAAACCTAACCAAATAGATTATCATGGGCAGCTTGGCCATGCCGATTGATAACAATTCTAATATATTTTTTGAGTAAGAGATTACAATTTGAGAAAATTTCACTTATTTCACAAATATTTATTGTCTGCCAATGTACTGGGACCTTCACTTGAAGTACTAGGCCTTGTTCTCAGTAGAGTATATACCAAATAAACATGTAAATTAATTGCTGTGAGAGATTTTTTTTTTTTCCATTAGTGTATATACAGAGTGCAGCAGTGACACAAAAGATGACCGTTGGCTTCCTGAGATGGCTCAGGACATGTACCAGAAAAGAGGGGACTCTTGGAGGAGTAATATTGGCCAGATAAAAATGTTATGGGAAAACATCCCAGAAAAAGAAAATGACATATACAAAGTCATGGAGTCAAGAAATATCGTAGTATATTTAGGGACGTGTATATAGTCCTGTAGTGTTTCCTGTTAGAATCTTGCTCTTATTTCAATATTCATAAAGAAAACAAAGTATATTGCCTGCAGCAGTTGTGAGATACATGATAAAGAAATGACCTTCAGTTATTTACTAAAGAGGATGACTTAGTATTGATTACACAGCTTATTTGGGTGATAAAATGAATTAGGAAAATGTACTGAAGACAAAATTATCTAAACTATAATACTGTAACATAAGGAAAAATGGTGGCCTGGAAAAGACAGGTGCTTGTAAGAGACGGCTGAGCGCAGCTTTGGTATCCATCCATGGACTGTGGGTACTGGGAGAATGAATAGGGCAGACGCGCAGTCAGGCTGGAGTTGTGTTTCTGTGAGGCAAAGAGGCACAGAGTGAAGCTTAGTCAGGTGTGCCACACTGGGACAGCGGTTCCCTAGGATGAGGCAGGAAGAACGGGGTGGAGAGGGAAACAAATAAAGAAGGGGAGGGCAGGGCACAGATTGGTACGGGGACAAGGGCAGTGTCATCTTGGAAGGGTAGGTGTTCCCCGAGCCTGGTAGGGATGAGAAATGTGGGACCTGGGTTATCTATATGGAGAGTCCTACAGCATCCCACACTGTTTGGAACATCTCAGTAAATATCCATATCATTCATAGTCACTGGGACTGTGTCATCTATTCCTCGAAATTTAAATATGGCGACCAAGAGGCTCTGGTATTCTCCATGCCTCCCACTTTCTTGCTATTTCCTGTTATCATTTCCCTGCCTGGCTTTGCCCTGCAGAACCCTCACAGCTCATGCAACCTGGACCAGCCCAAGGCTTTCGTTTTTCCTTCAAGGGTTTTCCTGACGAAGGATGATCCGCTAAAGAGAAAGAATTAGCAACTTCACTCTTCCCGCATCCCTTTTTGCTTTGAATCCTGGAAAAATGAAAGCTGAATTTGTTTCCCAGCTCATGCAACTCTAGAACACCTTATACTCTGTATTTCTGTGTCCAGACCCCAATCAGAGCTTTATTGAATTTTCAGTGGTTATTCATTGATTAATTTTATGCTTTGGTATTTATAGCTATTTTAGAAAGTCCTTTGAGGCCCATTTGAAATGAATTGAAAATTAATAAGAAAAAGTAATCAAATACTCCTTCTAATCTCATGCATCCTTTGGCATAATCCTCTCAGTTCCCCTCTTCCTTGGAGCGTGTTCTTTGTCACTGGGTCAATTTCACATCTTCTTCTGTCTGATGTTCTTTCTTAGTAACTCTCGATACTTACAGCTTTCAATTTAAAAAAATCCCCCATCTTACTAGTTGCAAAACTCTTTGTTTCTTTCCACTTTTCTGAAGAATCCTGATTTTTTTCCTCCTGAAATCATCACTATTTCGAGCGATCAGGAAATAAAACCTTTCCATACAATGGATTTGCTTCTCCAAATCTACTTTATTCTTAATAACGAGTTTTAGTCATCACCCCATATCTCCTATATAATGAATATTTTCTGCTCTTCAGTTTTTCTTGGGTTGGATGGCCTGCTTTCTAATTTCTAGAGAGTGGAAGTAAAGGAGACACATAATCTTCTCTCTGTTGGAGCTATTTTCTCTTAACAAAGGTTTTCTCTTTTCCAAATTTTAAATTGCATATGGAACCCAGGAATAAATGAAGATGATCATTTATAATTGAAGTTGTTTGTGGGGCATGTTATACAATCAGAGCAGCTCCCACAGAGGGCCAGCTGGACTCAGATTGGTTCTCAACTTGGACTTCATTTCTTGGCTTTGACCCAAAGTACAACTATATATTGTTTTTCAAGTTGGCAGCCAAGGTATCAGAATCAGCATTTCCCCTACTAAGCGTTCTTAACCTACAGTTGGTGACTTTGTCATTTCCTCCCTAAGCTTGTCTTGACTTCCACTTTCCGTTAGTTGAGAACTGGAATATTCACTTATACCACGTAAGCATTTAAACTCTAGCATTCTAGAGGATTTAATAAATCCTTATGGGCTATCTAGGCAGTAGAAGCTACAGTCTTAGTGTCTTGGAAGTATTTCTGGTCTCAATTCCCACCTGATTCTAGAGTTTGGAAAATCGGATCAACAGCTTAGGGGTTCAGTTGCATGCAATGTTGAAAATAAGCCTTCTGAGATTTGTAAATCTGTACCTTGTCATTTGTTTTACCAAGTTCAATAATCTAGTTTTTAAATCAAATCTATTTATGGCTCATATATTATGTGCAGTTCATTTCTTGTTATTATATAGCAGTAGATAATTTTCATAGACTTACCTATTTGAGTTGTCTTGATAAGTATTTTTTAAATACTATGGACACATTTACATGTAGAAACCTATTCGATTCTCTAGAAGGTGTAATTGGTATGGAAATATACAGATGCCTTTAACTTGATAGGGAAACTCTTGACCATTTGTATTTTTAGAAATGATTGCAGTTAGTGGAATTTCAGTGGAATGAAAATATACCATATAAAAAACCCATACTATGAAATTTTCACCATGGAGTCACTAAAATATTTATAGTTTATAAAACATTTTTTTCACCCTCGAACAGTCTTTGAAATATTACTCACTAAAAACATCTCCCCAATGAAGGATTGTTCTAAAGTGCAATTGGCTTTTTTTCTCTTCTCTGCAGTCAAGGAGGATCTATAAAATGGTAAATATTCAAATGTTCTTCTTGTAAACTACTATATATTTCCCTGTCTCAAGCAAGTAGAGGTCTATGTTGGCAGAAGTCAACTTCTGCTTATTAAGTAATATTGCCATGACTTGTAAAATTGGGAAGAAGTGTATCTGAAGCTGCAGTGTTCCTTTGATATATCACTCACTGTTATGCCTTTCAGAATTATGGAAGGCATACTTAAGTCTGAATCAGGGAATAATGTTAGAGAAAATAAATGTCCACTTTTTTGGGCAGCAGTTTAAAATATATTAAATTTTAGAAATGTTCGAAGTCACACGCATGTTCTTTGATTTATTCGCTTTTATTAATATATAACCAGCATGCAGTGTTCAAACTGACCTTTTGAGGTTTGGATTATCACTCTGGGTAATTTTTTTGTAGTCTTATGCTAATTTAGTCCAGTTATAATCTTGCCAAATAATTACTAATAGAGAAGTGTCTTTTTTCTCATATAGGAATAATGCAACCAAGGTATATTTAGTTAAATGCAGTTTGGCTCTTCATTTCAAGCTGAAATGGCTGTGGCTGAATATCAAGGATGCCTTTTCAAAATAATGTCCCTGAACACTCGGTGAAATGCAATGAAATATTAATGGCATATATGAAATCATATTAAATGATCAGTGTTTTTATTTTTAAATTACCAAACTCCCTTTCTGCCTCTCTTCTAATTTCTCAGGCCTTTCTGAGTTTTGTGACTGTTGAGCTATTTGGGAATTACTGGTAGTGGAGCTCTTTTGCCTAAGTAGGAGTGGAGGGGAGGAATTTTTATAGTAGACTCCAACGTTTAACTTAGACTTATCTCTAGTCTGAGAATATTGTCATACTCGTAGCTCTGTAAATAACTAGTCGTATGCTCTTGGACAAGTTATATGAAACCTTTTGGTAGTAATATCTTGAGTTCCCACAAAGGGATCATATATGTGCAATCCTTGTTGGTAGAGCCATTTGTGATGGTCCAGATTGCCTTCTAACAATTTCCTGTTTAGTGTTTTTTTCACAAAATCCACCAAAATCTTGGCAGACGTATCCACTGGGCAGCCTTGTCTACTGGTAGCAACTCCCCCACTTGCAAGCATGCTGACCACAAAGATCCCAAAGAAAGTTTTATGATGCATATAAATTGAAGGAGCTTTGCAATGGACAAATCCAAGTTATACCTTTCCAGATTTACTTACTGTCACTCCATCTGCATGTATACCCTATGCTTTAGCCTACTCAAATAATGACTAGTCCTGGAACATACCGTGCTCTCTTTTGCCTCTAGATGTTTGCCTGGAATGCCCATCAAGCCCGTTACTGCCTGGTAAATGTATACTCACTTTTCCTGACTTAATTCAAGCACCAGTTCCTCTGTGAAGCTTTCCCAAATTTCCTTCCCTTTCCCCAACACACATTGGCTCTGGTACTCCCTTTTTCAGATCACTGTATACTTATACCTGTTGTAATACTTAATAGATTGTATTCAGATCTGCTGGTTTGTTTACATGTGTGATTCCTGTATCTCCAGGTGTTCCAGCCCAGAGTATAAAACATAGGGTCACAATAACTTGACAAAAAGGCATTTGTATGGTTTCTTTCCCAAAAGGTGGTAGGCATGGGGAGTCCTTTTATCCTCCAAGTGGTAGATAACACTTCTCTCTTCTACAGCCTGTTCACTGATACCCCTTGGAAGCCACCAAAGCCCAATACCCTTTGCTTTTCCATTTCTCTTCCACGTGGAGACTGGTCTAGTGTTCTGTTTAAATCACCATGCTTGTTCTGTGCACCAGTGTCCTCCAAAAGCTTCCCTGATGGGGAAATTCTGTTCCCTCTCTCTAGCCCTGTGGTCTATCCCACTGTCACCATGAATCCTGTCTTGTGCTCTCAGTGCCTTACAGAAGTTTTTATAAAATAACTCTTCTAGTGCCCCTCCTCTTCCACAGATACACAAACAAAACACACTGGGAAAATAAGTCCTTTTCTTCCAGGGCTACACATTTAAGGGTAAGAAGCTGTTTGTATATGTAATATGCATATACTCTTTTAAAAATAACTTCGGAGTTCAAGTGCCATATTGCTAGAGAAGCAAAAAGTAAATAAAAGTTTTGGCTAAGTTAACCTTCACTTATCTACAATAGTCATCTGTCTCAAAACCCAAGAATTAAATTCTTCTGAGAGGCTTTCCACTTATCATGTATGTGTGTGTGTACATATGTACATAATACATGATTATTGCAATGCTTTTATTGTACAATACTTTCTTCCTTGCCACCCCCAATTGCTAAAATACTCTTGTTTTTGGCTTCTTTCCAACCCTACTGATTGATATCTTATAGGTATCAAAGTTATTTTCTATTAAGTATTTTTATAACACTGAACTTTTGAAACAGAGATCTATTCCTTTTGATGATGAAATGCCAGGTATCATTTCCTTGTCTGTCTCTCAGAATCCCATGATCAGAGTCCCTGGGAGGAGGATATTTTTAACTTCACACACCGATACTCTGTGGGAATATTTTCTACTCCCTTGTAATAGGGAAAGCACTTTGTTTTAGTTTTTCAAAGAATTACACTCTTTGTTCAGAAATTGTTTGTTACACTCATTAAATAACCAAATTAAGACCTTTGCAACTTGGTAAAATATGGATGCAAACGGAAAGAGACTTGGTCTTTTTATAAATTAATCGAATTAATTTAAATTCATTTTCATGTTTGAAAAGAGTTCACAAAAGCTGCCAAAGTTGGTGTCGGAAGACAACTTTAATAGATAAAGGAAGAGTTTACAAATTTATATTTATTTTGTATCAATTGTTTTGTAAGTATTTTTAAATTCTCACTTTGGTACAGGGGATCCCCAAGACCACCCTCAGGTTTGATAATCCACTCCATGGACTCACAGAACTCAGAAAAGCTGTTATACTCATAGTTATAGTTATAGCTTATTACAGCAAAGGGATACAGATTAAAATCAGTAAAGGTGAAAAGTGTGTAAGGTAGTGTCTGGGAGAGACCAGGCAAGAGTTTCAGTTTGCTTCCCACAGCGGAGCTGTATGGACAACACTTAATTCTCCCTGCAATGATATGTGATGTATAGAAAGTATTGCCAACCAGGGGAGCTCACTGGACCCTGTGTCCAGGGTTCCTATTGGGGCCAGTCACGTAGGCAGGAGACTGACCTACTCAGTCTCCAGCTCTCCCAGATGTCAAACTGAGTGGCGGTCCGGGCCCTAGGTGATAAAAGTACAGGCATTAATCACATTGCACTGTTAGCATAAACTATCTGCCATGGCCCAAGGCCCCAGGTATACAGTCTTACCAGGCAGGATATTCTAAGGGCTTAGAGATTGTCTCCCAGGAGCCAATTGTTTCTTTGAACACACACCCAAGCCTACTAAGTCAACCCTTTATTGTAGACTTCTCTTTGGAGACACCCCAGTTGAAATGATGCATACAGTTGCATTTTGTTTAAGAAAGACAGTCATGGTCCACCAATTAGAGTAGGTGTACTCAAAGAAAAGGTCTTGTTTCAACCTCAGAAGATTGGCAATATATCTATATTTTCAGTTAAAATAAAATGTTGAAAGCAGCATGTATCATTTTTTGGATTCCTTCCTTACACTGGCTTTTAAATTTCCTACCTGTCCCAGTCTCATCTGCTAAAAACGCTTCTAATGAGCTTAAAATGATCTTAAATTTGTCATCTCCATGAAATGGCTCACAACATAAGGATGAAGTGAAGATAAAAAAAAATGAGGTAACTAAGTTATTTTCAGCCATCACAAATAGAAATGCTGCAAGAGTCATCGTCATGCAGCATGTTTAAATACGTGTGAGCACCTGGTCCTCTTATAGTTCCAGGTTTCACTATCAAACAAAAGATACCGAAGGAGATGGCATGTAAGGGAACAAATTGTGTTTTAAAGTGGGGATGTGGAGAGTCCTCTTTTTGTCCTTGTGCTCCAGAGCATGCTGTAGTGAAACTGACCTGTCCCCGTCCCGTCCCCACTCTGTACTCTGTCCCCCATCCGGTGGAGGATTTGCCTGCATACAGGAAGTCAATGGGATGAGCTCTTCTCATTGATTGATGCACACATTTTGTTTTACACAGCAGCATGTACCTTCTCTCTTAAAGAAGCCATAAGAAAGAATGAAATAATTCTATTTGCAGCAACACAGATGGAACTAGAGATTAGCGTACTAAGCAAAGTAAGTCAGATGGAGAAAGACAACTATCATATGATATCGCTTGTATGTGGAATTGAAAAAAAAAGATACAAATGAACTTATTTACAAAACAGAAACAGACTCACAGACATAGAAAACAAACGTATGGTTACCAAAGGGGAAGGGGGGGAGGGACAAATTAGGAATTTGGGATTAACACATAACACTATTGTATATAAAATAGATAAACAACAAGGACCTACTGTATAGCACAGGGAACTATATTCAATATCTTGTAATAACCTGTAATGGAAAAGAATCTAAAAAAGAACACGCACGCGTGCACAAACACACACACACACACACACCTACACATATATAAAACTGAATCACTTTGTTGTACACTTGAAACATTGTAAATCAACTACACTTCAATGAAAAAAGAAAAAGAATCTCTCTCTTCTGCACATGGGAAGGGGCATTGCCAGCTTTCTTAAAACTGGAGGGAAGCATCAGCATGGCTCCTCTAAAGATGTTCAACTGTGCAGTATCTGTTAGAACAGCAGGACCGGCTTCACATTGAGTATGGGCCAGTGCCCTGATATAAAAGTCAGATTGTCAGTGAATGAACCATCTCTCTTTTTATAGAAGTTATCTGTGTTTTATCAAATCAGATGTAGAGCAGTGCTGATAAATTAGTAAGAAGTTATTCATTTGGATTACGCTGTGCTGAACTTCAAGATCTCCTTACCTCCTAATGCTCGGGATTTAATTTTATAGAAAAATTATTTTCTGCATAATTCACAAATTCATTGTTCGTTGTTTGGTGTTTTCATTAGAAACCTTTGCAAATGTCTTTAGTAATAATGGTAAAAGTAGAAAATTAACATTTTTTGTCTTAAATCAACTTCAACTTTATTTTAAGAAAAATGAGAGGAGAAGCAGGAAAAAATATTAATAGTCACACTACTTTTTTATCCCTGGGAAGGGTAGACATATTGAGTAATGAATTATTGATTCAATGTTGATGAACCTGAGTTTATCTTGAAACTTCTACCTTGGATTGGGGAATAGCTAGAGTTTAACCTCTCTTTACTGATTACGAACCTCGGTGAGATTGGAGCAGCCATAGGAAATGCAGGTTATTGACATTTTCCTATCAAAGCTACCTCTGCATACAATTCAATTCCTCCAACAACTCTCTATTTCCATTTCTGTGCACGGCAAATAATAGGTGCTACTGGGAAGAAAAATCAATATTGTATTGGATAAATACACACAAAAGATTGGTGCTTATCAGGGTAGAATCTAAACGTGTTCAGCTTCATACAGAAGCAGGGCAATACATTTTGTTCCCAAACAAATTTTACATGTTTAAAATGTACGCAAAATTCTGAGCCTATCTTTTACGTTGTCAGTCTTATTATTTCCTCTCCAACTAAAAGTATAAAATTATCATCAACTTGTACTTCCTCATATTTCATGCATGGCATGAAAACAGTATTTTAGTATGCATTGGTATAATACTTCTAAATGTTAAGGATTCATTTCATCTCTCAAATGTTGTTTTTTGTCTACGTAATCAAAATAGTTACTCCGTGTTAAGGCTAGTTGGTTGTCTGGATAAGTCTGTGACAGAGTAAATGAAAATAATTTTTCTACATTTATTCATTAGAATAATTAAAAATACTGACTCTGTCATACTGATGTGACCTCACATAAGGTAAAATTAGTGTTCATTTTTGTAATTTAACTGTAATATTTATCTTGGTTAATATAACTTTAACTTCATTTTTTTCAATAAAATAAGTTGCTGATTTTGTCTTGTAAATTATTGCTAAGTATGATTTTCATCTATCACTGAATCCTTGTCAGTTAGATAAGGAAGTTATTCTATAGCAGTGAGGTCCATGAAGGTGTCAGGGTAATAATCCAGTTATCTAGGTGCCCAAGTTCTTCCTGTGAGGCTTGCTCTGCAAACCATCTCAGTCATACGTTTGTATTAAAGTGACACTGTCTGTTTTAGTTAAAGATTATTATGGGGAAATTGGTGATGCTATTTTAATGAAAAATAGAATATTATAATTATTTTATCAGTGACATAATGTATTGACTTTTAAGGATCATTATTGTATTCGCTACATATTGTAGAAATATGACTCCTTTTCCAGTGTTTATTTTTTTATTGACATTAATGCCAAAGTCTTCAAAAAATAATGTGATAACACTTCAGATTTTTTAAGATGTCATTTTTATTTTACATTCCCTGCACAAGTTACATTGGGTAGGTATCGTTTTAAAAACTGAAAGGGAGAGAGGGAGAGGGGGAGAGAGAGAGGCAGATTCTTGCCAAGTAGTTACATTAAATATTCTCTCTGGGGGAAAAAAAAATGTCCAAAAACTTGAGAAGTGGTGGAAATGGAAAGATTAAATTAACTTCTTGTAAAATAATTTTCCACATCATTAGAATATTTGTTTTCAAATGTCAGAAGCAGATGAAATAATTTTACTACAGATATTGCTTCAAGGATGAGACTGAAACTCACAGAGCACTAGAACAATGGAGGATACAGAACTTCCCCAAGGTGTATAGCAAGATGAGATTGCTCACTGAGCAGTAAGAATGCTACTCTTTATGACTGAACTTTTGAGTTGTTTCTGCATGGATTTGGGATAATTATACATGATGAAATATTGTAAAGCACAGACAGCAATATCTGCCAGCCATATTTATTAAGACTGAATGCACATGGAGCATTAAAATGCCATACAATACAATTTGTTATGTTGAATTTTAAGAAATTTCAAGGCAGATTAAAGATTGACATTAGAACAAATCGACTGTCTTTGCCTTCTGCTATAAATCGTCTCATTTTTTTTTTTTCTCTCATCATTAACCACTTTCATTTCTTTGGCATTTGCAGACAGCCACCTCCTTGAAAAGCCTTTCATTTTTGTCTCTTATTCTCTCTCCTTTCTTTCTTTCTGGGCCATCTGTTATCCAGATGTTGGCTTTAATGCCAAAATTAATGACACTTTAAAACTTACTCTTTAATTTTAAGCCTTAGACACCTGACCTTTCCTGCCTATTTCTCTTTTTAAAAAAATCTTTACCCGGTAGTCGAGGGCAGCTCATTAATTAGCATCCACAGCAGAGGAGGAGGGACATTTGCACTTGCTTGAAATGCCTTTTATCTCACTATTGAATTGCATTTAGAATTTCGTAAAGTCTAATTTGGCTCAGAGGGCTCTTCCATGTTTGTTAACTAAAACACGTGGTTCTGGCGTCCCCAGGTTAAGTGGAATCAGTCTCTCTGAATAGGATGTTTCTCTTCTTTACAGTGTGCTAGGGTATAATGCCTGTGCTAGGAAAGGGTATTGACTTCAGATCCATAGCTCATTAAAAGACCATACAGAGTAGAAAAAATGACGCTAGCATAAAGGTGTGTTTTAGACTGTTTAAAGGGCCGTGTAATTACAGTCTATAGGAGTATATACTGAGTAAAACTATGGAAAAGTGAGGTTTTCTGCATGCAACCTGCTATAACAATATAATAACATACACTGTATATAGATTTGAGTAAAAACTCAGGCCAGCAGTCTTTCCATATAAATGTATAGCCTTGGGCCTGGATAAGATTATTCCCTTGTCTCCTGAGATGGGATTTGCTCAAGAGAATTTACTAAGGAGTAAATGATACTTGGATTTTCTGACTGTTGTGAATGGCTGGGAAGAGTGTCTGGCTTACCTTTGGGTTGTGGGTATATGTCCAAATACGTCTCATAACATGACAGCCATGGAGTAGACCAGGAGGAAGGGAAGAGAACCACTTTAGTCCACTCTACTTTGTCCTGGTAGTTCAAAAACTTCTCCAAAGTCCTAAGCCTAAAACTCAAATGAGATGCCTGAGGGATGGAAATAGGAAGATGGTTGAGAAGACATTTCTAGGATTGGCAGCCCAATTCTAGGACTGTGCTTGGTGAAACTAGCACATCTCTAGTAAAAATTAGTCCAAAAAATGCCTGTTTTTTTTAGTGACTTCAATTCTTAAATAGCTTGCAAGTATCTTATTTTAAAAAAAGAGGCTTAAATTATGTACTTGCTGGAAACCATTTCATATCAAGCAAGAGTCTTTGGTTCTACAATTTTCCATGTTTTTTATTTTTCATGGTTATTTAGAGATGAATAACCAGCTATAAATAAAGATTCAGGTTGTTTGGCAATAGCTACTTTACAGGGGGAACTAAATGCCTTTTTAATTTGGAAGCAAACCGAAAACAAATGGTCATGTTCGCTGAAGTGCTTCCCTTGGGGGGGTGTGATAGGTAAGAATGGGCAATAGGATTTGGCATGAAGTAGGTAATTTTGGAATGCGGTATAGCTAAGAAATATTTTGATTTGCTTCCCTGTTGATTTCTTGGCTGGGGTTCCTGGCACAAAGTGTGGAAATCAGATTAATAGGAATATGTGAAGTTTTAGTATTTCATGTTAAAATGCCATTTTAAAATTAGTCTAAATATAATCAAGCCTAGTTTGAATTCATCAGCCAAGACCTGTAATTAGAATTTTGCATTGTGATGTTATGGCTCCAAACCAGAACTCAAAGTAGATGAAGGATAAGGCTAGCTGAAACCAGCCAGTCAGTCCATTGCTGAAAAGAAAATAGAGCAGCTAGAAGAGAAGCTATGTCTTCCCTGAGAGTTGCCATCTACTTCCAAATTCAGTCGTTCAAGTCTCTATGTCTAGAAAAGACCATGGTGCATCTATTTTTTTCACTGAGTAGAAGTTGGGTTTATTTGTATAATTAATTGAAGAATTGTATTTTTGTGTTGAATAATCAGAAAAGTTTATACAATCATATAGAAAATGCTTACCTTTTTCTAAAATAATTCAGTTGATTGTTTCTAATTCAGATCATCCCACACACTTACTGCTACCTACCTTCTCATAATTTTAATTCTCATTTATATCCCCAGAATAAGTAGTGACAAGACAGTTACTATATGCTACCTTTTCATAGCGTTGGTAAAGATTTGGCCTTGCCTGAGTCAATTTTCAGATATCAATTCCTTATCAGACTCCCATAAGCATAGATAATTCAGAATTGAGTATATTAAGATAAACACTTTCAAAATGTTCTAAAAAAACACAACATTTTAGAAATAGGTCACAGATCATCATTACAACCTTAAAATCATAGTGTATCTATTTTTTAAAAATGTATTGACATCAGGAATACAGTTGAAGGATGTACGACTCTTATTTCCCACTTGACTGACTTAAGGAGAATGTTCTCTTGGTACAGTGAGTGTGATCATTAGTGTTTTCTGGGTAAAGATGAATCCTATAGAGATACCCGAAAGGATTCCTCTATAGAATAGTGTTTTCTGCTAGATGAGGACTAGACCTCAAACCTCTGTATGGGTTTGAGTGCTGATGGTGTCAAGGAAGAGACTGCCTATGCTTGAACACAGGCCAACTACACACGACCCTCTAATGACATTTCTTCTCAACCTCTCAACCTTCTCAACCTCTCTATAACAACTATTTTGTAATACCGGCTTTACTATTCTGAAATAAAATTCAGAAATAATGCAACCTACCTATGTACATAATTTTTAAAAATCAATCTAATGCCAACAATGGAGAAATAAAAAGAAAAGTAATTTATAATAAAATAATATGTCTGACGATAGGTAACTACTCATGCAGAACTTTACCAGAGGTCAAAAAAATAGCTCCACAATTTCTAATGCCA
Organism: Balaenoptera musculus; assembly: GCF_009873245.2. Taxonomy (NCBI): domain Eukaryota; kingdom Metazoa; phylum Chordata; class Mammalia; order Artiodactyla; family Balaenopteridae; genus Balaenoptera; species Balaenoptera musculus. The sequence continues at coordinate 25,465,062 of NC_045789.1, read as the reverse complement.
TTTAGTTTCCAAGAAACTCAGAGGGGACCATGGTGATCCCATTAGGATTCTCTGCTTTTTTTTTTTTTTTTAAATTTTTTTATTTATTATTTATTTATTATGTTTATTTCTTTTTGGCTGTGTTGGGTCTTCGTTTCTGTGCGAGGGCCCTCTCCAGTTGCGGCGAGTGGGGGCCACTCTTCATCGCGGTGCGCGGGCCTCTCACTATCGTGGCCTCTCTTGTTGCGGAGCAGAGGCTCCAGACACTCAGGCTCAGTAGTTGTGGCTCACGGGTCCAGTTGCTCCGCGGCATGTGGGATCTTCCCAGACCAGGGCTCGAACCCGTGTCCCCTGCATTGGCAGGCAGATTCTCAACCACTGCGCCACCAGGGAAGCCCGGATTCTCTGCTTTCTAAAGAAAGTATATTAAGTGTCTTGTCAACCCTTTGGATTCTAGATAGATGTTTTTCTGACTTGCTAAAGCAGCAGGACCCTGTCTTCCAAAGAAATCATATTCAGAGGAATAATATATAAATAGTATATAAAGCAGATAAAAGCTCTTCTCTACTTCCTGTCTGCCATAGTGGCTGTATCTGAAGGATCACTGGTCCAGGGGTCTGGATATCTGATTGTTTCAGTGATACCTTGAGAGCTAAATATAAGTTGGAGCAGATGAAAGGAAATCTGTTTTCACTAGTAAGGAAGTGACTTCTTCCTTAAACTTTTTTTTTTTTTAGAACAATAGAACCATTCTCTCAGCCTTACTATTAAAAGAAATTTTTAAGGATCAGAGAAGGTAAATGAAAGTCTCTTGGGAAGATGTCTCAGGAATGTTTTATACAATCTTCATTGCACAGCTAAAGGAAATAACAAATATTTGAGTGGATGAGATACTCAACTTGCTAAATGCTGCTCTAACTTCAGGTCAGTTACTCATGTTTAAAATAAAGCCATTTGAGGACAGGCTGTCTAACATTTATTCCAGCTCAAAATACAGATAAAAAATTTATCTCATGAATGGTTATAAGACAAATACAACTTTCCTTTCACTAACCATTCTTACACTGAGTGTCAGATCTCTTTTATACTTGGTATTCCTTTTTGGAGAAGCACATCATAGAATCAACATCTTGTAAAGTCAGAAGAAACCTAAGGAGTACTTATCTCAACATGAACATTTTGAAAATAAGGAAATGAAACCAGTGATGTAAATTGATTTGCCCAAACTCACACACAAAGTCAGCTGTCTAATGAGAAATACATGCTGGCCGTAGAGTCTATACCATCTAAAAAAAATCACTTCCCTAGAGGAACTTAAATATTTGTTACTAGTTTGGGCATTATCAGATACTTAGAATTAAATATTTCTTCTAACAAAATAAGATTGGTTTTATTAACTAGCAGGAACCAGAAATGTTGCAGGACTAGAGGACATTCGATATGGTTGACCTCTCTGGGTGACTCACTTCTTATATTCCTCATGGCCAGTCAGCTGGCCTTGTAGGTTTAATTCAGTACACCATCACCATAATCTTCTAATAAATAATGTCATGACGATCTGCCTTCATATTTATATATCTCCTGTAAAGGTAAATTTATATTGTCACCACTAATTGATCTCAACATGGCAAAAGTCTTTCCTTTAACAGGCATATACTTATTTTTTCTTAAAAATTGATTACCAGAATTGGGTCAAAACACTGCCAAAACTCAATCCTTAATGCCATTGGTTCCCAATCAGGAGTGTGCATCATGAACACCTGAGGAAGCTTTAAGACCAGGTAGGGCTAGATTGCACCTCAGATACACAGAAAGAGAAACACTAAAGATGCAGTACGTGCAAGTGTATCTTAGGACAGATTACCCAGGGACCAGATTCTGAGTAGGTTTATATTCAGGGGGTTTACTGGAAAGTACTCTTAGAAACAATTCCTGTAAGAAATTGGGAGGAGCAGGGTGGGCAGAGGGAGAAATTGAAAAGAAATATAGTTACATTAAAGGGAGGCCTCAGACAATTCTATGGGGAGATTTGGACGTAGCTCCAAATTAGGGAAGGATGTAGGGCCAAGTCATTGGAAGCAGACTTTTCCTGGGTGGAAGTGTAACCTAGGATGAGACAGCTCCCATCTGCCTTCTGGGCCATGAGCTGTTAACAGCCAACACTCCTGGCAGCTAGGGAGATGAGTACCTGGGCCTGACAGGCTATCTAGGTGCTGGCTACACCCAGATTCACTTGCTTTAAGTAGTAACTTACCTCATCTAGGGACAGCTCTTCCTGGATTATGGTTGGCTTCTTTTCCTGGGGAAATGTAAAAGAAGAAGCTTAGTCTGATCAACTTCAGTCCTGCCCCTGCAGCAGGACGTGTAGCTGCAACTGACACTCATGGTCTCCAACAGCTTGTACTCATTCCAGAGTACATTCACCCACTGGCTGGAACCTCTGCTGGTCTAGATGGCTTACCTGGTGTGCTGATCCAAATCCCTGAAGGGTCAGAGCCCTCGATTTCCATACCCTTCACAGGCCAATGTACACCATTGCATCTGCCAATTTACCATCAACACTGGGTAGGAGAAGGTAGAGAAATGCCCATTATCATCAGGTTGCAAATGTATTACTTTCTTCCCCTGCTGAGTAACAGTATCCCTACCTCCTCATGACAATCAGAGTCAAGTGTGTGACTCCTTTCCTGTTTACTGGTGTTTGACATGAAGAGCCTAGAGTGACTGTCAGCATTCATCGGTCAATATTCAACAGGACTCTTTCCAAATATTATCAGTGCAATTTTATAAATTATATAAATTCTATAAATTGCACTGATATCTTCCCTTAAGAACCAGAATAGGAGGGTAAAATCTAATCATAGAATCTAGGTGGTGGGTATTTGCATATTCACTAAAATTGTTTCAACTTTTCTGTACATTTGAAAAATTTTATAATAAAATGTTGCAAAAAATATTGTAAGACTACTAGATTGAAAACAGAAAAAAATCCCACAATGGAAAAATATACAAGTAGCTGCTGGAAATACTTACAAACATTTAAAATGCTAGAAAGCTGGATGCTAATATGAAGAAAAATAAAACTAGTCCTATATAAAAAAATTCAATGTAAGAATATTTTTATAGAAATTGGAAAGTTGATTTTAAAATTTGAAAAGGCAAAGAAACTAAAATCACTGAAATAATTTTTTTAAAAGATGGACAAAGATGAAAGACTCACACTATTTAATTTCAAGACTTAGTATAGGACTACAGAAATACAGAGAGTGTGGTAGTAGAAAAAGGATAGATATATAGACTGATGAAAAAGATTGGGAATTTCAGAAATAGGCTTACACATACATAGTCAAGTGATTCTGACAAAGGAACAAAATTAATTCACTGTAGAAAGGTAGTCATTTCAACAAATGATAGTGGAAAAGTTGAATATCCGTATGCAAAAAATATGAACTTCAACCCATACCATATACCATATACAAAAATTAACTTTATATGAATCATGGACTTAAATGTAAGACCTAAACTATAAAACTTCTATAAAAATAACTGGAGAAAGGATTTGTGACCTTTCGTTATGTAAGTATTCCAAAACCATGATCTATAGAAAAATTATAAATTAGATTATCAAAATTAGTATCATCTGCTCTTCAAATACATTGTTAAGAAAATGAAAAGACAAGCCAGGCCACGGATGGAAAGAAAATATTTGCAAAACACATATCTAGTATTGGGCTTGTATCTAGAACATTCAAAAAATTCTCAAAACTCAATAAGAAGACAAAATAACCCAATAAAAAGCAAAATAATTGAAGAGACACATTGCCAAAAGAGATACACAGATGTAAAATAAGTACATGAAAATATGCTCATATCATTAGTCATTAACGAAAAGCAAATTAAAGCCACAATGAGATACTACTATACCACTATTAGAATGTCTAGTTTTTTTTTTTTTTTATAAAAAGTAATATAAAGGACTATACCTATACCGAGGGCTGGCAAGGATCCAGAATATCTGGAAGTCTCAAATGATGCTGGTAGGCAAAACAGAACAGCCACTTTCAAAAAGTTTGGAATTTTCTTGTAAAGGTAAACATACACTTACCATATGACCCAGCAATCCTTCTCCTAGGTATTTGCTCAAGAAAAATGAAAATTTAGATTCACACATGAGTACGATAAAACCTGTATGTGAATGTTTATAAGAGCTTTATTCATAATAGCCAAAAATGGAAAGTATGCAAATGTCCTGCAACTGGTTAATTAATAAATAAACTGTGGTACATTCATACAATGGAATACTACTCAGCAGTAAAAAGGAATGAACTACTGATACATGCAATGACATACATTACACTAAGTGAAAGAAGCCAGACTCTAAAGGTTATATACTGTATGATTCCACTCAGGAAAAGGCGTACCTATAAGGGTAGAAAACATTGAGGCATGAGGCATGGAGGATGGGGTAGGATTTGACTACAAAGGTGCATGAGGATATATTTTGGAGTGATGGACTTATTCTGTATCTTGATTTGGTGGTGGTAGCTTGATCATATGCACTTAACAAAACTCAGAATTGTACACTAAAAAGGGTAAATCATACCTCAGTAAAATTAAAATTTTGATTGGTTCAATGAAACTTTTATTGTATCCCCTGGTGAAAGTGTTACTCTCTGGGAACTAAGACTTCCGTGCCCTGAAAGCCTAAAGTTATGAGGACGATAAGCACAAATTTCTCAAGTGTCACTGGCAATGACAGTAAGTAGGACCACACCTACTTTCATCCCTTGGTTTCTGGACCCACATATTCTATACACAGTTTGAGTTGCAGCATCATACAGTGAGACTGTATTTGAGACAAGTCTTGAAAGATGGGTAGAGTTGCAAGGGATTTACAAAGTTGGAGGGATTTCTGGGAAGAAGAAATTGTTAAGAGCAAAACCATGAAGGCAGGAAATGCATAGTTTGTTTCAGAGTGTGTTTCATTGGAGCACTAAGAATAGGTAGGAACATATTGGGATAAAGGCTGCAAAGGAAAGTTGGACAATATGATGATGTCATGCAGAAGAGATCATATGTAATTCTATAATCCATTCAAGGGCTTTGAGAGATGAATTGGCTGATGGTCATTGCAGCACTTTAGCAAGATTGGTGGGTCAGCAGTCCTTAGGATGGATTTATATGGCTCAGGAGTAAAGGTGATTGTAATGACCCTCTCACTTTCAATTAGACATGCTTCCAAACCCCAAAGCATCTATGTTTTCACCTACATCTACATTTTCATCCCCATCTATTGCTCTAGAGCTAATTATCTTTCTTGTTGAATGAAATTTAAGGTTTATCATAGCTTTTCAGGTAAATTTATATTAAGATAGTCTTGCTTTTTTCCTGGCACTAATCTTATACCTAGATATCTAGACTTCTAGATTTTCATAGGACAAAGATTTAACCTTGAATCGTAATCCCAGCAGTTAGTTCCTGCACCCAGTTACCCCTACCCAATCATCTTCTCTAAGTCTTCCATCCTGGGCAGAAGCCTCGGCAGGTTCTCATCATCCTTCTTGCTCTTGAAGATCTTATATATATTTTTTGCTACCCACAGGTAGCCTACTCCTAGACTTCCTAAGTGCTGCCCATATGCTTGGCTTCTTATATAGAATCTCATTTAATTCCCGAAATAACCCCTTGGAGATATTTTCTCAGAAGGAGACACAGGCTTAGGGAAATTAAATGGCTCATTCGCATTCAGACAGTTAGTAAGCAACTGACACAGAACTGGAACTCAGTGGTCTGACTCCAGAACCTGCACTCCTGGCCTCTCTAATGTCCAGGTAGAGACTATATTCAAACAGGTCAGTACACGCATTACAGTTATTGGACTTGGCGGTCGGTACTTTGTGGATGGAGCCAGATGCTCTCGTCTTCATGATCAGTGTACCCGATGGTGAAAGTAGCTTCCAATATAGAGATATTGGGCTGGCCAAAAAGTTCGTTTGGGTTTTTCTGCAACGTCTTAGGGAAAAAAACCGGACGAACTTTTGGGCCAACCCAATATCAAAGTCCTGGCCAAGTGGGTCAGGACTCTGGGGAAACAAACTGGAGGACAGATCAGGAAACAAGAAAATGGCAAAACACGAAGATTGGACAAGCATAGCAGGGATGGAGAAAGAGGGCTACAGTTAGGCACACAGATTCTGAGCACTTCCCCCAGTTATGCCATTTAGGCAACAAGTCCTACTGATGACCCTCATCTGGTGGTGGTTCTTGAGCCCATTATGATGTCAATAAGGTCAGCGTTGCCCCAGAACTTCAGGTTTAAGTGTCCGACCACAAAGACTGACCCGGGCTCAGGAGGATAGGTGTTGACAAATACATCATGTTCAGTGATTTCCTTTATTTCTAAAGTCCATGCTTAAATATACGGGTAGGCATTTAGTGTCTGTATTTGTAGCAACTGCACTCCAGTAGCCATTAAAATCTGACAGAACAGCAGGAAAATCGCCTCAGGCTGTGTTGACCTTCCATTCCAGTCAAATGGCTTGTTTATCAAGCACATGAATATTAAGGGTTATTAGTCCTCATTAAGGGATTTTAGCAAATTAGAAGGTTGATAGATAGATAGGTTGTGCTTCTCTGTACCCTTTTGTTCCCCCTGCAGTGCTGGTGATGTCATTGGACATTAATGAATTGTAGGAAAGTAAGGACCTGCATACACAGAGAATAGCAATCGCATGTTAAAAATTTTCATTTCTGAGGTCTGAATCTTAGAACAACTTCAAAAATGTTTAAAAAAGGAAATTCATGTGATTGATTTTTGCTGTTGTTAAAAATACCATTCTCTGTGTTTCTAGATTCGATGCAATGACGCTCGTGAATTTATTTTAAAAAACAGAAGAAAAGCTTAACTTTTTGTTACTTTTCCATTCATTTACCTCTCCTAATCTTAACTTTATATCACATGAAATGACTGGTTTTAATAGCTAATACCTATTTTATATTTTAAATGTTTTCTCAGATTATAAAAACAATATATTTGTATAGAAATATGAAAAAAATGCTATGAACATTGAAAAAAATCACTTATAATGAGTCACCCAGGAAAATCATTATGAATGTTTTACTTTATTTCTTCCAGTCTGTTTTGATAATGCATATGTCATAATATGTGTTGTACGTAATATAGTCATATTAAACTTTCTTATATGTGTATTTAATATATTAGTTTAATGTAATATATCATATCTATTGCATGTTTTATTAATAGGGCTTGTAATATACATATGGTTTGGTGTCTTTTTTAACTTAATACTGTATCATAAGATATTAATTAATAAATACTGAGTGAGCCATTATTTTAATGGCTGTATAATGTCATTAAATTTTTCTTAATTCATTTAACTTTTTTTTGGTACAAGTAATGGCTTTATCTTCAATTGCTTTTTAACTTTATTTACTTCTAAACTCTTCCTCATCTTTGTGTTTTTAAACTCTCCTATTATTTTCTTTAGGTGTATCTCTTGTAAATAGGTTTTAAAATTTTTTTTAGCCTAATCTGAGATTATATATACATTTTTATTCTTTTATTGCAGAAGTGAAAGTGTGTTTCTTGCAGAATAATTTGGGATTATGGATCAGTTATATGTAAATCAACAATCTCCTCCCCCAACTGTTGATATTTCGATGTATACTTTTAATTTTTTATATATATATATACACACACATATACTTATTTAGCAAGCAAAATAAGTATTCTAAATATGAGATCCCATTGTTTTTAGTGCTCTTTATTACTTAATAAAATATTCTGAAAGTTTTATATCACTTCATATAGTTAATGAAAATATTTTTAATGGCAGATTGCATCTCACTGTATCATAATTTTTAAATAGGTTCTTTTGGCCATTTACATTATTTCCATTTTTGCATTAGTAAACAAAACAGCAGTGAATAACCTTGTAGCTGTCTTTGACACATCAATCATTCTTTAGAATAAAATCCTAGAAGTGAAATTTCTGAGAAAAAAAGCTATATGAAATATAGGATTTGGGTTCAAAAAAAGTAAGATTTAATTTCTTACTTCAGTTATCTTGTTCATATTTTCTGTTTTCCATGCTTTCTTGTAATTTAGTTTGCCCTGTGTCTCTAGTTTTTCTTTTCTCTTAGTGAATTAAAATATTTACATTGATTTCTTTAGTGTTTTCCTTTAAATTAAAGAAATTCTTAAAACTTAATTTTTCTAATTATAAGTATTAAATATATATACAAATATGAAACCATTTATTATTATTTTACTGTTATTTGTTGTCTGTTTCATGTTTTTGAATAAAAGGAGATTAACTTGATTTTGGTATTCTGAAGGGTTGGAATATCCCACGTTAGACCCTCACATTCCCCAGTTTGTATATGTTGCAGTACCAGGTTTTGGGTGGCAGCAACCTCATCCAGGTCCACAAAGAATGGCCCCAGGACTAGGTGAGACCTTGGTGAAATATTAGACGGAAAGCTGAAAAGTGACATAGGTGACATGGCCGCAGCGGGTGGCAGAGGTGGCAAAGAGGTCCAGGGGCCAGCAAGCAGGCAATTAGCTTGGGGTGGAAGTAGGGAGACCTAGGTTGGGCTAAGGAACAGAATGGTCCTCAAGCACAGTGGAACTAGGTAGATGAGTCACGGGCCAGGCTCTGAGTGCCTTGATGAGCATATTTTTATGGGGCATGGCTTAGCCCGCCACCATCGAAGTCCTGGCAGGGATGGCATGGATCGTGGTGTATAGGGAAAGTCAACAAGATGCTGCGTTAATGTCTTCCAAGGCAGGGGAGGACTCTCATGCCTTCCTGTTCAGGTAAATAACTGAAGCTGCTGCGTGAACCTGCTGGATCCCTCAGGTGAACAATTAGAATCCTCAGCCTGAGAGTTAGGCACTTGACATTCCTGAGCCATTTCTCTGATACATTTTAGTCCTTTGTCACCCTTTAGGAATATCTGGAAATATTTTCCCAAGATAATTAGCTCACATAAGCAAAGATTTAAAAAAAAAATACATCTCTCTCTCTCTCTCTTTTTTTTACTTGCTTCTCATATTCCATACTCTTTAATTTTATTGGAGTTACAAAAAAATTCACTGACTGAAAGGTTTCTGATTTTTTTAATGGCTTTAGCTGAAAATCTAAAAACTATGGTGACAGTTGCCATAGAAGTTCTCAGAAACAGATCAAAACAATTAAAATAGTCTTTCAACTTGTAAATAAATACAAATCTCAAATCTGTTAGTTTTTCTTTATGGAATAATATGTGGTCTATTTAAAAATATGAAATATAATTATTCAGCAAATTGGACAGATTTTTTAAAAAATACACAATTAAATGGCTATGTCTTAAAACAACCTGCTTCCTGTCTAATTGTCCAAATATTCTTCTTCTCTAAAAGAAGACATATTCTTTGCATTGAAATGTTAACTTTGCCCATTCTTAAATATATCACCCACTTACTTCTCACTCTCATTTTAATTCTAGACTTCTATCTCCTATATTAAAGTGTAATTGCAAATTTCCACAAACTTCTCAATATAATCTGAAAGATAAATGAAATTAATATAATTTCATTATCCTTCTATCTACAGGCCTGTTCTGATTACCTTAATTTATTAGCAATGATATTGCTTTACGTTTGTTAGTACTTGACAGTTTTCAAGTGCTGTCACATCTTTAATCTGACTTGATATTTTAGCAAATAAACAAGAAGGATATTAGCCATATCAAGGAGGATAAATTTGAGATGGAATAACTTGTTTGAGTATTTCTGGACCAGAAAAACACTGAATGTCCTTTGTTCCTCCCTCACACTCTTATTCTCAATCACGTTTTTAATCTCTTTCAGTTTCTCAGTTACCAAACTGATAATCTGTCTCAACAAGGGATCCTAACCTGTGCCAATAATTCTTCAATCCTTAATAAAAAGATGACATTTCCCCAGCCAGGAATTAAAATAAAAATCTACGTATCTGTATTTTTCTTTTACTTTGTCCTAGGGTTTGGAGTTGTAGGGTTACTCTAGGTGGTCTGATTAATAAACACCAAATTTTCTTTCCTTCTCACTTCTGTAAGAGTCCAATGTGGGTATTCCTGATTAGTGGAGAATTTTCCTCCATGAGGTTACTCAGGGAACTCACTATCTTTCCACCTTTTCATTCTGCCATCTCCCGGGGCCTCTGAGTTCTCTTCCTCCAGATCCATTTGCTTCTTAAAAGCTTCAGGATGGAGATGACACAGTCCTTCTTCTCATCTTCCTTGGGTGGGAACTAGTCACATGGACAAACCTGAAATGCATCTCTGACTGGGCCAGTACCTCCCGGAGTCAACACCAGGCTATGAAATAGAGAGGGCAAACTTTTGGGGGACAGCCATCAGTGTGATCGAAGATTAACACTATGAATACTCCAAAGATCACACGTGTGATGCTATTTAATAATGAGGCAATAACAGTGAGATTCAGGATTTTGCAGGGAAGTTTTTAAGAGACCACATGTGTGCAAAGGATCAAACTGTGTTCAACGTCTCCCACTCTTCTGATTTGTTCTGTTTCGGAATCCTGTCTACCTCAATCCTCATCTGATCATCTAGAAGACTTGAGCTCAAGGCAGCCCTTTGTGGGCCCCATTTAGTAACATCTCATCCCCAACTAAGCATCTACCAATAGCTTCAGTTGGACTGTCTCCTGCTTTGATGGAGAGACTTCCAACATCTCTTACTTAACTTTTTATTTTATTTCATTTTATTTTTGGCTGTACCATGCAGCTTGCGGGATCTTAGTTCTGCACCCAGGGTTTGAACCCAGGCCACCGCAGTGAAAGCACCGAGTCCTAGCCAATGGACCGCCAGGGAATTCCCTCAGCATCTCTTACTTCAGATGGAAGTAACAGCCTCACTATCTCCTAGTCAGCAGCTGGTGCACTATAGGTGAATGATGTTGAAAGATTCATATTTTAAATAACCATACTTAAGATCTGACAGAGCACGAAAAAAGATCTAGTGTTTTTAAAAGATTTTTCAACTCTGAAAGAATTGCTGAATTAAGAAGCCCCCGTGGTTTAGCTATCACAAAAATATATGATATTGCAACTGGAAAACCCCTCAAACATTACCTAGTATTGAGATTGCAGCCTATTTTTCAAATTCTACCACATCTTTTTGATATCCATTTTAAGGACTGAACGTCAGGAATCTGACTGAAATTTTTCATGATATAATTAAGCTCATTTTCTCTTGTGTTATTCTTCCACAGGATAGAGACAATTGCTGGTTAGGATATTTGGCCCATTGAAATTTATTTTATCATCACACATGTTCTTATTCTTTTACGGATAAGATAATTTTATTTTATTTATTAAAATTTTTTTCTTTTCCGTTATGGTTTATTACAGGATATTGACTATAGTTCCCTGTGCTATACAGTAGGACCTTGTTGTTTATCCATTCTATATATAATAGTTTGAATCTGCTAGTCCCAAACTCCCAATCCAGCCCTCCCTTGTCCTGCCATCCCCTTGGCAACCACAAGTCTGTTCTCTTTGTGAGTCTGTTTCTGTTTTGTAGGTAAGTTCATTTGTATCATATTAGATTCCACATGTAAGCGATACCATATGGTATTTATCTTTCTCTGAGTTAATTCACTTAGTACGATACCTCTGGGTGCATCCATGTTGCTTCAAATGGCATTATTTCTTTCTTTTTTATGGCTGTAGTATTCCATTGTGTGTGTGTGTGTGTGTATATATATATATATATATATATATATATATATATATATATATATACACCACATCTTCTTTATCCATTCATCTGTCAATGGACATTTAGGTTGTTTCCATGTCTTGGCTATTGTGAATAGTGCTGCTATGAACATAGGGGTGAATGTATCTTTTCTAATTATAGTTTTGTCTGGATATATGTCCAGGATTGGGATTCCTGGATCATATGGTAATTCTATTTTTAGTTTTTTTGAGGAACCTCCATACTGTTCTCCATAGCGGCTGTACCAATTTACATTCCTACTAGCAGTGTAGGAGGGTTCCCTTGGATAAGATAATTTTAAAATCTTCCCCAGGATTATAATTTAATTTTGCCCTCAGTCTTCAGTATTGAAGTATTGATTTTACTGGTAGCTTGCATTTCAGAATTAATCCAACAAATATTCTTACATTATATCCCTGTCAATATTTAAGGAATAATATTAGCTTTCTGACAGTAAGTCTTGCTTTTGAAAACCAACAAAAATGCAGGAAGCCAGTAAAAGTACAAGTGAAAATAGCAGATAGATTAGATTAGTGGGAAGCTCCCCATGCCCTTCATGTGGACTTGCAATGGAATAACACATGTAAATGATAAAAACCAAATTAAATTAAATTTATAACCTACAGTATGTTGTCACAGATTCCAATTTTTATACTTGTATAATTAACTGTGCCACTCATTAACTTTACAGAATCCTTTTAAGTCTTGTTACTTAACCACAGCCTCATGCTAGTTAATTATGGAAAATGTAAAGCAAAGGTGTTTTGTTTAAGAATTATAACTCATGCAGGTGCCCTAAATATTCAGGGTGCACAAAATCAGCTGCACTTGTCAGATAATTTTCAAGCCAGATATTAAAAATGAGCATGTAGATGATCCTCTCATTTAGATTTGGGCCAGTTTTGAAAGAGTGTGGTTCATTGGAACCAGGGTGTGCTCCATAACAAAATGGGAATTCACTGAGGATAGACAATGTTAATCTACTGTTCCCTGTAAATGAAAGCTTAGAAAATAAAATGACAAGAACTGCCCAACTATGGAGATAATGGAGCTCACCTACTGAGCTGGACCACCAGCAGAGATGACTTTCATAAATATCATTTTAACCAGGAAAATGGACGCCATACAAGCATGATGAAAGGATTCACAGGAAGTATTTTCTTTATTGTTATTTTTTTTTTAAGAGTTCTGAAACCATGCTGAAATGCAAAGGATCAGAAGACAGAAAACCTGAATTCTGGACCAAATTGGTAACTTCTCATCCTACATGTAGTTGCTGTGAGAATTGAATAAGCTAGATCTGAGAGTGATTCATGCAGGTACTAGATTCAGGAACCCTTTCAATTACATGTTCTCTCTCTCTCTCTCTCTCTCTTTTTTTTTTTTTTTGGAAGCTAGCTATAGAGGATTGTATTCCCTGATGGTGGCATTGGGATTGATCTGCAGTGAATTGTGCCTATTTGGATATTTGTGTCGCTTTGCGCTTTGGAACATTATTTTGAGGACAGGGTCTTCTCCTTACTCACTATTTTATCCACCTCATTGCTGACCACAATTCTTCCAAAATGTCCTCAAAAATATTTACTGAACTTAATTGAGTAATTGGGTTTCAAATGAAACTGAAACTGTAGCTCTGACTTTGTTTTCTCCTTTGTAATATTAGGTAGGAGAGGCTGTTCAGGGAAGGAGGGAGGTCTGGCTTTGAAAACAAGAACTTTAGAAAATCCAAAAGGATGTGGAATAGGAAACAAGAAAACATTAATCAAGCAAGCCCTTGACACTCCCTTGAAATGATACAATTCTACCAGAGCTTTTTGAGTGTGTGAATTTCCTTAAGATTTATTCATTTTTATTGTATTTTCAAGGAACTGTGTAGAGCAGAGAGGTAAGAGAACATCTAGAGGTAAGGGAACATTGCCTTTTATGGTCTCAATTTACTAAGTCATTTAATGTATTTTGTTGCTAATTTGAGCCAATTTAGTTTCATAGCTTTGAGTAAAGGTGTATGTTACAATTTAGTAGTGTAGTAGGCAAACTAACCAAGAAAACACCTTCTTTATTTATTTATTTATTTATGGCTGTGTTGGGTCTTCGTTTCTGTGCAAGGGCTTTCTCTAGTTGCGGCAAGTGGGGGCCACTCTTCATCGCGGTGCGCAGGCCTCTCACTATCGCGGCCTCTCTTGTTGCGGAGCACAGGCTCCAGACATGCAGGCTCAGTAGTTGTGGCTCACGGGCCCAGTTGCTCCGCGGCATGTGAGATCTTCCCAGACCAGGGCTCGAACCCGCGTCCCCTGCATTGGCAGGCAGACTCTCAACCACTGCGCCACCAGGGAAGCCCTCACCTTCTTTTTTTTGTAGAGGGGATGATGCCGAGAAATAGTGAGTTCCTTTATAAGAAATGTCTTTACTTTGTTTCAAATTCTGAGGCATTTGGAAGTTCAGAGTCGAATCTAACTGGGATGGGGCTGGGGAGAGGGAGAAAAAGAGAGGGAATGCATTTGCATGCACACAATCAATAGACAGTTATTTATTTAGGACTTACTAGCCAATTAATCACTTGCTACCAATGGTGGAAAACAGTAAAACAGTGAAGGACAAGAAGTAAGTACCATATATCAGCATCTGCTTTGAGCAAGGCCCTTAGTTCAATGCTGTGCTTTCTATCTTACTTGATTCTCACATCCATCCAGTGTGGAAGATACTATCACCTCCACATCATTTATGAGGAAATTGGAGCTTGGTGAAGTAACTTGCTTAAGGTAGCTATGATGGTAAGGGCAAGAGAGAGGAGTAGAATTCAGATCTGTTCTCTCTGAAGTCCATGCTCCTTCAACTATACTGTGCTCCCTCCACAGCTACGAAAAAGTACTTGAGGATTCACTGAAATCATGCAGGGTTATCAGGAGGACTTTGTTTGAGCTGCATGCACCAGAGGCCATAAAAGAGATAAACCATCTCTGAGGACAGCTTTTATTTCTCCACACACACCTGGGCAGGATTTAGGCAACACAACACTTACTGGTTGTTGCTCTCAGTCTTAACTTGACATTTTATGAAATCCTCACCTAAACCTCCACCCAACTGGCTGTTAAGCATTTTCATGGTAAGCACTGAAAATAGTTCAGGCAAATGAAGCTGAGCTTAATATACTCCAAATAATGAGGTGAGATGAGGATTGAGTGAACAGTTGTTACAGTAGGTTTTATCTTTTTAAAAAAAATTTGAAATATAGAAAAAATACAGAAAATTGCACGCACATACGCACACACAACAAAGTCCTTAATGATTTATCAAAGTGAGCAAGCACCCTTGTAACCATCATCAGGTCAAGGATAAAGCATTGCCACCCTCTTTGTGTCTCCATTGAATTGCCCACCCCTGTTCCCTTAAATATAATCACTAGGATTACTTTGATTTAATCACTTCCTTGTTTCTCTTTGTAGTTTTACCTCCGAAGTATGTATCCTTACTAATCACTTTGTATAACCTCTCCTGTTTTTGAACTTTATTTATTATGTAAATACTGTGAAGCATACACTATTCTTTTCTACCTCCTTTTGCGTGTGTATGGCATTCATCATGTTATTGTGAAAAGCTGTAGCTTTTAACATTTTTGGTGCATTTTATTGTATGACATGCCACATTTTAGCTATTTTTTAGTCTACTGTTGGGAAAATTACAGATGATACTGCTTTACAGACATTCTCTGCATGTCTCTTGGGGGCACATGTGCATATATTCCTGATGGAAATATACCTAGGAATGCAATTATTGCATGTTAGGTTACATCTTTCTGCAACATTAGTAGATATTGTCAAAATAGTTTTCCAAAGTAGTAGCAATTTATATTCCCGTCAGCAGTAAAAGAGAGCTCCCACTGCTTCACATCCTCTCCAATATTGGTGATTGGGAATCTTTTCAATTTTAGCCAGTTAACTGGGTGTATAGTGATATCTCGTGATTTTAATTAGCATTTCCCTGAACTCTAATGAGCATGAACCCTTTTTCATATGATTATTGACAATTTGGCTATCTTCTTTTTGCAAATGCTATTTAAAGGCCCTTAACCCTTTTTCTATTGTGTTGATTGTCTTTGTTTTTTAATTGCTTGGAATTCTTGATTGTGTTTCAAAAATCTCCAGCTTTCTGGCTTGCCTCTTTACTCTCAATTTTGATGAACAGAAGTTTTGAATGTTGATGTAGTCCAATTTATCCCTCATTTATTTTATGTTTAGTGCTGTTTAAATTCTTTTAAGAAATGTTTCCCTCTGCGGAGTTGTTGATGTCATATTACCATATACTGTCTTTTAGAAGCTTTGCTGTTTTAGCTTCCATATTTAGACCATTTTAAAAATGTAGATATATAATTGTTCTAGCATAAGATATTAAAAATTATCTTTATCCCAAAGCTCTGCAGTATCAGCTTTCTCATAATTCAACTACTCATACATTAATAATTCTATGTCTGGGCTCTCTGTTTCATTCCATTTATCTATTAGTTCATCCTTGTACCAATACTGCATAATCTTAATTACTGTAGCTTTTTTTTTAAAATTAATTAATTAATTAATTTTTATTTTTGGCTGTGTTGGGTCTTTGTTTCTGTGCGAGGGCTTTCTCTAGTTGCGGCAAGCGGGGGCCACTCTTCATGGTGGTGTGCGGGCCTCTCACTGTCGCGGCCTCTCTTGTTGCGGAGCACAGGCTCCAGACGCGCAGGCTCAGTAGTTGTGACTCACGGACCCAGTTGCTCTGCGGCATGTGGGATCTTCCCAGACCAGGGCTCAAACCCGTGTCCCCTGCATTGGCAGGCAGATTCTCAACCACTGTGCCACCAGGGAAGCCCAATTACTGTAGCTTTATAATAAATTTTGATTACCAAAAGAAAAGTCCTCCCACCTTGTTGGTCTTCTAAAAGAGTGTCTTGGTTCTTCCTTTGACATTTTCATATACATTTAAAAATTAGTTTAAGTACTACTAGAAAACCTGTTGCTATTTTTATTAGAATTGCACTGAATTCATAGAATTGCAAAGTATGTTCTTTTTCTGGTTTGCCTACAACATTCCTAGTTTACATCTATACTCCTGGTATCCTATGTAGTTTAGTATTTGTCTGAGGTTTTACATCTTTTAATTATTATTATTATTATTATCATTATTAAATTATAATAAGCAGGGAAAGTTTTGCTAGACCTCTACTTTTTAATCTTAGTTCTTGCACGGTCTCATCTAGAAGTGGATGAGACACATGTACGGTGATAAGAATTCTCACTTTCACTTGTGGTTATATCTGGAAATAAATGATCCACCTCTCTTTTCTCAACTAATTCCTATTATAGTGTTGTTAATATCTCCCATTCAAAGACAACAAGCAGTGTGCTCACTGATAAAGTGAGGTGAAATCAAACATGAAGACCTAGAGATAGCTGACGCATTCTGATCTGGGGTAGTGGTGGGAAAACTATAGTATTTGATGTTTTTGTCTCTGTCAGTCACCTGCTGTGCCTATGGTATATTTGAAAAATTATACCTTATAAAAATATTTGTTAAAAAACAGTGCTTTGAGATGAGGCAGAGTCAATACCTGTGAAAATATTCGGGAGGAGGATTTTAACATGAACAACTCTATGCCCACAAATTTGATAACCTAGATGAAATGGACCAATTCCTTGAAAGACACAATTTGACAAAACTCACTCAAGAAGAAATGGAAAATCTAAATAGGCCTATTATCTATTAAAGAAATTGAATTAATAATGACTACCCTTCAAAAACAGAAAGCACCAGGCCCAAATGGGTTCATGGGTGAATTCTACCAAACATTTAAGGAAGAAATTATACCAATTCTCTACAGTCTCTTCCTGAAGGTATAAGCAGAGGGAAAATATTCTAACTCATTCTATGAGGTCAGTATTACTCTAATGCAAACCAGACAAAGACATTACGGTAAGTCTCCTACATATGAATGAGTTCTGTTCTGAGAGCGTGTTCATTAAGTCCAACAAAGTTAGCCTAGGTACCCAACTAACACGATCGGCTATACAGTACTGTACGGTAATAGGTTTATAATACTTTTTGCACAAATAATACATGAAAAACAAACAAACACAAAAAATAAACATTTTTAATCTTACAGTACAGCACTTTGAAAAGTACAGTATAACAGCTGGCATACAGGGGCTGGCATTGAGTGAACAGGCAAGAAGAGTTACGGACTGGAGGAGGGAGAGGAGGTGGGAGATGGTAGAGCTGAAGGGTCCTCAGCAATAGGAGATGGAGGGCAAGCTGCAATTTCACTCACACCTAACATTGATGGACAGGTTCTGGTTCCTTGCTGGATTCAATTCTATCTACCCTCTTGAAAAAAATGATCCAGTGATGTCTGGGTAGTAGCTCTTTTTTTCTCATCATAGATGATGTGGTAGCACTGCATTGCATTCTGAACAGCTGCTGCAACCTTCATGTGCTCTTCTACATTCGGGTCCTGTGCTTCAAAAACTAACAGTCCCTCCTCAAGTACAGAAAATCCCCTTGCCATTTCCTGCATCGTGAATCTGTTCGGTTCTTCAGTTACTTTCTTCTTCCTCTTGTCTCTCTTCGTCCTCTCTCTGGGCCTCCAATTCCATCAGGTCTTCATTAATAAGCTCCTCATGTTGCACAGCAAGTTCCATCGTTATCTCTTGGTGCTTCTTAGCAGTACCAGCTACATCATTGCTGCTTTTGTGCTTGCTTCCTGACATCCTGGGTTTGAAATAAAGATACTATACTACTGTACTCCATATAGTACTGTACAGTAAAGTACACAAAACACAGCCACTTGTAGAGGATGCACACATGGCAACGTACGCCAGACATATGAACTAACTTACATGATTGGACCTGCAAATGCACGTTCGCATCTTTGAAAGTTCGTAACTTGAAGGTTTGTATGTAGGGGACTTACTGTATATGCATAAACTTTTTCTCTGATGGGATGTACAGTAAAATAGTATCAAGATTACAGGACTCAAGGACTGTTACATGCTACTACCAAGGTCATCTCTACTCTGAATTAATAGAAGTTAAAGGGTTACCGTAGTTCAGACACAAATTACACTACAGCAGACTCAATATTTGGGGGAGCTATAGCTAAAGATCCTTGGGAAATCTAAAATTCACAACATATAGATCTTTAAAGACCCCTTAATTTTTCACAAATAAAATTTCTGTCCAGAATCTCATGGTCTCTGAATATATCTGTCCATCACACATTACAAAGAAATATGCTTAAATCACTACACAGAAAGCTATACAGTAACAAATGGAGAATGCAAAAAAGTGTCAATACTTAGCTGCTGGTGGTTGGCTAGATTCACCCATCAGTTAATGGCTTAGTCCCATGCAATCAGTCTCACAGTGCACTTTAGGGTTGCTTGCAAATGATTTGAGTCCTCCAAGGTTGAATCCACAAATATCATGGGTTTGTTGTATTAAATAGCCAGTCTGTTCTGCATCCGTCCAGGCTACAGAAAGATTCTTGGTTAATAGAAACTCACACTTAAACTCAGTGATTAAAATAAACTCTCAATTGACCGAAGCATGTTCAAATCAAGAGCCCTTATAATGACCTTTCAATTCTACTCAGTGGCTTTCCTTGAGTACCGGGAGTTTCTAGTCTATGAGAAAGCTCTATGCCTACAGCCACTGTCGATAATGACAAATTGACACTAAAAGTAGATTCCACCCTTTCCCTGGCTGCAGAGACATGAATGTAGCCGACATAACGCTCACTCCCACTTGCACACATGCATAGCTGACCTGCATCACCTTCCCTCTGGGTTATATCTGGCTGGGAGGGGGCACACCTACAGACAGGGACCACCGCTCACTGCCCAGTGTCCTCCCCCCTCCCTGCAAAAAGACTGGCCCAACATCAATGGGCAGTTAGCCACAGGGAGCCACCTTCCAGCCAGATCTTCACACCCAGGGGGGCGCTCAATGGCCATCAGAGGAAATGAGATTTAGTGACTTAATGAAGGAACACTCTGCCACTAATCTCATAAAATTGAGCCTGTGAAGCAATAAACAAAAGCTGGCGCTATTTCAGGCGCCAAGTGTCTCATTTCCAAGCACAGTGTCTCCTGGAGTTCAGAGGAAACGGCACAGATGAAAGGGGGAAATTGCACTGATTAAATCATCTGTTAAACTCGTCAGCCACCACAGAAATTCTATAGAAAACCCTGGGTGGAGGACACACATATTTTCCTTAACCTTGTCTTGCCAAGGTGGATCACATGAACACAACTTGCAGAAAATGCAATAAAGAGAACAGCATGAAAGTTGGAGTTTCTCAAGTCACTTGTCATTCCTCAGGTTTCATCTTCTTTTGAAGATAAGCTACTAAAAATTATTACAATTTATCAATCAAAATATCACACTGAAGTAGCAATATAGCAAAATGTCATAACAATGTTGAAACCATAATTCAAATCATACATTCTAGAGGGAATTAAGGAAAATGTGATGCTATATACTTTATGTGCTGTAGTCATTTTTCCAATGGGTAGATTAAGAAATGAATATAAACAAGAGATTAAAGACTGCATCTCAGGAGTAGATCATAAAGAAGGAATAGAAGAAATATATTTATTTAGCAAGAAAAGTAAGGATTCTTTCTGAAATGTTTGGGTTCATGTGATTTACATAGAATCATAATTCCAGAATTTGAGACCAAGTAAGAGTAGTAGGGACTCATTTAGCCTAACCTTCTTATTTTAAAAATGAAGAAACTGGAGCTTGAAAAATTAAAGATGTTCACAGAATTACACAGCTAATAAGCAGCAGAGTCAGGAGAAGAACTTAAATTTTATTCAAATTTTAAATCTGTTTTTTCCATTATCTTCTCATTCTTTTTTGTATCTCTGAGTTTAACCTTTTTATTTATTATTTTCCAAAGACTCACATAAAGCATAACCTTTAAGGGAGCTTTCAGAGATGATGGAATTACTCTGTATCCTGATTGTACTGGTACTTACATAAGTCTATATATATATTAAAATTCGTAGAAGTGCACACCACAAAAAGTAAATTAGAAACATCTAAAAAATAACTTTCAATGTTATTGAAGAAGCTGGTTTGTATCCAGTGTGTATGAATTTTTCATATTATAATTTCTTATTTGTTTTCAGTAGAAAACCAAGAATAAAATCAGGACATTTTAACTCCTTTGTCCATTATTCACTGATTCTGTTGTATTTGATGACCTACTATTTTACTGTATGCAATTTCTCTATCATCAAATATAAATGTAAAATAATGAAATAATAATGAAGTGTAAATTCTTCTTCCTATCATGGACCAAATCTGAGAGAGGGAGAGAGAAAGATTAAGAAAGAGAGAGAGAATATTTTGTGTGAGAAACTGAGTGCAGAGGTAAGCTATATGTTTCTACCAAAACTTTAGAGAATTATATCCATTTAGGTCAGTTTTAAATAGTTCATGGTGAAATAGATAATGATTACAGCTACTTGCCATTTATGCAGTCCCTGTGCACTAGAAACTGTGCTAGACGGAAGTCAATTATATCTAGTCCAGAACAATCATTCAAGAGAAAAAGAAATATTTTTTAATGTCAATCATCTGTATTTAATGCAATTTGAATCCCACTGTGTGACTGGTGATCATGTCCTTTTCACTATGCGTGAAAAGGACATGATCACCAGTCACACAGTGGGATTCAAATTGCAACTTCATGCCCTTTCTCACTCTGAGATATTGAACAGTTTTTTAAAAACATCTTTGAGTCTCAGTTTTCTCACTGATAAATGGAAAAATCCTCCCTTCCTCGATAGATAATTGTGTGGATAATATATCCTGATGCATAAAAATAATAACAGTTGATATTTATTTAGTGTTTGCCATGTATAAGACACTATTCTAGGTGCTAAGTAGTGTAATTTATTTGCCTGCAGAAAAAGTCTAGAGACAACTGTTGTTATTATTCTAATCATACAGATAACAAAACAGACATAGAAGATTAAGTGAGTAACTTACTGAGAATCATATAGTTATGTTGGAAACTGATATTTGGACCCAAACATTCTGGTTCCAGAGCGCATTTGCTTACACCACGTCACCATTATTGCCTCATGTATAAATGACTTGGCACAGAGTAGATGCTCAACTAATGGTTGCTGCTTTAACCATAACTTTTAATTTTTATGGCAAGCTAATCTCACTGGGCTCCTGGAATCTCAAAGTGGGACAGGGCTACCAATGTGAATGATGTAAATAAAACCATTTTGCTAACACTGTGATAGTTTTCGTTACATTTTCCCTTCTCCAGTGCAGCGAATTCAGAGATTTCGTTTTAATGCTGATGTTAATCAAAAGTGAAGGTTTACATTTTTTTAAAAAAAGTTTCCAACCCTTAATCTCTCTCCCAAGCTCTGGACCCAGATGCCCAGCTGCTCCCAAACATCTCCATGTGCAAGGCACACCTGTTCACAATGGTTAGAACAATAGGGAATTGTGGTAGATAAAGAGATGGAACATAAAACGAAGAAAAAATGGAAGTTTTTGCAGTTCAGTCCTGGCAAATGAGTTGCCTTACTTTGAGAAAAGAGCCCGTGAGATTGCCTGAGCGAAGAGGGAGAAAGGAAGTCATCAGGAAAACTCCCTGGACCAAGAGAAGAGGATAGAAAAGGTTACTTAGAAGAGAAACATCAGTGAAGGTCAGTGATGATCCAAGAAAAGGAAAAAGATCGGCATAGCCAATCATGGCCCCTATAAAAAATATAAGCTACCACAGGATATGGCTAAGGCCATGGGAATTGACTTTTGCCCAGAGGGATGCTTTGGCCCGTGAGACTCCTAAATGCCCTCTTATCCCAGACACTTGTACACTGCTGACTGCCTGAGGCAACCTGTGAGAATTGCCTGTATATGATTCCAGAGCAGAATCATCTTCATTTCTCTCTCCAGTTTCCTTGTCCAACATCTATCACAGCTTCATGGTATGTATGTCTCCTGCATTTTCTCCCTTCCTACTCTACCTGCTCTGATTCCGGTTGACATTGTCCATTTCCAGGACTACCTGGATGCCCTCTAAATGTCATCTGCTGCTACTCTCCAGTCCTTTGCTTAATTACGAGGCTCTTTCTGTCTTGGTGAATCAGCACTGTGCTCTAGGAAGCTCCCACCATGTAACTGGAATCGACACACAAGATGACACTTATTGGCTGTGTCTTCTTACCTTTCTGATCTATCATTCATACTTGGCCAGAGTCACCTTCCTAAAAGAGAGATCCTCTATGGTGACAGAACCTAAGATGGCCTCCAATCCTAAGTCCCACCCCTAGTATTTATGCCTTATATATTTCCCTCCTTTTGAATGTGGTGAAACTGTGCATAGGATGGACTGTCATCTCCATGATTATGTTAACAATCAGTTGGCTTTGAATTATTCAAAAGGGAGTGACCTAACCAGGTAAATCCTTTAAAGGGATATGGCCCTTCCTAAAGTCAGAGAGATTTGACATGCGGGAGATTCTCTGACTCAGGCTATGAAGATGGAGAGAGCCATCTGGCAAGGACTTGAGAGCAGCCTCTAGAAGCTGAGATCAACTCCCACCTGACAGTCAGCAAGAAAGCAGGGACCTCTGTTTCATAGCCACAAATAACCGGATTCTGCCAACAACCACGTGAGCTCCGAAGAGGACCCTGAGGCTCCAAGTAGGATTTCAGCCTAACTTACTCTTTGATTTCAGCCTCATGAGACCTTGAGTGGAGAACCCAGTTATACCATATCCAGAATTCTGCCCTAAAAAACCATGAACAAATAAATGGACATTGCTTTAAGCCACTTGAGTTTGTAGGAATTTTTTACACACTAATTAAAAAATACTAATACATCCATCCTGTCTTTTCCCATTTGAAAAATCTATCTCCCCCAAATGGCAGAAAAAAAAGTTAACTGTTCCTAACACTTGGTGAAATTTCGTCAAATAAATAAATATTATTTGATGCTCTAGGGTGAATATTTCTTCCATTCTGTGGTATATATCTCCATCCGATAACACCCATAAAACTGTGTTTCCTGAATGCATCGCTCATCCAAATGAAAGCCTCACATAACTAAGGTATGATTAAAGGACTCTGCCTGAGAGACGTTTGCAAGTGGCTCTGTCTGCTATCACTGAAGCTTTTGATACACAGCTTCCTGGTACAAGAGCCCTTCACTAGAGCATGATCTAAATGACACTCTTCCATCTTCGCACCTTTGTGGAATATCAGGGCACTTCAGCCAACTCACCGCTCTCAGGACATATTCTTTGAATCTGTCAATTACTGGAGCAACATTTTCTTGCTGTGATTATTCTCTGGGTGCTCAGGTTGCTTATGTTTTTCTTTGATTCATCTTTTCGCTGGGCATTTCATAAGATACGGCCCCACTATATTATGGAATTCCTAATGTTTTTTCTTTCCTTTTAGAGAGGGCATATTCATTCTCTATGACAGGTTGATTCTTCCCAAGGAGTTCCCCAGACACATAATAAACACAAATAAGTTCCCAGGCTACCCAACAGGGAAGGCGTACTGCGGGGGGAGGGGTGGGGAGCACCAATGAAACACATTCAAGGGACGACGCAAAACATTTCTTTCCTGAGCAATAATCTATTATAGTTCAGTCACAATATGTCCATAAGAGGCAATAAAAAAAATCTACCTCTCTGACATTTCATCTATTACTTTCTTTTCACCTATTTTTTTTTTATGGAAGCAGGATTTAACCAACTTTCCTTCGATTAGTAACCCAACAAACAAAATATACTACTACACAGATGAGAATATGCTGTTCTCTTCCAGGGTTAAGGAAATAAACAAAGGTAATTAGTGGCTAAAGAGCATGCCCAGTGGTTCTTCTCTCAACCCTAGACTGATGGAAAAGTGAGGAGATTCTTAGGCATATATTAGAACTGCTTCCCAGGAGAATAGACAGTTATTCAATATTGACTAATTAGTGAGTTGAGTGCTAAACCTTGGAGGATGCTGATTTTCATTTACTGATTCAACAAATGTTTACGGGCTGTTTTTGATGTGGCAAAGTATGAGTATATAAATATAAGAAATGGCAACTAACGGGAGATGATCAGAGTTTGATGTAACAAAGTACACATAACGAGATTGATTTCAATAGGATGGATACAGAGGGACTGCTTTAGCAGGGAGAGAGTATTTATTTCCTGAGGAGTTGAAGGAAAATCCAGAGTGAGTGAGTGTATGCATGAGTGTGTGTGTGAGAAGGGGGAAGGAGAAAGAGAGAGAATGCACAGAGGTGATCCTTGAGCTGTGTCTTTAAAAATGCGTAGGCAATGACAGGTTGTGTAACAGAAGGTTTTTCTAGGCAAGAAAACAACATGAATTCATGAAAAGACACAGCACATTTGGAGAAAAGGCCAAGAAGTTTACTGTGTTAAGGATAAATGTATAAAAGAAGCAACAGTAAAATGTGAAGTTGGGAGCAGGATGGGACTTACTTGTAAAAGGTTTCGTGTGGCATAACAAAGGGGTAATTGTTTTCCTATACCCAGTTGTCCTTCTTCCCCATTCTTCTCCCTCAGAGAGACCCTAATCTGATGGCTGGCATCTGCTACAGCCAATAAGAATAACCCCTTCTAAAGAAACTGACCACAGTGATGGATCCAGGATGGACATAGGATCTAAGCCAAGCTGGAGAAATGGACCACAGTGATGATCCAAAGACAGACATAATAGGTCCAATAGGACCTAAGCTGGGCATTTCCTAGGATTCTTCTTATTGGATATTGGTGGAAAGGAGGAATAGTAGCCAGGAAAAGCCTCTTTTTTCCTTCTGGTGGCAAAATTTAAGGCTATAAACTTAACACTATCACAAGTTGTGTTCCCTGACATGATGACTAAGCTTTTCTGCAATAGGGTAAAGTTAACATCTAAAGAGCATAAGAGGCACAAGAACTGAGGGAAGTGTCATGCAAACAGCGTTTGGCTTTATAAATATAATCATTCCTAAGGGCAAGCTTCTTATAGCGCTTTTCAATAATTTGGTTAGATAAGCCAGTACTTTTATATTCAAGCTAATTAAAATCATATTTCTGTTTAAACTAAACCAATAATTTTACATTTTATTTTGAATCTTTTATTTTTGGCCAAATTAAATGCTTTAAAAATTGCAGGTACTTTATTTTTTATTTTTAATAATAATTTTATTTATTTATTTATTTATGGCTGTGTTGGGTCTTCGTTTCTGTACGAGGGCTTTCTCCAGTTGCGGCAAGCGGGGGCCACTCTTCATCGCGGTGCGCGGGCCTTTCACTATCGCGGCCTCTCTTGTTGCGGAGCACAGGCTCCAGACGCGCAGGCTCAGTAGTCGTGGCTCACGGGCCTAGCTGCTGTGCGGCATGTGGGATCTTCCCAGACCAGGGCTCGAACCCGTGTCCCCTGCATTGGCAGGCAGATTCTCAACCACTGTGCCCCCAGGGAAGCCCAGGTACTTTATTTTTAATTTTTAAAAACATTAGTGATATTTTATGCTTTTGGGGGGTGGGGCAGTATTCAGTTTTTCAACAAGTAAACTAAATAGACTCTACTAAGGCTTATATTTCTGTTCATCACAGACTGATTCATACAAATTAATAGTGCTGCTGAGGGCAACTAGAAAATCTGAATCAAGTGTTAAAAGAGAATGTTTTTTAAGACTGTGCAGAGCTAACAGGAGAGGAAAAAATTGCAAGGCCAGGATACAGAGGAGGACAGAGTTCCAGGAAGATAAGCTGACTTTGGGGCCACTTTTTCGAGGAATCTGAAGGGTCATTTAAGAATCAGTCTGGGCTTCCCTGGTGGCACAGTGGTTAAGAATCCGCCTGCCAATGCAGGGGACATGGGTTCGAGCCCTGGTCTGGGAAGATCCCACATGCTGCGGAGCAGCTAAGCCTGTGCACCACAACTACTGAGCCTGTGCTCTAGAGCCTGCGAGCCACAACTACTGAGCCCACGTGCCACAACTACTGAGCCCATGCACCACAACAACTGAAGCCCACGTGCCTGGAGCCCATGCTTCAAAACAAGAGAAGCCACCACAATTAGAAGCCCCCGCTCACTGCAACTAGAGAAAGCCCGCTCACAGCAACGAAGACCCAATGCAGCCAAAAATGAAATTCAAAAAAAATAATAAAATAAATAAAATATTTTAAAAAATCAATCTATATAGCTTATCAGCATATGGAAGAATGAGGTTGGAGTCCAGGTCCTACTAAGGTGGGGAGATAGGGAAATCCATCTCTTTGGGTTCAGACATGGAAAGGTTTAATGTTAGAAGTAACAGTGAACCAGAAGTGAACACCCCCTCACTGTAACTGCAGCTTGGCTCCAAGTTATCACAACAACTGCAGTTGAATCACGGCACTCCTGTATTACCAACGCCATCAGGTGCCTGGAAGTAGCTAACATAAATCCTCTCTGGAGGAAAGTAATATCATGCCAGGACTAAAGTTATTTCTCTAATTTAAAAATACTATTTCACCACATAATCCAAAATCAGGGTACAAGGCAACAAGTCAGTAGGTATGAAACCTCCAGATACAACAAACAACAGAAACGGATTAATGTGACCTCCAGATATCAGAATAGACTTTCAAGTGACTAGGCTCGTATCTTCAGAGAGATAACAAAGAGAGTTTAGACATTTTGGCAGAGGAGTAGAAGCCATGAAGAATAATAACATAAAAATTCTAGAAACTGTAAATATGAAAACTAAAAACTCAACACACAATTTTAAAAGCAAAATAGCGACAGTGGCAAGAGTACTTAGTAAACTTGAAAATGAGTTGGAAGAAGCTATGTTTAATGAAGCATAGAGAGAAAAAAAGTAGAAAAATGCCAAAAAGAGAGTAAGAGACTAGGAATACAGAGGGTGAGGATCTATAATTTGGAAAATGTGAGCAAAACAAAAAGAGAAGAAAGGGTAACTACATTATTTGAAAGAATACCAAGTAAGAACTTCCAAAATTGATTGAAGACAGTGAGCCACAGATTCAACAGCCTTTACAAACTCAAAATATCACAAAATAAAATGTCACCTACAGCTAAACACATCATAGTAAACTGGCAAAGAATTAAAGATAAAGAAAATATCTTAAAAGGGGAGGTAGAAAAGAAAGGATTAACTTCAAAGTAGCAACAATTATTTTAACAGCTAACTTTTCTACAGAAAAAAAAAAGGAAGCTGGAAAAAATAAAATGATATTTTAATGTGCTTTAAAAATACATGCCAACCTAGAGTTCTGTACCGAAACAATATATTCTTCAAGAATGAAGATGAAATAGAGATATTTCAGGCAAATAAAAACTAAAAGAATGCATGAATAGCAGACCCATAAAAAAGGAAATACTAAATGACGTATTTGATATAGATCAACGAAAATGGAAGTTTAGAAATATAGGAAGAAATAAAAAGCAAAGAAAATTAAGAAATATGTGGATATAATTGGATATTGATTCTATGAGATAAAAAATATCATTATTAGCTTAAATATATATGAAGAATTAATACCTAAAAACAATCGCATGTACTTAAAGAGGAAAACAAATTGAGTTAACACACATTAAAGAGGATCAAAAAGGTAAAATGATACAAAATTGATAAAAAGCTGGAGAGAATGATAAAATAAGATAACTAAAATAGATGAACTGAAAAAGAAGCAGCACTAAGACCTTGAGGATATGAAAAGATAAAAAGAGGATATTAGAAATATTTTTATGTAAATAAATCTATCTACTTCAAAGAAATGCAAATTACTTAAAAAATGAAAGTTACCCAAACTGACACATGTATAATCCTATCATCACTATTAGAAAAATAAGATCCATAACCAAAACTCCAAATTTAGATTGTTTCACGGCTTATTTACATTTAAGTGTATGATCCATTTTGAGTTAATTTTTGTGAAGGCTGTAAGATTTGTATCTAGATTCATTTTTTTGCATGTGAATGTCCGGTTGTTCCAGCACCATTTGTTGAAGAGGTCATCTTTGCATTATTGTATGCCTTTCTTCCTTTGTCAAAGATCAGTTCACTATATTTACTGGGGTCTGTTTCTGGTCTGTCTTCCCTTTCACTGGTCTGTCTGTCTTTTCTTCCACCAATATTACACCATCTTGATTACCATAGCTTTATAGTAAGTCTTGAAGTAAGGTAATGTCAGTTCTCCACTTGGTTTTTCTCCTTCAATATTGAGTTGGTAATTCTGGGTCTTCTGCATCGCCATATAAATTGTAGAATCAGTTTTTCCACAAAGTAAGTTGCTGGGATTTTGACTGGAATTGCCTTGAATCTATAGATCGAGTTGGGAGAAACTGACTTCTTAACAATATTGAGTTTTTCAATCCAATTACATGGAATATCTCTCCATTTATTTAGTTTTTCTTTGATCTCTTTAATCACAGTTTTGCCGTTTTCTACATACAAATCTTGTATATATTGTGAGAGATTTATACTAATATTTCATTGTTTTGATTGCTAATACAATGGTAATGTGTTTTTAATTTCAAATTACACTTGTTCATTGCTGAGTTGTAGGAAAGTGATTGACTTTGTATATTAACCTTGTACCCTTCCACCTTGCCATAATTGCTTATGAGTTCTAGGAGTTTTTCTGATTGTTTAGGATTTTCCACATAGAGGATCACGTCATCAGAGAAGAAAGATAGTTTTATTTCTTCCCTCCCAGTCTGTCTACCTTTTATTTCCTCTTCTTATCTGATTGCATTAGCTAGTAGATCCAGTATGATGTTGAAAAGCATAGGTGAGAAGGAACATGTTTGCTATGTTCCCAGTCAGAAAGCATTTTTTCAGCAGTTTCTCACCATTAAGTATGATGTTGATGTTTTGTTTTGTTTTTATAGATGCTTTTCATCAGGTTGAGGACATTCCCTCTATTTCTAGTTTGCTAAGAGTTTCTGTCACGTTGGAAGTTGCATTTTATCAAATGATTTTTCTGATCTCTTAATATGGTCATAAAACTTTTCATAACTTCTTGGTGTGATGGATTGCATTAATTGATTTTGAATGTTGAACCAGACTTGCATATCTGGGATAAATCTGCTTGATTATGATGTATAATTCTTTTTATATATTATTAGATTTGAATTGCTAACATTTTGTTGAGGATTTTTGCATCCATATTCATGAGAGACATTGGTCTGTAGTTTTCTTTTTTTGTACGTATTATGTGTATATTAATTTGCATATTATAAAGATGCAGTACTAACAAGTCTGTATATATGTCAGTTAAGCTTAGGTTCAACTGCATGCAATAGAAAAGTTATTTTAAAAAGATAGTGTCTTACACTAGATGACATTTTATTTTTCTTTCATATGAAATCTGGAGGTTGACAGTTGAAGACTATTTGGTAGCTCCCAGAGGTCATCAAGTAAAAAACTCTCTTCTTCCTGAATTTTTTTCCTCACATGGATTTTCTTCTTCATGGTATAAGGTAGTTGCTGGATCTCTAGCCATGACATTCACATTCTAAGCAGCAGTACTGTGATTGCATCACAATGCCCAAAAGTTAGCTGCCAGGAAGCCCAGAAAATGACAACATTTATTCTGACATATCAAGCTAGAAGTTGGGATTTTGTTACCAAGTGAGAGAGGATGGATATTGCAGTAGGCACTCAGCAATCTCTAGCCAGTGTATATTAAATGTTGTGAAGCATAATTTTTCTTTTAGCTTTTTATATGAACACTAAATATAAGAAGTTTTCATATTTTCTTTCTGTATACACATGTATCATCTTAAGCACCTACCAGGGTGGGCCCCGTCACACGGGAGGCAGAAACAACAGGGATAGTGAGCCTTGGTCTCCAACACACTGGCCATTCTCAAGAGAGCCACAACTGGAAGATACCATCCTCCTCCCACCTCTCATCCTCCTGAAGGTGGCTAGTTGGGTAGAACTGTTGACAGTACACCTGTGTGTGCAAATAGTGTGTACAATCCTGGGTGTGCTATAGAGTGGGCTGCTGAAACCAGTCCTTCAAGAGGGACCTCCCAGAGGAGAACTGAAGCATTTGAGAACTTAATTTCGTTTTGGCACACAAGTGAAGAAATAAAAGATATTTATTTTATAAATACCCAGGCCAGATAAAGTGTTTAAGTCCTAGTTATTGTATGTTATATGCTTGCCATTTCTTGCTTTTCCTTGGAGTAAACAAAACAAAACAAGATCTGAAATATGCTAGATTCTTGTTTGCACATCCCAGTATATATTCTGGGGTGGTCCAGAAAAACTTATGAACTAGGGTAGCAGCGTCAAGATCCTAGTAAATTTGAGAATTGGTGATCCTGAATCATATTTTTCTTTAAGTAGGCTTGCATTGGTGTGTCACTTTCCAGTTTGCAAAGTGTTCAGACATTTATTTTTTCTCAATTGAGCCTCAAAAATATCCTTAAAGTAGTTTGAACAGTATGAGACTGATATATTGATAGAATCAAATAATTTCAAAGTGGGTGATCACGTGTTCTAAATTTTTAAGTCCCTGAGACGTAAAACAGTTTTCCCAGTGCCACACAACTACTTAAGAATATAGCTGAAAACATACATCTTCTGACTCCTGGGAAATATTCTTTTTAACCAAAACACCCATCAGGGACTTTTATTTTTTTATCTAGAAAATGTAACAAAAGACTTGGTAAACATTTATTTACAATATTTAGTATTTTACATTTAAGTTGAGAGATTTGTACTTTATGCAAATCCAGGTCATCTTTTTTTTTAACCCAGAATGCCAAGAAAAAATTTTTAAATGTACGCTTTTTAATGGTAGGCTAGGAATAATCAGTTAAATGTTATTGTGTTTAATGACATTCATTTTTATTGTATGATTTTAAGGCAAATCCCAGGTAGCATATCTTTTCATTCATAAATACTTATGTAAAAATGTTTATGTCTGAAGAATATGTTTTATCCACTTCATTATCTAGCTATAGCTTCTAATTCCAATTCCAGTATACATCTAGTACCATATTTAAGGCCTTATCTGGAAATATTCTTTCCAAATATTTATTTTTATTTACCCAGAGATATGAACTCCAAGTATGAGAAGTATTTACTGTTAAAACACATGTCATTTTATCCTGAATGTTATTTACTAATCCTTTGTAATTTCAGTAAATGCATAATCTTAACAGTGTTGATTATATTGGGATTACACTGTCTAAAATGGTAGTCACTAGCTAGCTGTTTCAGTTAACTAAAATGAAAACACTCCCTCAGTCCCACTGGCCACACTTCAAGTTCTCAATAGCCAGAAATGGCTAGTGGCTTCTGTCTCTAACAGTGCCAATTATATAGCATTTCCATCATCATAGAATGTTCTATTAGACAGAGCTCTGTTAGAAGGCTATAATATTCGTTACTGCTAGGTGAATTATGATTACATTCTTGTGTTTCAGCTGGTGCATTGGGGTGGCAGGAACAGCAAACAAACAAACTAGCAGTATCAAATGGTTTAGAAAATAGTTGACTCTTGAAGAAATATTTTTCCTATTCAAGAGAAAATGAGTATGTGTAAAATTAGGATAATAAGTGCAGCTAAGCAGATAAATGGTTTTTAGGAAGTCATCAGCACAATAGATATTTATAGATGGTACCCTAGATAAGCTTTTTTTGGATCATATTCTTTATCACTGGTAAAGCATTTTGAGGACAGTGTTCAATTCAGGTCCCTGTCAGTGAAGTTTTAAACACTTTGAGTTACTATGCTACCCAAAAATGTAAAGTTGAGCATGATAATCTTTCAGAAAAGGGGAAAAGAGAAGTACCTAGAGAAGAACAAGAGAGAAAGCTGAGTTCTGTCTTTTAGGATAAAAACACGCATTTACTTATGCACACATAATCATATACTCACAGGCCTTCATTCTGATTGAGCTGAAACCTTCAGATTCATTTCTGTGACTTTTACATGGCAATATTGTGCCTCTCACAGGACTTGGATGGTGAATTAAACTAGCCTCGCACCAATTATTAGGCAGCTTCTGTGATTTCTGACTCTCCACACAGCCTCACAGCCTTAATGTGAATTACATTAAGACACTGGAAAATTGTTGGGAGCATTCAGGAGGGAGTCCAGTTGAGAGGCAAACCACAGGAAAAAAAAAAAATAAAGGACTAAAGTAGTAAGTAAGTATGAATTCAGAGTAAGTAAACCTCAATGTAGAGTGAGAAAAGACATTTCACAAAGCAAGATTTGAACTTCCTTTGAAGCACATGGGATTTTGAGCAGGAGAAAGAAAGCCTGCTCTGAATCAGTGATGAGAAGTCCTGAAGATGTATGTGAATGTGCTTGCATTTTGGCAAGGGTGGAGGTTAGGAACAGACCTTGGGAAGGCCTGATGGGATCAGAAAGTGGGCGTTTGGTTAGTGATGACAGCATTGGCTAGAGAGGTAGAATACAGCATGGATAGAGAGGAGCTTGAAAGCAAGTGTGTTGGCTATGGATGCTGCTATCAAAGGCAGCTTTGGCTGATTCTTGATTGGAGAGGGATGTGACCAGACTGTTCTTTCAAGACAGTGAGTCTTGAAGAGTGTTGTTCAAGGTGGATCAGATGGGGAGCAGTGGTGGAAGCCAGAGGGTACTGCTGTAACCTAGGAAGTCCCCTAATATTTCTTGAGCACCTCCTATCTTCCAAGCATTGTTCTAGGCACTGGGGATACAGTAGAGACAAGCCAGAGACTGATTTTTAGAGCAAGGGGCAGAAGATTACAAGGTAGTAAGAAAGGAAAGAGTAGTTCCAAGGTATAGGAGGCTTATAAATCCCTCATATACCAGAATGCTGACATCACAAAATGAGATGCTTTTCTTTTTTAGACCATTTATATTATCATGTTTGTTCGTGATCCCTGTTTTCTCCAAACTCATTATAATGTTGAAGGTGTGGTATTTCCATGGCCGTGAGAGGAATAACTGGCCTTTTATTGGCTTTCACCTTATGCAAGTCAGTCAATGAAGGGAAGAAGTCCTGGTAATTCTGGCGGGAAACTCCAAAAGGAAATCTCTGCCTTTTTTTTTTTTTTTTTTAAGGAAATCTAATGGGGAAGGGCATCAGTCACTACAGCTGTTTATAATTAGAAAGGATCAGGCCCTCTGTGATTCATTCATTCATCCCAAAACAAAACAAAACAAAACAAACCCCACAAAGCCTCCTAAATGCTTACCTGTGCCCTGAAGATGCAACAGTAAATAGGTAATGGGAAGTGGTTGTGGAGGAGTGCCTGGAGTGCTTAGAACCCAGTTCCATGCTGATGCCTGAGAATGTTCCATGGTGTCCTTGTCCATAGAGGGGGCTGTGGCCATTTGCACCCTAGAGTAGAAACATAACCACCCATGTTGAAAAGCAGATGATCAAACAACTGAGGGCAGTAATAGAAGTCCTTTTCTTCCCTTCCTCCCTAGCAGGGTATATGACTTGAAACCTCCTGATCCTGAAAGCTAATATGTTTTCTTAAAAAAAAAAAAATGTATAGCTTCTTTATAAATTTGTTTGTCTTCTCTATAATTATTCTGTAGAAGAAAGCTGATATCGTGTGCCAAAATAAAGTAAGTCTGTACGCAGAGGCTTAACGTAGTATTAGTTTTTAACTTGTTTTGAATATAGACATCTGAAAAAAACAACTTCAGAGTTTTCTAGTTTTTATTTTGGATCAGATTGGCAGACCAGAATGCATTGTACATTCTCTAGAGACTGAGAGATTTCAAGGCCAGACTAATGTTGGTGTCAAGCTTTGTATGCACCAGGACTGAAACACTTTTTGTGAAGCTACATCACACACATATAAGCACACACATGACAATTTATAAAAGCTTTGTATTAATTTTTCCAAGTAGAGAGTGCTCAGAGTGTGTAGTAACAAAAAAAGCTACCACTATAGCCTTTAGTATTGTTTATTTATATGTTCACATATACTTAATTTTGTGGCTAATTTTATGTTTAAATAAAACGTTTATCTGCTTTTTGTATATTTCCACAATATTCAACAAAAAAAGGAATGATTAAATGAATTATTGGATATCTATATGGTGGAATTTACACAGCATTAAAGTTTGAGCATTTCCCTTTTGTTGTTGTCTTTTATACTTTATTTTTATTGAAAGTCATGGGGATACACTCATGCCAAAATGTCGACTAAAAAAATAACACGATATATTTTCATTATAATACCACGTGTGTAAGAAGAAAAAGAATATAACAAAATACAATGAGTTAATAATCTTGTTAATATGTTCTATAGATTTTGTTTTATTTTTTGTATTTATTTGTTTATATTTTTAGATGTTCCATTTCTTCTATACTGAGTATACAATCTCTTCTAATAAGAAAAAAACAGCAAAACTAGAATTTAAAAACATTCTTAGTCATTTTTTTCTTTGTGTTTTAAAGAATTTGCCTCTGATTTTCACTTAAAAATCTTATCCATTTACTACCGAGAGTGGAAATTGTCGTTTTCAGTACTTCTCATTTTATAATTTGATCTGAGTTCAGAGTAAATTGATTTCAGTATTCTTTCTCTAATGAAACGGAAATATTGCTAGCAGCTTCCTTGTGGAATTTTAGCACTTTCAAGGCCAGAATGTTGCATCTGAAAAGATTGTAAAATTCCTTTAGGCAAACAGACTTAAGATCCGAAATATTTGAAAATATGTATTTGAACAGCTGTGTTGTAATCTGACATTTTTAAATTGTTTAGCTCTTCTTGATGCAGGAAGTTTGTCTCAGTCTCTCTCTCTCTCCTTTTACTTTTTAAAAAAAATTTTATTATAAGAATAGTGGTTATTTCCAGAACAATTTTATTGTGGAGTTAGGGGTATTTGTTTTTCAAACTATAGATTCTATAAAAGGAAGTAAGCTCCTAGCTTGGTGGTACTTTAGTTACTATTGCCTGTTGCAGCTCTTGGTGTACTAGGAAAAAGCACAGTAGCCTTAGATATAGATAGATATTTTCCCACAGTGAATACAAATTGTTAATGATTCTTAAATGACACTTATCATGATATTCATTGAGTTTCCCCAAAGGAAAGATGCTTACAGATAAAGGGACTTTTATAGCAGCAAGTCTGCTTTTGAAACCTGCTGACGTCACCTTCCAGAATTTAATCCTATCTCAGAGGGGATTATTTAGTTTTTAGGATAAAGGGGAGTTCTGAGTGGCTCAAGGAGTCGTTCACGTGAAAAATTACCCAGATCTACATCATCTAAATTTGCACATTTATCTCAATTATTTTTTCATCTGACATTATCTGAAAAGCCTGTAAAAGTTATTGTGAAATGTTTAAGAACTGACATTAGCCTCACCTAAGCCAGTAAATGTTGGCACCGTTGACTTACATAGTTCTCCATGTACGGAATCATGGAATCTGCAGGACAGAAAGGCCCTTTCCAGAAATTGCAACCCTCTTAATTGGGGCATTAAGGTAGACATAAATAAGCAGGAAATTCCACAAGTTTTGGTATAAGATAGTCCTTTAATTGGAGTCCTGACCAATTTGGGGAAACCAGAGCAAGGAATTTTTTTCTCCCTGGTGTCACATACATGTTGATGCTGTGAGGGTCGGATGACATGATGTAATTCATCCAGTTCAATACTCGATTCATCATAATAGAAGCTTTTAATGAATGAACAGTGGCTCTGGAGCCCAGGCAGTAAAAGGTGTTGCTTGTTTGAGGGTAACTGAGGTGACATTAATTTTGGAGGGCAGAACCGAAAGCAAAAAATAATGCCCTTTAATCTGGGCAGTGTGAAACCTCTAGAGATATGAGAGTGGTCCCTGACTTGGTACAAACTAAGTCCCTGCTTTACTGGTTTCCAGTTTACACCGAAGAGCTGACAGGGAGGGGCAAGCTGGCTGCTTCAGCTGGTAGCAGAGAGGCCAGATTGCGGTGGTTTTAAAACCTGCACAGTCTTTAAAACTTGGTGCCTTGGATAAATCCCAATTGGCTTTATTGTAGTTATTAAACTACAAGTGTCTAAAGAACTGTAGAGAGAAAAATAATTTATTTTAAGCATTTGTTACAGTTTTCCTTCATTGTGTAAGAAACCAACCTCAAACTTACTGGCTTAAAACAAAAGGTGATTCGTTATTAGTCAAAATTCTTTGGGTTTTCCAGATGGTATTTCTGCTGGTCTTTCCTGGGCTCAGTCATTCAGGGTGTAGGTTGAGGGGGCTGGCCTCTGCCAGGGGGGGATTAACCCCGCTGCTGGAGCTTTCATTCTAAGCTTCCTCACATGAATGTGGTCTCAGGCGTGATTCTAAAAGGGCCAAGGAAAAAGCTGCTGTTACTGAACTCAGGTTCGGCTGCTTGCCACTCGAAAACTCAATACTCCAGAGACACGTGCTGGTAGGAATGGAAAGGTTGCTTTGTTCAGGAAGTGGCAACCTGGGGAGAAGGCAGACTCAAATCCCAGAACCAGCTCCAAAGATTCTGCTCAGCCATGAAAGTTTTTAGAGAGAAAAAGGGGAAGTAATCTCAGTTAATCGTTGAGATAGGGGGTCAGAGTCATTGCCCCCAACTGTGTGCAGGCTTTGTGTGCAGACTTGTCAACTTCTTGTGATCTTTCTTTAGATGCTGTCTCATTCACCCAGCCTGTGCACAAGATTACTGAAGGGAAAGCTGGGGAAAAGACCTGGTCATCTGTTAACTACTTACTCTTTATTTCTACTTCTTTGATCTAAGGAAAGAATCAACAGGTTAGGCAAGGTGTTGTAAGATCAAAAGATCTGAAAGGTGTGCTTGGGCTGGAGATGAGTAGAACATGAGGGTTCCTGATTTAAAAGTTAGTTACAATATAGCTTTGCTTAAAGTGACAAGACAAAAGGGGTCTCCTGCAGAGAGCTGCTGCCTGCAATGAGCTGCCTGCAAAAAGCTGCTTACGCTGCCAAGTCTCTTGAGGTCTAGGCCCTCTTCATCACATAACATCACTTCCTCCACATGTTATTACTGGTCAAGGTAAATCACTAGACCAGTTCAAATTCGAGGGGAGGGAAAATAAATTCTACTTCTTAGTGGAATAAGTGGCAGAGTCCCATGGCCAGTGATCATGGGAGTAATTCTTGTGGCCATTTTTGGAAAAAAAAAAAAAAAAAAAAGACTCTATCTCAGCATTTCATAAGGAGGAAGGTGGATTTACAACAAGGAAAGTGAAGCTACATGACCAGTAGAGGGGAATCTGCTAATGTGAAGAGTGAAAGGAAAGAGCTCCCTCCAATGACTGTCTAATAGCTTGTACATTGCCAGGTTGATTGTTTACCATGGCTAGGATGACTGTATGTCCAGATTTATTCAAGACAGTTTTGTTTATGTCTGCTGTCCTAGAGCTCCCCTTTTCCCTCTCAAAATATTCAAATTTTTGGTTAATACATTTTACATTGACATTAAGTATAGCTTGAACCTTTTGGAACATTTTGTACCTTGAGATTCCATCATGCCATAATAAAAAATCACTTTGACTAACCTCTGACATTTCTGCCCCACAGTGGACACTTTGGAGGAAGAGTGTATCTGATGAAGGGAGATTAGAAAAAGTTCACCATCTCAGGGACTTCTGTCCCTGATACATTAGTTTGTAGCGATAGAACCTGTTAGCAAGAAGATGGCTATTGAGCAAGACTGTTCGTTGGAACTGCCCAAGGGCCAGCTTCATCCAAGAGCAAGAATCAGAAAGAAATAGGCAGAGAGAGGAGAAACATCCAGAGAGTAAAGACTCAATATCTGTCTCTCTATCACTAAAACTTAGGTAATGTGACAAACCTCACACACTCTAACTTAAAATGTAAGTTCCACTAATAACTGCAAAAATATACCTAAATAGGCATTTTACTTAAAGGGAAATACAAATAAAGCAAAATAATGACAACAGCAACAAAAACATGGGAAAGTCATTGTAGCTAAGAGTCAAAGAAATCAAAACAAAGCAATCTTAAGGTAGTATTTTTTGCTATGAATAAGTCCCTTTTTTTCCTGCCAGAATTCTAATATCTAAGTGATATAACATATGGAATTAGTCAATGTGAGGCAATAATGAAGTGCCCCAGTTCTGAAGTCAGACTGACTGGATTCAAATCCAGCTCTGCTTCTTACTCATCATGTAACTTTGGGCAAATTACTTTTCCTCCGTGTCTCAGTTTTCTCATCTGATTAAATGATGATAATAATAATATCCACCTTTTAGGGTTTTTGTGAGACAAATGAGTTGATAGAAATAAGGCACTTATAATAGTAACAGGTACAAAATAAACATTTGAAAAACGTTAGCTAGTGTTTTATTGCTGTTAGCACTGGACATTGATACAAACCTTTTAAAATGCAAAATGGCAACGCATATCAAACACTATAAAAATGTTCTTCACTTCGTCCCAGTGAACACACTTCTAAATATTTACCTCATGAAATAATCCAACAGAAGGAAAAAGATCTATACTCCTGGGAATCATCCAGTGCAGGGTTACTTCCATGTCATAGCAAACACTGACAGTTACTTTACTTTCCAACATTGTTTACAATGCTTGAAGTGCGTGGGAATATTAACATTTTTCTCCTTATGTTGCAGGTTAGAACTAGGGTGCAGATTCTGATTGGGGAAATCCTTATGTACACCCACCGGTGACTAGTTAAATTTATTAGTATGGTATATCCATAAAGCAGATGATGTGTAGTTATTTAAAAGAATGAGGAAAAACAAAACTGAAGATCTTGGTTTCTAATACCATTCTTCAATAAAAGAAACCAAGGCTCTTTGGGGAAACGGTTGAGTCTAGGGCTAGGACAGTGAATACATAAAACAGGCCTGGACTTTCTCATTCTGCCAGAAAGTAAGAACGTGCTAACAATAACAACACACAACAATAACAACACACAACCACCCCCCCATGGCCCTGCCCAAACACACACACAATGATGGGAATATATCAGAGGGACTCAGGGGCCAACTGAAAGAACTCTCTTTCTTTCTGGCTGAAGCTGGAACAATTTGAATGACAAAATAAAGTAGCATTGGATTATAACTCAAAGTATAAAATAAATACCCATGAGTTCACACAGATACAAAGAAATAATTGAATAAATAAATAAATGGGGGAGGATAGATAAATCTCTCACGTAGAAGAATTGCAAATAATTTATGTAGATACTCTGCCTTCAAGTATAACTCTCATTCCTTCAGTGTGTGTGGTCTGCACATAGTGACTTTCTTCCAAAAACTACAATATGGAAAGGGGGAAAGAAGAGTAACTTTACAGTACAGAAAATGGACAAAAAGGTACCTTATCCAGGTGATCAAGGTCAACATCAACAGTCATATGTCATGCTGATAATATGTATCCGTGACGTGACATGATGAAAATGGCACTTCACCTTTGTGAACTTCCTCCCAATCCCAGTCTAATCGTGTGCAAAAAAAAATGGGACAAATCCCAATTGAGAGCCACTCTACAAAACAGCTGACCAGTCTTCCCTGAAACAGGTCACCAAAAACTGGGAAAGTCTGAGACAGTGTCTGAGGCCAGAGGAGCCTAAAGAGACGGGGTGCCTAAATGGAATGAAGTATCTTGCATGGGATTCTGGTTAAGAACTAAGGAAGACATTAGGGAACATCTAAGGAAGTCTGAATAAAGTATACACTTTAGATAATAACAATCCATCAATATTGGTTCATGAATTATAACAAATGTGATACATGAATGTAAGATGTTAATGAGAGTGGAAACTGGGGAGGGGGTACATGGGAACTCTATTATCTTAGCAATTTGTCTATATATATGTAAAACTGTTAAAAAAATAGCTTATCTTTAAAAAACGTTTTAGAAACAAAACAAGGCTCTTATTTTCTTTTTGTTCATCCTTTCTCCCTGTCAGAAGAGAGTACAGAGAATATCGAACAAGGAGGGTGAAGGACAGAGCACACAGCAGGTTTCTAAGGCTGAGAGAACAGCTGGGGGATGAAGAGAAGCTTTAACCTGACTGAGAGATTACAGTTTTAACTTTGATTGGGATAGAATTGTTTAATATTTAATAATGCAGCTGTCAATACCTGAATACAACCAGAAAAGACTATGGGGCCTTTCTGAGGTATTATTCAGGGGAAGAAAGGGTTATCCAAAAGAGTGGATTTGAAAGCTATTTTATGAAACAGATAGTATTGTTTTTTGATTTCTCACTACAAATCCAGCTAGTTCAATAAACTGGTTCAATGAAATATTTGTTGGATAAATGCATGCACACAAACAGGTATTTTGGTTGACTGAGCTGTGTCTCATGTGCTGTTTGTATATCCCACCCGCCTTGCAGTTATCACTAGTGTTTGTCTGCATTCATTTATTTGCTTGGGGCTTTGTGTCTGGAAACTGGAAAAACGTTATAGAGGTTTTGTTTGAGGTGAGGTATGGGAGGAGACAGATGGTTGGAAGGGATGACGAAGGATGTCTTCTCTCTGGAGTTCCATGGACTGGGAGATCCCTTATGGAAGGAGAGGGCAAGTTTGGGAGACTCTGAGATTCCAGGAAGAGGTGGCCCTCTAGCTGGTGGGGCTGCTTATGGCCTGGGTGTAAAGTGTATCACAGAGTTGGGAAGAAGACCATGTTTCCTGGCTCTGCAGGGAATCAGGCACTGCTTTAGCAAGTTGAAGACTAGCAACTTCACAAGCATCAGTAGGCAGCTGACTTGGCCCAGAACAAAAGTGTTCTCCCAGCTGCCTCGTTCTGCAGTGGTAAGTCTCCCCTCTCCCAGCAGGACTTGGGCAGCAGGATGGTAAGTGAGAGCAGCAGAGGAGAGGGAGAATGACTGCAGTTGATAAAGGCCCTTTTCTAGACTCTCAGAAATAATTGATGTTATCTTTGAGAGGTGCTGACTTCTCACTTAGGCAGGTAGGGTCTCAGAATCATGGTAATTTTGGCCTAAAAATAAACATGACCCCATTCAGAGCAAAAAAAATGGCAGGGCTAGCTGGAGATACACATATATTTAATTCGATCCTTGGAGGTAAGAGGCACGCGATTATTCTTATATCTGTGTTCAGGTAAAGAAAATGAGGCTTAGATAAGTTCAGATGAAGGTCACACAGCTCATAAACTAGTTAAAGTGAGACTGAATCTTAGTGGCTTATTCTCTGTACTATAGATGTAGAACCCAATATAAATGGTAATTAGTCTCTGGTTAGGAGAAATTGTACATTAAACACCAATAGCAAAATGTACAGTAAACTGCCAGGCTCTTCACGTGTTATGACACGATCATGAGGACTATAGTATTCATTTTGGTTTTATAGGCAACCATGCGGGAAGTTGATTTTTTCCTGATTTTTACTTAGCTGGCACAGATTAACAAGGGTGAAAAATGCCAGAGAGGAAAGCTGCACTGTGCCTCGCACAAGTGCCTTGGCCCATGCCCATTTGATGAAGAGGTTTATTTTATACTCACCATTCTCTCCATCGAA
This sequence comes from Balaenoptera musculus, assembly GCF_009873245.2. NCBI lineage: Eukaryota > Metazoa > Chordata > Mammalia > Artiodactyla > Balaenopteridae > Balaenoptera > Balaenoptera musculus. Next base: position 25,422,797 of record NC_045789.1, on the reverse strand, counting down.
AAGGCTTTTTCGAAAGAACTCCTTTTCTCTTTGGTTAGATCATCTTCTTTATAGATTGATTCTGCTACTATTAATAACTCTTGCTATCCCCTTTATGAGTCATTCATGTTCTTTTTGGAACCTCTCTAGTTCCAGGTGACAACAATTTTAATTTGCATCCTCCCTGCCCAGCTTCTCCTACACACATGGCAAAATATTGTTTGAGCAATCTACTTAAAGTTTCACAGACCTCTGGTTGCCTGGGTTCCTTTCCACCCATTTGAACAGACCGAGGTAAAGCAAATGTAAGGGCATATGCTCTTTTCTATATTTTTGTGGTTTCACTTGCCGGCTTTAATAAATGTAGGGTACAGATTCTAGGTCCAGTCTTGGGCGTTTAAAAACTAATTTATAATTTTATAGCATCTTCTTTTTTCACAACCGGTAGCCATCCATGAACAGATGTATTTCCTTAACCATCTGATGGTTGTGTTTTTTAGCAGATTAGGGGAGTGAGTGGAGAAGGTGTTCAAGACCACCAGGGCCTTTACAGTAAGAACAAATCGGCAGCAGCAGGTGTAAGGTGTCTGGGAAAAGAAGCAGCGTGTACAGCATGCGCTTGCCAAATTACTGGCTCCCACAACGCACAGCGATGGCATATCTTTTTATGTTTTTTAAAGTAAGCTTTTCCTTGGTATGATTAACATTCTTTTATTTTGACACCATTGCAGAAGATGGCGAGCCTCACTCATGCCAGCCGTTACCTCTAGTAATTTTTTTAAAATTAATTAATTTATTAAATTGAAGTACAGTTGATTTACAATGTTGTGTTAGTGTCTGCTGTACAGCAAAGGGATTCAGTTACACATATGTATACATTCTTTTTTATGTTCTTTTCCATTATGGTTTATCACAGGATATATAGTGCCCTGTGCTATACTGTAGGTCCTTGTTGGTTATCTATTTTATATACAGCAGTGTGTATATATTAATCCCAACCTCCTAATTTATCCCTCCACCCCAACCCTAGTAATTTTTAAGTAGCATCCACTGTCCCATCCTCAATTCATGTAGAGCCAGTATCAGCTGGTACAGAAGTCATATCCTTGCAGGATTCTGGGATCATCTCATACGAAGAACAATGTGCCTGCACTGATGCCCAATTTAGAATAATTGTAATGGTCTGTCTTCCAGGTAATCTGAAGGAAGATGAATTATTGGAAATAAATATTTGGGGAAAAACAGAACTCCTATCTATTTCTTTGTAACCGAAAGTTCATGGAGAATTGTTGTCTGCTGACCTTAAGATAATTTGAAAGATAGGATATCGATCAGTAACCTGTTGATCTGACAGTAACTTGGGTAATCTGTTTCCTTGCACTTGATTTCCAATAGGACTTGGGAGGCTGGATCTGAGAGATAAGTGCTCTGGAGAAATACTTGAGTGCTTTTCTTTGTGCATTACAAAACTTGGAGAAAAAGTCCCTAAAACTCTTTGAGGAATATAGAATGTGTCCTTATTTTTGTCCTCCAAGATTTCCTATCCTTTCTTCAAAAAGTAAACAAAAGTATATTTTTCTAAACCTGATGGATTTTTCTCAGCTCTCTTTTCTTTGGTCTCGTTCTTTACACCCCAAATAATGACAAGACATGCCACTCTCTGCCCCGTCTAGCCCATGTTCTACACTTATTCCAGACATATTTCTTCCAGAAATCTCACAATGATGAAGTGAGAGGAAAGAGTCCTGAATTACTCTTTGATCTAAGGATGAATTCTGTACATAATGTGTAATTAAGAAATGTCCTGACCCTGGACCAGATGCCATATAATAACATAAAATCCCATATAACAATGAATGAATTCAGGCCTGCTGAATTATGAAACTTCTAATCTGCCCCAGAATTTGAAATTGTGTGAGAGCTGGATTAAATGATTTTGACCCAATTTATTTAATGTCTCTCTCTGGTTTAACTTTATCCCATAAAATGGAACAGATTCTGCCTTCTTGAGTCTGCCAAAATGTTTCAGGCATTTTTTGGGGAGGGAGAAAAAAAAACTAAAGAGAGAAAACAATATTTAATACAGGTTTTCTGTCTTCTTTTAATATTTGAGTATAAAAACGGATTATATAAATATATTCTTTGTAACCTGCATTGGGATATTGTTTCTTGGCAGAAATTAACACCTGGATTTTAACCACAGCTATTACGTGAAGTCCTTTTTCTTTTTTTTTTTTTTTAAAGAATAGCTTTATTGCTTTGCCAGGCAAAGAGAGACACAGCAGGCTCCTGCCCTCGAAAACTGTGTGTCCCTACGTGAAGTCTTAAAGTCTCAGTCTTCCCCAAATTAACTCTATCTCTTAATTAGAGATCATTAATTAAAAAAAAAAACTTTTTAACTCTTAGAATTATATTCAGATGCAAGTTTAATACAAGAAGCAACATAAAGAGAGAAAAGTGTATGCTGGGCTTGTTTCATGTTAAGATAGCTAATATTTGCAGAACTCAGACTACGTGCCAAATGCTAAGTGCTTTGCATTGTTGACCTGAAAATACAACAACTCCTTGATGCTTTAGAAGTTAGAAAGTTGAATCTGGGTTAACACAGCTAGTAAGTGGCAGAGATGGGATTAGAACCCAAGCGTTTCATCCCTACCTAAACCCTTCGTGCCTGGGCCTGCTTTCTTGACCACAATGCTATACTGTTTAATGCTTGTATGGGTCAGCTACTAGGCAACGTCAACAAGGGTTGAAGTCTTCATTCACGACCCATTGCTTTCTGTATTCTAACCTCAGGTCCTTAAACACCCCAAAATCTGTCTTGCCTTGAGTGTCTTTGTACTTGCAGTGCCTGATTTGGAGGCACTCTTCCCTCGCTCTTTACGTGATTGACTCTTCCTTATGCTTATGGCCTTGGGTGAGATGTCTCCAACTCTGGGAGACCATCCTTCACCACCCAACCTCAAGTAGGTTTCTTCTCCCCCCACAACCCACTGGCATTCTTATTTCACTGGCATTCACATTCACAGCCTCTTCCTGGAATTTGTAGCTTTCTGTAATTCACATTATGAATGTAATATGTGCTTATGTGCTTGCTTGTTTATTACCTGCCTCCACCCAAGCCCAGTGTTCGCCTCTTAGATGTTGGCTCCATGAATGAACAGACCATGTAGCTTTGTTTTAGGGACTCAATAAATTGTGTTAGGTGAACTAAGGCAGATGTTCCATACAATGTCTAACACATTGGGTTTAGCGAAATTGCAGTTTTTGTTTGCGTGTGTTTGTCTTTTTGGTAGGGATAGATTACAAAACTAAGGCATGTTTATTTTCAGCTGTAGGAGTCCACCACAGTCACGAGTTCCCTGGAAACTTAAAGTTAAGAGGAACATAATTTCTCTCTGAGAGTTAAAGTTTCACATGAAAATGGAATGGAATGGGTCACAGTCAATCACTTTAAAGAGATTGCAGACAAGTGAGGCCCGATTGTAAGGTGACTGATGTTGCAACAGTTAGAAAAGACAGGATTGGTTATTGACTGAATTATGCTCCCTAAAATTCAGATGTTAAAAGCCCTAACCCCAGTACCTCAGAATGTGACTGTATTTGGAGATAGGGTCATTAAAGAGCTGATGAAGTTAAAATGAGGCCCTAATCCAATCTGACCATTGTCCTTGTAAAAAGAGGAAATTTAGACACACAAAGAAACACCAGGAATGCATATGCACAGAGGAAAGACCACGTGGGGGGACAAGGAGAAGGTGGCCATCTGCAAGCCAAGGAGAGAGGCCATCGTAGGAGAACCCAAACCTACCAGTGCTTTGCTGTTGGACTTTCAGCCTCCAGAACTGTGGGAAAATAAATTCTGTTAAGTCTCTTAGTCTGTGATATTTTGTGAGGCAGCCGTGGCAGTCTAATACAGCACCTGAGAATCAGAGGAAAGTTGGGCATCCAGTGGCAGAGATAAGATAGTCACAAAGGCAAACCTTGTCATTAGCTGTTTAAGTATCACTCAAGGAAGGAGAGCCCATAGATTTTGTGTGTTCTCATCTTGTGGGCAAGACTTTCTATGATGGCAATGAGATAGATTCATCAGTCTGTCTTGGCCGTATTTGATTCTTGCATCATTCACAAAACAACCCTTATTATGTGGTGTAGCAAACAGACTTTTAGGGTGGCCCTCATCATCCCCAACTGCTGGTTTCACACTCCTCAATTGAAGCACTCAATTTCACAAGCAACTGAATTCTGCCAACAATCTAAGTGAGCCTGGGAGGGAATTCTTCCCGGTGAAGCCTTAGATGAGACCATGGTTCCAGCCAACACCTTGGTGGCAACCTTGTGAGACCAGACCCTAAACAAAAGACCCAGCTAAGATGTGCTAGGATTCCTGGCCCATAGAAACAGTGAGATAATAAATGTATGTTTTTTTTAAAGTCACTAAGTTTGTGGTAATATTGTTACATAGCAATAGATGGCTAACATGCTTGGTTTCCCAGTAGGCCTCTCTATAGGAAATAATTCATGGTTAAACCAAAGTTATGGACTCTAGTTCATCTGGTGGTGATTTCTCCATATAAATGAATAAGTAAACACTCTGAATATTGTTTAGCTTACATGCATGTTTGTTTACTGGAAAAAAATTGGGTTAGTCCTATTTTCATTATTATTCCAGTTCATGTGCACTCTGGTTCTTGTTGTAGATTGATAGACTGGTATTTTGGTTTTCACCAGACTCAGAAGCTTAGTCGTTATGAGTCTGCTCCTCAGAGGTAGACCTTTCCTTTGTGGAATGACAAGACATGGATTCATCCAGATAACAAATGAGAGGCTTCTTAGGAAAGAGTACTGCCTTCTGAATGGGCCTTCTGTTGGTACTGCCAAGTACCAATAGAGCCTTTTTATGTTGATATGTCTCTATTTATATTTACATGTTCAGCATCCTTAAATCTAAATGCTTATATATCCCTTGCGTTTCAACCTGCAGGGAAAAAACAAGTCTTTATGGGAATATTAATGTTGGCTATCCTTGACTATAATTTGGGCAATTAAACTAAAATGATCCAAAGCAGGACTATTAGGTGAGCCAAGCATTCCTGTAATGAGGTTGTTAAGCTAGTTGTTGTTTAAACTCAGTGGGCTGACTAGTTTGTAGACAAGTAATTCAAACGATCACTTTTGTAAGGTTATTACTTGGACCTTCAAAATTTAGCAGGACTTTCTAGTTAATGAGAAACAGGGCTAAGAAATATGCAACATGTTTTTCCTATGCACTCTGTTTTCTTTTCAGTGAGAAATTAGAGTGTGAGAAAATATAAAAACTAAGTATTAAATGTGCTTTTTATTACTGGATTTTACTATTACTTGACCGAGTGTTACTGAATATATGCTATTTAATTCTTAGAGCATTTATTGAATGTCTGTGATGTATAGGGCACTGCGTCCTGTACTCTGGGGCACACTGGATACATGAAGTGTGGCCCCTGGTCACAGTGAAGGGAAATAAAAGAGGACACGTTTCTTACTATGCCTCATGCACATGCTCTCCTAGACGTGTTCTGAACAACTCATAGTTTGTACAGGACCACACATCCTCTTATCTCATCTGTGCCTTGTCTTTTCCCAAGACATTCTCTTGGCTAGCTTCAGTTCATCATGAAAACTAGCACCAGTAGCCTTCCCTGGGGGTGTTGGGGACATCTTTCCTGACCACTCTTTTGTCTCAGGCTGGATTTGGTGTTCCACTTCCTGTCCTTAATCACCAAGGGATGGCAAGCCATCGCCACTCCACTTAGTATGTGCCATTGCAGTTTCCCCTTTTCTTTCCTCCTCTCCCCATTCCTGCATTAGCATCCTTTTCTCTCTTCTTAACAGTAGGGTTCTGGTAAAAGGTTAATTAATGGCTGCTTATGTTTCCCCCCGACATGTATATCTGTGTATATAAGTAGTATATACAGTAAGTCCCCTGCATACGAACAAGTTCCGTTCTGAGAGCGCATTAGTAGGAAGTCCAATCTGTTTGTAAGTCCAACAAAGTTAGTCTAGGTCCCCAACTAAACACAATCAGCTGTATAGTACTGTACGGTAATAGGTTCATAATACTTTTCACACAAATAATACATACAAAACAAACACAAAAAATAAAGGAAACATTTTTAATCTTACAGTACAGTACCTTGAAAAGTACACTACAGTACCAGCCACATCACCGCTGATTTTACGCTCGCTTCCTGACATCCTGGGCTTGAATTAAAGATACTGTACTACTGTATACAGCACTGTACAGTAAAGTACACAAAAGCACAACCACTTGTAGAGGATGCACGCATGTGACAGTGTACGGCAGACACATGAACTAACTTACGTGATTGGACATGCGAACACACGTTCGCATCTTTGAAAGCTCACAACTTGAAGGTTCAAATGTAGGGGACTTACTGTAATGTGTACACACATATATGCATAGATATATACAAATGCATACATTTTTTATAAATCTTACAGATATAAAGGTGGCATGCAATTTACAAATGATATGATATGGAATACACTATTAAATTCCATACAGTCGTTGATTCTCAGATAATGCTTTCATTCATTTTTGCCCAATTCTTGTACCCATACCAACTTATGATTACAATTCACCTATGATGTGACCATTTTTAATGCTATTTAACAGTTTTTAGCTGAATCTGCATGATTAACACATTGTCCATCGCTTTCTTAAGTCTAGATAACGAACAAGCCAACAAATTAAGCCTTGATTTGTAGAGTCTGCTGATATCTGTGGTGAAAATATTTCTATCATGGTCAGTTTCAAGCTACCAGAATGAGATCCCTGAACACAAAGTTGGGAAAGGGTGCTCAATAGCTCACTATTGTATGGTTTTCCTACCATGCAAATACAGTAGATATATATGAGCATAGGTAATAGTAAGAGTTGTACGATAGTTAGGAATAATGAGTTTTGGGTAGCCTACCTTTGTCCCTAACATAATTTGTTAAATGATAAGTTTACATAATATACTTTAAAAAATAGTAGCTATGTTTAATAGCTGGCTCACAAAATTCCTGAAAATGTTACAATCAACTCTTGTGAGCTGGCTCACATTGAGGGCAAATGAGATAAATGTTATAGTAAACATTCAGAAATTGCACTTGGAAAGCCCAGAGAGGGAGAAGTTAATTCTGGATAGGGGATTCAAGAGAAAAATGAAAGTTATCACTACCCTTTGGACAACATTTCTTCTACAATTTAGTGTTTGGTTCATAAAACACTTTTCATGCGTGTAATCACATTGATCTCATAAATATCCATGATATTAAAAGAGCCAGGATTATAAACCCCTTTTACACCTGAACAAAGCAGAATTGGGGGATTTTCAGGTTTGATTTGTGGTTTTTAAGATTGTTTCAATCTCTATGGACAATGTAAAATCACATGACATAATTTTTGTCTTATAAGAGTTTTTCTGTCTCCTGTAAGAAACAGAAATAGGAAGAGAGAGCAGGAAGGAATTCATGGACTCTTGGGTTAAGACGGAGCTGACCATATTGAGAGAGACGGTTTAGCATGTGGAAGTCAGCAGTAGGCTGTCAGAGGGTGGGCTGCAGCTCTGTCAGCTACCAGTCGTGAAAACTGGGGCAAATTAGTTTAGTCTTGAGTGCTAGCTTTTCTTATCTGTAAAATGGGCATAATGTCTGTCTCCATTTCTAGAACCAAGTTTGCTTTCATGTGTAGTGTAGAATAGTGCCTTGAACTTGATAAGTGTTGGCCTTCTTCACTATTCCTCTTATTGCACATCACCAGTTTCTTTATATCTTTTTACGTAAAATATTTACAAATAGCAGGAGCCTTACAACGGAAAATGGAGCACATTCTGCCAATGGTCAGACGGTTCTTCCTGTTATCTTGAAATTGTTCCTTGTATTTAAAAATTCTGGATTTGGATTTGATATTTCTAGTGTAGCAGGTGTGGAGGGGGGAGGTGATATGTAGCAGTGAAGACCCTTGGGTGTGATCACTAACCACAGGTGCTGCTTTTGATTTAAGACATTTAAGATGCCAGAGTGAGGGAGGAAGGTGGGGATAGTAGAGATGGGGTGAATGGGCCCAGAAAGTGACTTTTGTGCCTTTCTTTCCCTTGGAGGCATGATTTATGCACTCTTTTTAAAGCTTTGATATTTCTGCTTTAAGTTATCTGTAATTACTATCCTTGTTGCCGATAGATAGCTATTTCTCATATTATATCTTTTGGTATATTATTCTCATTTGATATCCCTTGTTCAAATAAGGAAGTTAAAGGCATATAAGGAAAAACAGTTGGTCATAACGTAGAAAGTCATACTCCAAATCTTACTATTGTATAATGTCAAGGTAAAAGACCACTTTTTATAAAAATTAAAAAAAAAATCCCTTTATTTCAAATGTAAGGACAACTTATCTTTGGGCTGATGAGATGGCATTTCCAAAGACTAAACACTTTCATTTCTGCCCTTTACTATTCTGGATCATTCTCCCACTAGAATGTAGTTCTAATAGGTCAGGGATTTTTATCAACTTTGTTCATTGCTATATTCCCAGCACCAAGTAAATGCCTGGTGCATATTAGAAGCTCAGTAAATATTTGTTAAACAAACGAATTAGCCCCAGCTGGATATTGAGTGGGAATGTAGCTGTGTTACATGTGGACTATGGGGGGATCATGAATGATATCCAGGCTAGTTTAAAAGCTAAGAGCTCCCATCCTACAACGTAGTGGATTTGTAACCAGCTGTGAAAGGGCACAGGCAGGGATTCAATCTCTTAAATGCAACCTGTGCACACACAATATATAATTTTGCATACAATACCTTGAATTATTTGAGCGACTAGGTAGGTGACATACATAGTAGTAACCACAAGGTCAAGGGTGTAATGGTGGAGCATAGTTATTGTAAGTTTTCTTTTTGTGACATGGCATCAAATATGTCATGTTTGTACTTCTATTTTCATGCCAGCTTTTCCAGGAAGATCTTCATTGAGACAGGCATGAGTTTGAGGCAGGTGATAGTTGCTAATAATAGTAATATTTATTGAATGTTTTCAATATGCCATCTCTGTCCTAAGCACTTTATACTATTTTATTTAATACAGATGAAGCCTCTGTGAATAGCTCTCTTAGCTATTCTGATCATTCCACCTTATTGATGAGGAAATAGGACTCAGAGGTGTATACATATTATTATTATTAATATTTGCATTATTTTTTACTATAGGACTTTTAAATTTATAATATAGCAACAATTGAAATATATTAGAAAGGCAGTGAGATACGGTGGAGAAAGTAGATAGTTGGTAGAAAATCTTGATTCCATTAATTAATCTTGGTCACCTCACAACACACAGTAGTAACATCTGTTAAATTCGAGTAGGTCTTCAAAATCTGCAGGTTGTTTTTTTTTTTAAAGTTGCTTTAATTCTTGCTTTGATTTTCTCCTTGAGTCAACCTGCCTACTGTTCTGTCCAATGGAAACTCTTCTTGTATTCCCTTTTCTCCTTTTCTATTTCTTTTTCCTTTTGTTTGGCCTCCCATCGTGATTCTGCTGCATGATGGGTCGAATGGGATTTGGGGCTGAACTGAGAACCAGAAATAATGTGGCTAACACTTCCTAAGGGAAACCATATTCCACAGTAAATTTCTCTTCTTTTGACCCTTATCAGAGTTGAAAGTTATTTCAGCCAAATTAAGGATTAACAAGCTTTAGTTGGATAGCCTGAGGCTCTCAGTACTAGCTAAATGTCATTTAGGGAAACTGCTCTGGCTTCCATGAAATCTACATTTCCATTCATTCATTCATTCATTCATCCAGCCATGTAACATTTAGTGAAGTCTCTCTGTCTGAAGCCAGTGCCATAGTGGGTCACAATGAGTGTCACTTTCCGTGCATCCAGGGAGCTATGGAACTGAAGGCAGGAGACTGCTGTATAAATAAACACAATATTCAATATGTTGTAGTAAGTGCTTTATAAGAAGCACACACTCATTAACATGAAGATAGGAGAAGGCTTCCTATATTCTGAGTAAAAGAGTTGGGGAAGCCAATATTGAGAGAAGGATGTTTGAGTTGAGCCCTGACAATTTTGAAAAGTACTCTGTTGATAAGTGGTGATTTTCTGTCTCCAGTGACAGTGTAGCAGAAGGTGACATGAGAACATGATATCTTGGGGGAGACTCGCATTCCCTAAGCTTCGTGTAACTTTGTCCAGCCAACGTAAGGCTGAGGGTTACCGTAGAAACAGCATTTAATGTCCAGAGGGCCTGCTCACGATGTCCACATGACGGGTAGAAAATAACTGCACAAAATTTTGAAAGGCGAGAGATGGTGCTAGGCTGTGGCAATGTGGGGAAGATTGGAGGAAGAGTGGGATTTGAACTGGACCATATGCAGATAAAAGGCTAGCAGAGATTCCAGGTCAGGAAACACAGCAAATAAGAAGGCTGAAGAATATTCCAGGTTGGGAAATACAGAATACAAAGGAAGGAAGCAACTCTCCAGATGAAGTTGGGCGACAGTGCGAAGACTGGCTTTGCTAGAGTAGAAAGGTTAGCTGTAAACAGCTGGATATAATGTTGGGAATAGATGAGTTCAGATTTTGTAATACCTTAAGTGTCACATTAAGGCATTTGACATTGATGAAAGTGCCAGTCTGAGAGTTAAGTGATTTAGGTTAGAATTTTAACTCTGGCACTTTTTAGTTGTGTGATCTCAATCATGTCTCCGAATTTCTCTGAAGTTTACACCTATAAGATGGGGATAATACCATTTTTCCTATCAGGATGTTTAAAGTAATCAACTAAAAGAATATATATAAAAGTATTTTGTAAATTATAGAATTCTATGCAAATAAATAGATATATGCATAGTCAAGAAGTTACAAGTAGAGAGACATGAGACAGTGGAGAATGTAAATTGTCAGTGGAATTCAAGATGGATTTGATGAGGAGGAGATTAAAGTCAAGACAGCAGGTGGCAATGGCTGTGGTCCAATATGAGGGCCTCTGTTCAGAAGTCATTTGTGGCCATTCTCAAGCTAAACTTGGTCAAACCATGATTTAGCACTAGGAGTCTATAATGGTATGCTAAATCTTGCCCCCCACACACATCATTTTTACCAAACTAATATGGCTCAAGCCAAATTTAAGAGATGGGGGTTTTTAAAAGATGGATCTTGAGAGTGAGAAGGTGACATTTTTTTCAGCACAATAAGGTGTAGAAACAGGCTGGGGGAGATAACCTGTCTCTAGTCAGGTGTATGATTGATTTCTACAATTTTCATCCTCAGGCCAGAACCCTGATAGCCTGCCTCACAACAAAGTTCTCCACTATATTATCTTGAAGAACAAAGAATATCTGCCCACCTATGTCAGAAGCAAGCCATGAATAGATGTGGGGTCCTGGGCATGGAAGAGAGGGAAGGGTTTGTTAAAAGAACAAAGAAACTGGGTAGCACAAGATTCCAGCTAGAAAATAGGAAAGGAATGTTTTCTGTCAAGGAAGATGGTGGCCATGTGTGTGTCCTGAGGGCCCAGGCCATGCTGAACTACTCAGAAGGACAGGCCAGATAGACTGAAGAAGCCACTTCTGAATCCCCATCCCCTCGAGGGCTCTCTGTGGATTGGCATATAACACTTTACTCTGATGTGACAGTTAACTATTCTTCAGGTTTCCACGTGTGTGCTTGGCCGGCAGTTCCCTGGGGCCCTCTCCCCACTTCTAGTCACTGGTACATAAAGATGTAGTTCTCCACTGTGGAAAGCAAGAGGGTACAGAGAGCAGTAAAAGGGGCAAATGAACCAGCTGACAGAAGAATGTTTTTGTTTTGTTTTGTTTTGTTTGGCTTTACCAACCCTTTTTTATGTGATAAAGAGCTTAGTACTGGGGTTGGTATTTCTTTTTTTTTTTTTCCAAGTCTCCACATGACCTATTCTTTTATTTATTTATTTATTTATTTATTTATTTATGGCTGTGTTGGGTCTTCGTTTCTGTGCGAGGGCTTTCTCTAGTTGCGGCAAGCGGGGGCCACTCTTCATCGCGGTGCACGGGCCTCTCACTATCGCGGCCTCTCTTGTTGCAGAGCACAGGCTTCAGACATGCAGGCTCAGTAGTTGTGGCTCACGGGCCCAGCTGCTCCGTGGCATGTGGGATCTTCCCAGACCAGGGCTCGAACCTGTGTCCCCTGCATTAGCAGGCAGATTCTCAACCACTGCGCCACCAGGGAAGCCCCCTGGGGTTGGTATTTCTATTTCCCTTCCTCCTGCTGTAACCAGGAGTTTTGGGGTAAGGATTGCAAGAGGTAGAGACAGTTATGGGGAGTTGAGGGCCACATCTTGTGTAACCCACCCAAACTAACCAAGGTGCCCTCCATGCCACTGTAATGCTTTAAAATACATGTAAGCATATATATATATATATATATATATATATATATATATAAAACATATAGTATGCACATATATTATATAATATTAATATAATATATAATTCAAATATGTATATATTACGTAGTATGTTGTATCATAATATATAATAAATATATAATGTATAATATATAATATATGTAATATACACTTATATAATAAATAAACAGTATATAATTATATAATATTATGTAAATATGTGTATATACATATATTTGCAATTGTTGAGTACCTATTTAATGGTTGTCAGCCATTCATTGAAAATTTACTAAGTGCCAACTATGAGACTCACAAATGTGGAAGATAAGTGCATATTATCTCTTTCAATTTTACAATATAGGAAAGAAAGGTACAGGGCGTATAAGAATCTGGTCTAAGGTCAAAGGGCTAATAAGAGGGGGAATTGGAAAATTCTCACCCAGATAAAAAATTCCATACTTAAAAAAATCTCAAATCACTAAATCCTCTCTTATTTGTCTGTATTTATACTAATCCTACAAGCTGAGGAGCAGAGAGGGTCTTTCTCTGTAAATAATAATCACATGCAAATTTCTCACCTACTTGGGCTTTTGCCAGAATATAGTGTTGTGGTTGTGAGAAGCAATGTTGTATTTTGATGTCTTTCCAACTTCCCACCAACTCCTCAGTATTGCTAAGAGATTGCGTCCCATTGCTACACCAGCATCAGTGTAACTTCTCACTTATTCCTGGAGGAAGCTTCCGGATGGGAGATACTCCAGAGCTTGTCTGCACAGGTACACTTTGCTCTCAGGCCTCCCCAGGCGCTACATGTGTGCCAGTGCCCAGCACCTCTCAGGAGGCTGGAGACGGCATCATTTCCTTACAATCCAGCTGTTGAGCAGAATTTCATAGTTTTATGTGCCAGTGATATATCTTTTTAAATCTATTGAATTCAACAACAGGGCAGTGTGACAGCCCATCTTCAAAAGACAGGAAGGGCTTTGAAAAGGAAGATACAATTAATGGAACCTGTTTACTGACAACCCAAGAAACGAATCGTCGGTTTTGATAACTATGAAGCAGTAATAGATAACTGAAGCATGTAGAAAATGCCTAATGTATTCCAAGTTTATTTTCCAATTTAACCATCCTGGTATAAACCAGAAGCAATTCATTTATTCATTCACTCATTTATTCAATTAGTAAAGGATTACTGAATGTTTTCTATTTATCAGGCACTATTAAGCACTATTTATCAACATAGCCTTTAAAGTACCACTTGGCTAAAACATACATCTATGTTTTCTTTAACTAATTGGTGTTCTGTTTACTTCTATAATAATGTGATTTGAATTAACTTTTTTGCCATCCCTTTGCCAAAATCCTCAAAGTATCACTTTATTACTTCCATGGCTGTTAATAAAACTTACTTTTTCCACTTGTCAGGCCAATATTTTCAATCTCTAGAAAGGTGTGAAACAATATTTCTTTGAATTTTTTTTAATTGCAAGGAGATAATTATGCTACTTATGCAAAATTTATGAAGAATGAGCACATGTGATAAGAATGGAGTGTTGTTATTAAATAAAACTCACAACAATGATTCTTAGGTGCTTATGATTATATATAACCATTATTGGCCTACTGTAAACATAAATGTTAATCAGTATATGTGAATGGTGGTTAGCGATCTTCCTTTACATAATCACATCAAACTTTGCTCAGGTTAACCAGGTTGTAAAGGTATGGGGTCAAAATGAAAAATCAGAGGCAGGAAGAGAAAGAGAAAAGATGAGGAAGATGGGAGCTGGGTGGATTTGAAGCTTTTCTGAATGCATAGTAGGTCTCCAACTGGGGATGTCAAGGTCCTCTCCATCTTCTCCCCACCTTGCATTCTTCCTTTTCTGGGAGACAGTGTAAGACTGAATGAGGACTCCCAGAAATTTTTGATTAGGTGGGGGGGGCTAGTGAAAAGAAGAAAATTTAATGGGAGCCAAGTAGAAAAACAGAGGGAGTAATTACAAGGTGTAACTTGAGAATAAAAGAGATCTGATGAGGGACTTTTGGTTGTTATAGGCTGGAAGAGGATATGTCTTCCTTCAGGGGTGGTGGTGTGCGTGATGAGATGTAGAAAAGAGAAATGAGGCCTGAAATGAAAAGAGAAGGAAGTACAATTCATTAACAGTCAGGTCACATGTGCTGCATATATGCTACAGGTGGTGAAATCTATGATTAAGAGTTCATTTGAGGTGTTTAAAAACATTTATTTATATGCAGAAACGTTGAAGTGACTTATATTGTTTAAAAATGGCTAATAGCATTTCTTTTTCTTTTAAGTAGAGTTTAAAATGGCTTAATCCTAGAGCATCTTCTGAGTTTCCTACCAGGTTTAGAATCAACTTAGATCCTGCCTTCTTGGACCTTATAGTCAATTGCAGGGTACTGAGTCTCCCCCTCAACTCAAATGAGCTCCAAATTACTTTTGCCAAACTTTCAGTTTGTATTTTATGCCCCCCGCCAAATTATAACACTTTAAGAAATGTTAGCTTTATTACTTTTTTAAAAATTATTTATTTTATTTTATTTATTTTTGGCTGCTTTGGGTCTTCGTTGCTGCGCAGGCTTTCTCTAGTTGCGGTGAGTGGGGGCTACTCTTCGTTGTGGTGTGCGGGCTTCTCATTGTGGTGGCTTCTCTTGTTGCCGAGCACGGGCTCTAGGCGCACGGGCTTCAGTAGTTGTGGCGCGCGGGTTCTAGAGCGTAGGCTCAGTAGTTGAGGTGCATGGGCTTAGTTTTGCTCCGCGCATGTGGGATCTTCCCAGACCAGGGCTTGAACCTGTGTCCCCTGCATTGGCAGGCAGATTCTTAACCACTGCGCCACCAGGGAAGCCTTCTATTCCTTTTTAATGAAAAAAAGCTTTGCAGTAAAATATTACTAACTTAATTTTCATAATGCATTGAGAATTTTCAGCAGATAAATGAACGAATGTAAGAGGGCTCTAAGTTAATTTTCAAATGAGTATTCAGGGATTAAAAAAACGAGACAGAGAGAGAAAAGTCTGGGGCTCCTGGGCTATGGTTGTGGTTGTTTAGCAAGAGAACATATTATTAATGTCATTGGAAATTGGTTCATGATTTGGTATGAAATGAAATACATAAAGAAACAAATTTGGTTTCTTTCTGTTCTTTCACAGACACTGAAAAATGATATGACTTCTTTAGTATATATTGTAGTTCTCTGCAGGGAGACACGAATTAATTTTTTCTTAGTTTTATGTATTCCCTACTTTCTCCTACCTTTTTTTTTTTTTTTTTGCATAGAAGGGTCTTATTCTTATACCTAGCTACTCACTAAGAACAATAAATGTTGATTTTATTTTCTTACCTATATATTTCCAATATATATAGAATATTTTTATATGAGAGGTGGCATTTGTTTTATACACATACACACACACACACACACACACACACATATATACAAACATACATACACAGTTGGTCTAATCCACTGTCTCTAGTATTCTTCATCATCAGTGGTGGAATGAAAGCATCTTTCACCATTTCTTTCTTTCTTGCTTTCTTGCTTGCTTGCTGTGTTGGGTCTTCGTTTCTGTGCGAGGGCTTTCTCCAGTTGCAGTGAGTGGGGGCCACTCTTCATCGCGGTGCGCGGGCCTCTCACTATCGCGGCCTCTCTAGTTGCGGAGCACAGGCTCCAGACGTGCAGGCTCAGTAATTGTGGCTCACGGGCCCAGTTGTTCCGCGGCATGTGGGATCCTCCCAGACCAGGGCTGGAACCCGTGTCCCCTGCATTGGCAAGCGGATTCTCAACCACTGCACCACCAGGGAAGCCCTCTTTCACCTTTTATGTCGACCTATGTTTTATATGAAAGCTTTTCAGGAAAGAAAGTACATATTCCATGAACTACAGAGTACCAGAATGTGAATTTGGATGTTGGTGCTAGCTTTGAGATTAATCTTAGAATATAATCCTCTGTTTTTAAGAATTACCTATATTTTAAAGAAATTTTTATAACTATATAGGAGAGAAAGGAAGCAGTCACTAGCACAGGGTAGTGGTAAAGATCCTCTTATAAACTGTTTCGAACCTGGCTCGTTTGCTCACTTTTCCCATTTGTAAAATAGGCATGCTGACAGTGCTCACAGTATAAGGTTGTTATGCAAATTGAGTGATTTAATATGTATAAAGTACTTAGATTTGGTATGTAGCACTATGTGCTTGTAAATAAACAAAAACAAATAAATCACTCCTTGAGGGGCTGGGAATATATTAAAGCATACATAGGAATGTGTATAAAGCAATAAAAATCCGTTATTATTTGCAGTGGTAGGTATTTTGCAGGTTAATTTGCCGTTTATTTTTGTGTATCTTTCCCTAATAATGTGCTATTTTGGAGTTCTTTGATGCTGATGTTGTTCCAGAAACTTCTATTTCTACTTTTTCTTTCTTGAGTTTGCTACATATTGTAGAACCTGAATATGGCAGATGGTTTACAATGCCACATAAGAAGACGTTTTTCCAATTATGTTTTCATCAGGCAAACGGCCCTGCTGTGATGGGAATAAATGGTTATGGCATTCCTATGGAATTGATATTGTCTGTTACAGAAGGCTATAGAACTGAACAAACACTGGTCAGAATTATCCTTCATCTTTTCCAAATGTAAGGTCAAAATTAGTATAAATAAAGGAAGATTGTGTAGTTTTCTCTTTCCTTCTTGTCACCAGTAGCCATCTAGAATTTGTAAGACAGAGGGACGGAATGTGTGGGTGTGCTCAGTCCCATGTAGTACAAAAATATTCTTTCTTATTCATGCCCATATACAGATTAAAAATGCAGGTGGCATATTTAAATAATTCATTAAGTTGCTCTTTCATTCATGTAAAAAAATTAGGCAAATATCGCAACCATTTAGTTTATGTTTAAGTTCTAGTTTCAGCAGAACAGTTAGCTTTGAAAAGGTCAAGACTACTGACCTAAAAGTATTCATAATCCTTCTGCAATTACCATAGTAATTTGTTCCATATGCCTATGAATTGTTTCTCAGAGTTACTGGATTATCACCTACTGAGAAGTTCAAAAATATCTATTTGGTATTTTTTCCAGCTGAGAAGCAATTCTGCCTCAATCCCGAGTAGCACTGAATTCTATACTGAAGTATGTCTTTTCGGATAATATCATCTTCAGTAGCAGTTAAGTATATCTATGATTATCTAGCAAGACTGTTGACGTACTCTTTCTGCTCTTAATACATCAGTGATGGGAAAGAGACAGTTGGTTTTGGAGAGCTGTCACTTTCGAGTGTTTTTGGAAAAATCCATTAAGTGCCCAATATTCATTAACTTCTTTGGGATGCCTAGAAATGTACATGATATTACAGAGAGAGAGAAAGGACATGATGATTGATAAGAATGAAATCCAATGTCCCGGTCGTTTATTTCTTCATTTAGTTATTGTTTAAACATTTCTGAAGCCCATTTTTATACGAGGCAAAACAGAGTTCCTGCAAGCAAGCCAGTTTCTGGGTGATTCAAGCGTTCAGGTAATGCTGTGGGGCAGAAGACTTTGGACCTTGTTGACTCACGAGAGAAGCGATGAAGGTTCAGATCGCACAAAGGCAGGGCTGAGAGCCAACTTGAAAATGAAAGAAACGACTTGAGCAAAACAACTTCCTTGGTAAGATCAGACTGCTCCTTCTCCCTATAATTGCTAGTTCTACCCAATGGCAAAAAGAAAAATAGAAAAGGAAAAGGGAAAAGAATAATCAAAACCAAACTAAAGTCAGAGACAATGAAAGCAGAAAGGTTCGGTGCTGAGCTTCCAGCCTCTCCCATTTTAGCTCCAGAGGTGTAATCCTTTAATTGAAGCTTTGCTCTGCTCCTGAGCATTCAACTGTTAACTAACAAATTTCATGGAGTGTCTATTTTGGAAACAGGGTTGTTTTAGGCAAGTAGTGTCTTAAGTAAATTTGTGTTTTAATTGCAAGAAGGTAGAGTATGATTTGAGAGTACCCAAATTAGAAATGGTTTTTATTCCTTTTCAGGTGCATAAATAAATAAACAGCAATAATGAAAAACCTTTCTTAGAGTATGTAATGAACTGTGGTTGGAGAAGGATTTAAGAATGTGATTACTTTGGCTGTGGCAATTTAAGAGAAGAGCTGTGTTTATGTAGGGGATATGCCTTTCTGTGTGTACTTTTCTCACGTGTATATATTTATTTCATTGTTATTACAGGTATCAGAATAAGAAAAAAGTATTTAATGAGAATAAACACTGATTTCAGCAATATAGTCATTCAGCCTTATAAAGTATCAGTTATAATGAAAGCTTTTTCTCGGTCATGCTACCCTTTCTGCAAAGAGGAAGGGAGGCACTCTGCTTCTTTTCGTCTCATCACCTGCCTGTAACGGAAGGGTGATGGGCGGGGGTAGGGGGGTGGGAGTGTAAGGTGTGGGTGAGGGGTGAGCAGTGGGAGGGTGGGATTCTGGGCTAAAGAGAACCTCTCCCACCACCGGGAGGGAGCTGCTGGAACAGTTGTAGTGAGTGATCAGCGACCTCTGCCTGGGTCCTCATTTCTGTCAAGGCTAAGTGATGCCCTAGACTCCAACGGGTTGAGTGGTGGGTCTCCTGCCCACCCTCAGAGCTGACCTCGGTTATATTGCTCCCTGTGGATTCAAATATATTCAGGGGATGCGACGCTTCTTCAATGTAGATATTCAGGATGCAACACTTCTGCCAGCTAATACAGAGCACTGAAACCTAAAACTCTAGCTCCTGTCTGCTCTTAAAACAGGTGGGGACTCTGTAATGGCCTATATGGGAAAAGAATCTAAAAAAAAAAAAGAGTGGATACATGTATATGTATAACTGATTCACCATGCTGTACACCTAAAACTAACACAACATTGTAAATCACTTATACTCCAATAAAAATTAAAAACAAACAAATAGAAAACAGATGGGGAGAGCTGGTAAGAATTCAGTTGCATATACCAGGAACTTTTCCATCTAACCTATGTATAGATATTCGAATGTGCAGTACTAGATAACCTGAGTTGTAACATTATAGCATTTGAGTGGGTGATGTCTGAGGTCGACTAGGCTCTGACAGTCAATCAACTGATCGTTGAAAGTCCTAGGAGGCTCTGAATATGGTCTTTACTTTTGTGTAAAGCCCAATGGGACTCACAGACAAAAAGGGAACTTCCCTTATTCCTTTACATTTTTTAACAAGTGGCTTATAATTTTGCACATAGCCTGATTGTGCACTTAGAGATTGACAGTTGCTGACGTTTGCAGTTCTTTTGAACCCTTTGGAGAGTCTTGATATACACAAAAATTCCCATAGGCCACAGAAACTTCTGAACTTGGAAGAACTGGGTTTAAAAACTGGTTCTGCCCCTTACTGGCATCGTGACACCGCACAAGGTACATGTGCTCTTCCAACTCAGTTTCTTAATGGAAAATGCACCCATTCGTACACGCTATATCTCCTTCCTGGACTGCAGACTGATCTTCCCTACTACCTGCTAGACATTCTCTTTAGGATATCCTGGTGATGCCTCAAACATCTGTCCCAAATGGAATTCCCTTACCTCTCCTTCCATTGACCCACCTGCTGCCTAGACACCCAGGTGCTAAGTCTAGTAATAGAGACCTTCTTTTCCCTCCTTCTGCAGTCCCTTCACATTCAGTGAGTGGAAAATTAATTTTCATTTTTGTTCCCATTATTTCTTGGCTTGCTCTCCTCTTCTGCATTTCTAATACCAGTACGCTAGTTGAGATTATGACCATGTGCCTGAAATAATGTGACAGATTCCTATCAGGCATAGATGCCCTTCCCCAGCTTTTCATTTCCACCCCCTTCGTTTTATATCTTACTCTCTGCTTGAGACACAGCTGTCATCCTGTCATTTTCTTCTTAAAAGTCTTTCAGTGCATCTCTGTGAACTGAATCAAGGCCAAACTGAAAGTACATGTAACACGTGAGTGTACCCTAGTGTGTCTAATACTAGGTCGACAAGGCTCTGGCAATCGATACATTTTCTCTGAGGTTTCCTCATATTTAAGTTCAGGTTTTACATTTTTGGCAAAGATGCCACAAAGTGAGGTTGTGACCTTCTCAGCATATCAAATCAGAAGGGATTTGATGTCGGTTTGTTCCGTTACTGAAAATGGTAACTTTGGTCACTTGGTGAAGGTGATGTCTGTCAGGTTTCTCCACTGCAAAGTTACTGTATTTCTTTGTATTTAATAAAGATCTTATGGAGAAATAATTGGAGAGTATCTAGTTAGCTTGTTATTTAAAACACTGTTAGCACTAATTTTAGAATTCTTTGAAGATTCTTGCCTGAGACAATTATTACTGTGGGGTTTGCCAAATACTAGTTGGAAATTTACAGTAAGGAAAATTTTACTCTATTCATTTATTCATCCATTCATCCATTCACTCATTATTTATATTAGTATGGGCAAATGAACTCATTTTATTCCATGGCTTATAATGTATCACAATCATTTTTTTTGTTGTTCAGTTTTCCCAGATTCGGCCTTTGGGAGCCCCCTTCAAGTTGGCTCCTGTATCTTTTTAGAATTTCTCTTTAAAACACTTTGATATTTTCTGGCACCGCAAGATATTTTAGGCTCATCTTGCACTTTTCCTGTCCCATTCCTGCAATCAGCTGTTTCTCCAAGGACTAGTAGTTTTCTTTTATTGGAGCATGGTGTTTAGAAACCAAGATTTGGGCAGTGAATGGGCTCATTAGTACTGGGGTATCATAATACCTGACCAACACTCTTGAAAATTGTCAAGGTTGTGAAAAACAAAGAAAGACTGAGGACCTGTTCTAGATTAAAGGAGACTAAGGGAAACATGACAACTAAAGGCAAAGTGTGATTTTGGGTTGGATCCTGAACCAAAAAGAACATTAGGGGGGCAATTGGAGAAATTTGAGTAAGTTCTGTAGATTAAATAATACTGGATATTGTATTATAGTCTTATACATATTTATCTTCCTGTAATGGTCAACTCAAAATAACATGACCATTCACATTATTATTGATTTAAAAAATATGTATATGTATAGCTGATTCACTTTGTTGTAAAGCAGAAACTAACAAACTATTATAAAGCAATTATACTCCAATAAAGTTGTTAAAAAAGAATAATTCAGATCTCTGCAATTGAAGAAACTGATCTAAATTAGGGGCAGGATATTCAGAAGAGAAATAAAATTATACTTGGTATTCTAACTGTATCATTTAGGATTTTTGAAAGAAATGATCATGTATACCACAAATTATCTAATTAATCTCCCTTTGATGAACATTTACATTGTTTCAAATTTCCCCAGCTGATATGTAAGGCTGTATTAACATATTTCTACATATATTTTCAAATATTTGAAAATCTCCTTGGTATACATTTCTTGAAGGTTGGTTAAATAATTTATGGTACAGCCATAAGCAATATGAAGTCATTAAAAATTATGATATAGATCAGCAAACTATAGCCTATGGGCCAGATCATCCTTGCTTTTACATTTACATATTGTGTAAGGCTACTTGCATGCTACAGAGCAAGGACAGAGTTGAGTAACTGCAACAGGGATCATATGGCTCACAAAGCCCAAAATATTTACTATTGGTCCTTTACAGCAAAAGTTTCCCAACCCTGATATGGATTATTACATGCAGAATGACAATATTCTGTGAAAAAGACACATTTTTATTACATATATTATTATAGATCTGTATATATATAATTTTTTCATTTTTTAAAAATTGAAATACAGTTGATTTACAATATTATATTTGTTTCAGGTGTACAATATAGTGATTCAGTATTTTTTTTAACATCTTTATTGGAGTATAATTGCTTTACAGTGGTGTGTTAGTTTCTGCTTTATAACAAAGTGAATCAGCTGTACATATACATATATCCCCATATCTCCTCCCTCTTGCATCAACTTATTACAGAATAATGGCTATAATTCCCTGTGCTGTACGATATAACCTTGTTGCTTATTTCTTTTATACATAGTAGTTTGTATCCCTTAATCCCATACCCCTATCTTGCCCTCCCCCCTTCCCTCTCTCCACTGGTATCCACTAGTTTGTTTTCCATATCTGTAAGTCTGTTTCTATTTTGCTATATGCATTCCTTTTTTAAGTTTTTTAGATTTCACGTATAAGTTATAACATACAGTATTTGCCTTTCTCTGTCTGACTTATTTCATTGAGCATAATACTCTGTAGGTCCAACCACTTTCAGCAAATAGCATAATTTCATTCTTTTTTATGGCAGAGTAATATTCCACTATACACACACATGTGCACGCTCACGTGCATCTTCTTTATCCATTTGTCTGTTGACGGACACTTGAGTTACTTCTATATCTTGGCTATTGTAAACAGTGCTGCTATGAACATTGGGGTGTGTGTATCTTTTTGAGTTAGTGTTTTCATTTTCTTTGGATATATACCAAGGAATGGAATTGCTGGATCATATGGTAGCTCTATTTTTAGTTTTTTGAGGAACCTCCATACTATTCACATAGTGGCTACACCAATTGACATTCCCACTAACAGTGTACAAGGGTTCCCTTTTCTCCACATCCTCTCCAGTATTTGTTATTTGGAGACTTTTTGCTTATAGCCATTCTGAATAAGTGTGAGGTGATATCTCATTGTTATTTTGATTTGCATTTCTCTAATAATTAGTGATGGTGAGCATCTTTTCAAGTGCCTGTTAGTTATCTGTATATCTTCCTTGGAAAAATATCTATTCAGGTCTTCTGCCCATTTTTAACTGGGTTGTTTGTTTTTTGATACCAAGTTGTATGAGCTGTTTATATATTTTAGATATTAACCCCCTGATGGTCATATCATTTGCAAATATTTTCTCCCATTCATTAGGTTGTCTTTTTGTTTTGTCGATGGTTTCCTTTGCTGTGCAGAAGCTTTTAAGTTTAATTAGTTCCCATTTGTTTATTTTTGCTTTTATTTCTTTTGCCTTGGGTGGCAGATCCAAAGAAATATTGAGTGATTTATGTCAAAGAGTGTTCTACCTATGTTCTCTTATTGGAGTTTTATGGTTTCAGTCTTACATTTAGATCTTTAGTCCATTTGGGGTTTATTTTTGTACATGCTGTGAGGAACTGTTCTAATCTCATTCTTTTATGTGGAGCTGTTTGGTTTTTCCAGCACTATTTATTGAAGAGACTGTATTTTCTCCATTGTATATTCTTGCCTCTTTTGTTGTAGATTAATTGACCATAGGTATATTGGTTTATTTCTGGGCTCTCTATTCTGTTCCATTGATCTATGTGTCTGTTTTTGTGCAGTACCATGCTGTTTTGATTATTGCAGCTTTGTAGTATAGTCTAAAGTTGGACACATGGTACTTACAGCTTTTTTATATTTCTCAAGATTGTTGGGCAATTCAGGGTCTTTTGTGGTTCCATATAAATTTTAGGATTATTTGTTCTAGTTCTGTGAAAAATATCCTGGGTATTTTGGTAAGGATTGTTTACATCTGTAGATTGCTTTGGGTAATATGGACATTTTAACAATATTATTCTTCCAATCCAAAAATATGGGATATCTTTCCATTTCTTTGTGTCAACTTCAATTTCCTTCATCAGTATTTTATAGTTTTCAGAGTATAGGTCTTTCACCTCCTTGGTTAAGTTTATTCCTTGAAAGTACCTGGGAATTTATTCTTTTTGATGTAATTTTAAATGGGATTTTTTTGTTTTTGTTGTTCTTCCCCTCCTACCTGATTCCATGTGCATCTTTCCTACAGCCTTCATTTTACAGGAGTCTTTCAGCCAATTTCCAGTTCGTTTTCAGTAAGAATTATTCCACATGTAGACGTATTTTTAATATATTTGTGTGTGGGGAGTGAGTTTCACATCCTCCTATTCTGGCCATCTTGATCGCTCTCCTGTATATATATAATTTAAATCAAAAATCCTATTAATTTAAAATTAGTTATGGACAGAGAGACTCTGCAAGGTTGTTCACCAAAGTTCATAAGTAGGTCCTTTTTTTGTACATTTTTATTTATAATTTTATGTATACTTTGTGCTTTCTTAAAAGGGTTGTTTGAATTCTGTTTTCTCATTTTTACTTCAAGATAACTAGTCAAACCACACTCTTCAGTCTTCTGCACCCAAAATTCTAGTGAAGCGAGATCACAGTGATCATGAGAGACTTTGAATGACACTTAATTTTTAAGTAGGGCAACCACTCACTGTAGTTTGCCTGGAGCAGTGCTGTTTTATGGCTACTGGGACTATAGTGTCATTGTAGCCACATTTTTCTCTTAACTCTGTAGTAGTTCTTCCCAGCCTCTTAAGCTGCTATTCATCTTTTATGTGTCCTTTAAGTGTTTCGGTACCTCTGGGTTCTGCCACTGGCCTGGTCCCTTCTTACTCCAGTCAATCTCCCAGGAACTCCCCAGAACTCTCCCAACTCCCATAGTTTGGTTTACATTTATACACTGATACCTCCTAAATGTGTACCTTTAACTTCCAAACCAGTGCTTTCTGGATATTTTTAAGATATTTCAAATCTAATTTAATCCGGTGCCATCCTTGACCCTTCCTTTCCCCTCCACTTGCATTTCTTCAATCAACAAAAATTCCTGGCAATTTAACCTCCTAAATATTTCACACATTGGTCTCCAGTTTTTACTATTACTGTCCTAATTCAGATTTTCTTATCCTTGCCTCTTTCACTGAGTGCCTTCAGTTCCCTACCAAACCTCAGCCAGAAAAATCAGTCTTAAATGCCAACCTGAAAATAATATAGAGTGCCTGAGTCACTCTCTTTCTTAAATCACTTCGGGAGACCTCCCATTGCCTAGTGACATTTTTTGAAGTGTGGACCATGTACAACCTACATCAGACCCTCCTGGCTTATATATTAAAAAGGCAAATTAAAAAAAAATTGAAGCCCGAAGTCTGGGGTCCATTACCAAGTTACCGGATCAGAATTTATAGGTGATCGAGCCCTAGAAATTTCTGTTCTTAACACCACCACCAGATAATTTTTATATGCTTTCATGTCTGAGAACTACTACTGTCCTAGGCCTATATCAAGACACTTCTATCCAAGGTGTTTATGAGACCGTCCAAGGCCTTCATGGTCTGGTTCCTATTAACTTCTCTAGTCTTATTTCTTGCCATTTCCTAACTAAAACGTCAGATTCTACTAATGTAAATTCCTGTACCTTCCTGCTTATACCTTACTGTTCAACTTCTGTGTACATTTACCATTCCCTGTGACTGAAATACCTCTTTCCCCTTACTTCTCCTGGCCCACTCATAAGTAAATTTCAAGTCCTCATTTGGGTATCTGTGCTGCAAGTCTTCCTGGCATCTCCAGAATGGACTGTGCACCAGAGAGCTCTGTCTCCTCAATGCACTATTACTGGGCTTTGTCATTGTGCCTGGTGCATAGTTCATCCTTAACAATGGTTTGGCAAATTAAGTTAATAATAGATTTCTATGAAGCTCCTTAGAGATATATGGATCTATCCACTATCTTTTGTTGTGTGACAGATCACCACAAAATTTTGTGGCTTAAAATCACCACTGCTTATTTAGCTCATAAGTCCGTGGGGTGGCAGTTTGGTCTGCAATCAGCTAGGTATTTAACTGGGGTAACTCCTGCGTCTGCGGGGAGCTGCTGGTCAGCTAGGTGGCTCTGCCGCTAGGATTGGCTTTTTGTTGGCTGGAGCAATGGCAATTGCTGTACAATGATTTCCTCAGTGGGTAGAAGGCTAGATCAGCCAGGCTTGGGGCTTGTTCAAACGGAGGTGGCAGGTTCTGAGGGAGAGAATAGAGAGAGGTTTATTCTCAGAAACTGGGAAAGTATCATTTCTGCCACTTTGTATTAGCCAAAGCAAGTTAAACACCAGGTCAAATTTGAGGATGAGCAAATAGACTACAGTTACTGATTGGAGGCACTGCCAAAGTATTATGGCCAGTTTTGCAATCTATTCCGTGGGTCTATGTATATGGAATTGATAAATATCTTTCACAATGTAACTATAAACTGGATTATAATTTTCTATCACTGTCACTGCTCTTGCCTTTTAAATACCCTTATTTCTTTAATCTTCAAACCATTTTATAGCCAAATGTTGATGTTTCTTTTCCAGTTCTGTCACCTAATTCTTCAGCTAGCCTCTTCCGGAGTACCATTTGCATCTATTCATGAACAATATAAATAAGCATGTACCATTTAGTTAATTCCTTGGATTTGGTTTAAGTCTTAAAATGAAGCCAACATTCCCCAGCACAGCAAACAACAGACTCTAAGTATGAAAATGGACATGGCTGCCAATAAGAAAACATACCATTCCCGTATCCTTGAATGTATCCTGAATCCTTTCATTTTCAGCTTTACTGCCTTAAAAAATCGACAATAGCCAGCTTTCGTTCTGCCATATCAGTTGACATATTTTCTGTTTTGAAAGTGATATTCATCTCTCTGACTACTGGAGGGTCCCTTCACTGCTAAAAAAGAGCTTTCTTTAAAGGGCAAAGCCATCTAAGGTCAAGTCCGTTGCCCTGTGTACCGGTAAGGAGAGTTATGCTTTGAATTAGAGCTCGTGCTCTGAACCCTAGCATTCATCATTAGAGTCTGCACCTTCCTTTCCCGATTTCCATGGTTCGTCTGGGAACTTTAACCTCCTTGACATTTTATTCTCTTCCCCAGACCTTAGAAGGAAATGTAGCAATATCGAACATTTCCAAATAACATAAGAGGGAACAGCATGGAAATTAGTAAGCAGGCTTTGCAGTTTTGTACCATAGGGACTTTTTTTTTTTTTTTTTGACCTTAATGCCTCTCTAATTTTCCTCCTCATGGATTCTGAATTAAACTCTCAACAATCCTTGATATTTTATTCTTCAGCACAAAAACTGATTTTATGCAAGCACTTGGGAACTGGACAATTCTGTTTCCAAAAAGCAACAGAATTTCTTTCTTATTTTTGAGGGCACCTTGGTCACCAGAGTTTCCCGGCTCTTGGTCTCATCGAAGCTTAGCATCCAAGCCTATCATTCACTGAGGGGAAAAGGTCCTAGAATTTGCTTTGTGACCTGGGATATATGGGATGTAAGTGTGTGTTACAAAACTTAATGCATAAAGCTGCTACTTTTGATACAGTCTGGTTCATGGAGAGATGGGATTTAGCTGCTTGTAATGAGAATTTGATGTGACTGGAAATTGAACAGAAGCATCTTTTTATTGAAGGTGCTGAGCCTTATAACAATCATTCAGTGGCAGAAGTTATTATTTTTCATATTACTTTTCAACTATAAAACCTTTCAGGGCCTCATAAGAAAATCCCTCTCCTGTTCAAGCAACAAAAAACTTGGTACCTTTTTCTTTACATCCACATAAAGCAAAACAATGCAGTAACGTCCCTCCCCCCCCCCCGCCCCTTTAAAGATCTGTCTCAGTTTTGCTCTGTAGTTAAAGATCTTTTTTATCTTTCTAGGTCAGAACTGTCCTCTCATGAAATCTTATTTTCCTCTTTTTTCCCCCATGAGATCTCAAGGAGAAAAAAAGAGAGAGCAAGAAAGAGAGAAAAGAGAGAGAAAAAACAAATCTAGACAGGATGCTGGAGACTTGAAATGTACATAGAAACTTTTTTGAAAAAAATAATATTTTTTACCCTTTAGTTAGAATCTTTCATACAGTGTGTGCATAAAAAACATTTCAGTCTTTCAGCTCTTTAGAAGATCAGTACCATAAGAATCTCAAATTAGATATTTGAATTAAAGTTACGAGAAAAGCATTCCCTTACTTGCTCCATTCACAAATCAACTTTAGAAACTTGAACAAGTCATATAGTTTTTCTCCTTCAGTTTTTCTGTTTATAAAATGGTATCTATTCAAGTGAAATAATTTTGTGAATTGATTTCTGTTTCGGAAGTATATTTTCATCAATTCTCTTTTTTGAGCAGTACTCTACTATATTCTTCCCCACCAGAACATATATCTAGAAAAATTAGTGAGTAGAGAATTTTTTTAATTTTTGGTCTTCCAGCAGATCTGATAAAAAATATTTTAAGTTCTCATCTCCTGTATATTTGTGAGTTATATCATTAGTGAGCTTAGCTCTAACATATGTATTCTGTAAATTTAAGTATGGTCTCATGAAATATTTTTCTCTGGAATTTATAATGCTGGTTTGGCAACTATTCCCTGGAGAACAACAGGTGATATTAAAAAGGCAGTTTTCACCAAAATGACAGCACCTAAAGTAAAGGTTTTATCAACTGGGGTGAGAATGATTTTTTAAAATCAGTACTGGCGTTTATGAGCTTTCAGGATTAAGAAGTATCTTAAATTCCATAGACAGGCTGCTTGCCTTGTTGTGCTCAGCAGCCTCAGAGCGGAAGAAGGGGAGGACCAGGTCAGGGCTATCATTCTCGTGGGGGGCTAGGCGTGCTTGGAAGAGGACACGTGGCTGGAGCAGGGGAGGGTTCGGAAGACGTCTTTCAAAGGACAGGCTTCTGGTGTTGAGGATTAGATCTTGCCGAAACACTTCACTTCTGTGGTGATCTCAGTAAGAGACAACATTGCTTGATAAAAGCCCCATTTTGGGAAATGATAGGAGACCTATTTGATTACTTGTACTTCTTGCTGCTTATCTGATGTGAGTGGATGAGGCTCTACAGAGCCCTACCCAGAACACTGCTCAGACCAGGCACATCTGATGGACAGAATTACAGCCGCCCTAATCCTACTGTAGGGTTTTCAAGTGTATAAAAACCTTGTCCGTGGATTAAATGTAAATAAATAACTCAGAGCTTTTAAAACACGTAATAAGAGGAAGAAGAGCAAGCAATAATAAAGGGTGATGATTCAGTAGCTTTCTTTCCCTCATTATTTTTAGTGTTCCTCTTGGCAAAATGTTCAGTTTATGTGCTAAGAGTTTAAAGCATCTCAATGCCACGTCTGGGTAAACTAGTGCTGTCATTAATATATGAGTATTGAGTTGTCATGGGTTTGTCTGTAAAGGACTATGATTACAAGATTAAATATGTGTAGAAGTGCAGGCAATACTCTAGAATTAAATCACAATATTGATAAGACAGACACATATGATTTTACTATTTGCAAGTCTACTGCTGTATCGAAGCATTAAAAGTTGCTTTTAACAAGACATCCTTGCTGTTTTATGCTTTTGAGTATTATATGCAATTATCCATAAAAATGAGAGGCAAATCCTCCACTTTAATCTTGGTTCATTAAATACAAAGCAGACATTCAAAACTAACATTAAAAAAAGTATTCCCCTCAAGCCACAAAAATGAAACAGAAACACACAAGAGTGAAATAAAATTGTAGCCTCACAACCATTCTCAGATACCTTAGCTTCTCAGCTTTTAACCACACGCACTGTCATGCATCATTCCATTAGTCCATATTCATTCCTTTTATGACACTTATTGCAGACGGCTTTGCTTATTGTCAACTAAAATGAGAAGCATTGTCACGACTTCAGGTGCATAGCCCTTCAGCTAACATAACAATTGGGAGAGAATTCCAGAGCCACATCATCTGGAATCATTGTGGTCTGGATGTTACTAGGATTCTCAGCCT
Organism: Balaenoptera musculus; assembly: GCF_009873245.2. Lineage (NCBI taxonomy): Eukaryota > Metazoa > Chordata > Mammalia > Artiodactyla > Balaenopteridae > Balaenoptera > Balaenoptera musculus. Next base: position 25,392,746 of record NC_045789.1, on the reverse strand, counting down.
CCAGGTCTCCTGGCCTTTGGGCCACGTGGAAAAGCTGGGCTTCTCAGCTCCTTGCAGATGTGCACCTCTGGATAATGGGCTGTGAGAACTGATAGTGTCAGCTCCAGCCTGCGGCTGTGAAAACTCCCTTGTGATCCTCTAGTCTGTCTTCACCTGCCAGGAAGTCAAGAAGGAGACTTGGTCCTGATGAAGCTTCAAGGACTTGAGACCTCCTTTAGGTCCCTAGTTCCTACCTAGAGCAATTCTTTCCCACTTCCCAACACCCACTGAATATATAAGAGAGGGAGGAAATGAACCTTTCTTACGTTAAGCCACTGAGATTCCCAGGGAAATTTGTTAACAGGGGCACAACCTAGCCTACCCTAAATAGTTCCTACAGGTTGAATAATTTCCTTAACTTTAGGCTTCATATTTAGGTATATTAGTAATAACTGTTTCTAAAAGAAGCCCTATTTCCTCCTTAACTTTCAGTTTTCATCCTTCTTCTTTCCTTATTTTCTGCTGCCAAAAGCAAATTGTGGTCAGTGTCTTATTTGGGCCAGGATGATGAAATCTGGAAGATAGTGAGGGTGTAAAGAAAAGGGGGCAGGACAGATAAATACCATGAATCCAGAGGACGGAGCAGAGTCAGTCTAAATGTCAAGCCACAACAAGCAAAAGGGGCAACAAGCGACCGGAATATACAGGCTGGGCTCGGAATTTGGGGGTCAAGGTTGTGAAGAAGGCTCAGACAGAGGAATGAGGCCATGCTGTGGGCTTGTCCAGAGTTTTGAGATGACAGGGAGGGTGGAGAATTCAGAATGAAAGGCTGTGACCAGTGCTTAGGATTGAAAAGGGCAAATATGGCTGTCTTGGTTGGTACCGTGGATGTGAGTCCAGGACCTGCCAAGGAAGCAGAGCCTCAGGTGCAGAGGAACTGGGCAGTGAGGCCAAACCCAGCCCCAGGCAACCGTGCCTCAAATACAGGGCTTAGAAACAAGATTGACTTTTTGTCTCCGAATTGCTTGTTTGGCGTTCCTTGTGGCTCTGGGGGCCAGGGCCAGAACCTAGAAGCGGAAGAAGGGGCCTGAGCCCACAGATGAGACAAGAATCTCTGCAAGAACAGACATTAGAGATCACCATAGTGGGGAACTCTACCATTTCTGATGGACCTATTTTGGGGCTCTCAGTTCCATTTTTTATTTTGTATAGAACTTAAGTTATATCAATTCCATCTTATATTTCATCACAGACAGTCCCTGTTACTACCTGTATAGTTTGTTTTACCATTTGTCAGATACCTACGAGGACTCTCCACAATTTGGGGGTTTATATTTACTGTGACCACATCTATCACAGATTTTATGATGTCGTGTGGAACGTTAAGAAGGTCCCTTGGAGCGTGTGTCTGTCATCCTGAGTGTCTACCCTGTTCTGCCACTGACAGCTGCCCGTGTGACACCAGTGGGTCATGTGACCTCCCTGGCTGTTTCTTCCTCTGTGGAGGCAGTGGGTCTGTGTGTTTGTGGGAGGTGGTAGGCGTGGGTGGCCTTTGATGAACATCAAGGCCTTTGTGTCTCTTCAGTTCTCTGCAGTCATTCTCTGTGGTGAGTCTGCCTTTCCCAGAAGTTCCATTTCTGGGAACTAAAGGAACTCGACACGCTCCCCCTCTTCGCCTCTTCTCTTGCGTTGATCTAACATCGAACCTCAATTCAGCTCCGACTCCTGTCCCTTCCGATTTTCTCCTCTCCGCAACTCTTTCTCCACGTTTCCCGTCAGTAGCCCTCCCCTGGCAAACTGCCAGCCTCCGTCCAGCCGTGTCAGCGCTCTGAGTGCTTAAGAAGGTGCTCCCCCCTGCACAGGAGAACCTCTGCAGGCAGCCTCTTTGAAAGCCTCTCCCGGGCTGAGCAGCTGTGTGGAAACCTGACATGGGCTGTGGTGCAGCAGGCTGGTTGCTGTCCCCCGGTGGTCAGCTTTGTGTGGTATCGGTTTTGATGCATCACAGAAAGAGAAGAAAGAGCCCCTTCCAGCCCTCCGTCTTCTCTCTTCCCCTGCCTGAATGTGTGGGGAGAGAGCGCAGGTTTCCCAGGTATCAGCTTAGATGATCAAAACTGCAGTCGATACTTCCCCCTGCAATTGTGCACCTCTTCGGGGCCTTTCCCTTCTTGCCCTAACTGCTCAGGTCATCCTTCTGACTCAGAGTGGAAATAAAACTGTCTTAGGTGATATAAAACATCTTTTCCCCAGATAACACATCAGCGGGAAATCCCCACATGCCTATCCTGCTTCTTGTCAAAGTTAATTTATCCCAGACTGAGCTAATGGTCTTTCTCCTGTGACCCTGGAAGCCTTTCCTTCCCTGTGACCCCAGTTTGGTTGGTACCAGCTTTCTTCCCAGTCTCCAAGTCTTGGGTTCTTTTTTTTTTTTTTTTTTTTTTTTTAATACTTCTTTCCTCTTTATCCCTCACACCTAGTCAGAGAGTAAGTTCTTTCACCTTTTTCCCCAATTGTCTCTAATATTTGCCCTTTTTTTTCTATGTCAGTTACCGTAAACCTCAGCTACATCCTCATTTAAAAAGCAGTAACTATTTTTCTCCACTCACATACATGCTGGAGTCAGGGACCCCAGCAGTGACCGGCCTTAATGACTGAGGGGTGATGCGGTACAACTCCCGCTTGGTCGGTGGCAGAGGGCACGGAGTCTGCAGGGCTAGGGAAGTAAAGAGCAGATTCTCATGGGTCCTGTTCAGGAACTGCACTTCGACCCCGTGTGCCTTTGTGGACAAAGCCCTCCCCTGGCTGGCTGAGGTCCTGGGTTCTGGTTGTAGCTGTGGCACTTTGCTTGTAAGACAAGGAAACTCTGAGCATCAGTTTCTTTACCTACCAGAGGTTGCAATTCATGCCATCTCTACAATCCTGCCTCTGTGTCCCACACAGGTCACCCACAGCTAAGAACTCTCTTCTCTCACTGAACAGGAAAAAAATAAATAGATGTCCTTTCTGCCAGTAGGCGGAAGCATAGGAATATTTTTTTTCAACCAGCCTCAAGGTCTTCACCCTATTAAAGTTGGCTCTGGAAACTATATGTAAGTCAACTGTAAAAGACCCGTTTACAACTAGCTAGTATCTAATAAATACGTGAGGTAGAATGCATTGTAACCAAGCCTTTCAGAGTCTCCCTCCGGAAAGTCTTTCGTGGATGCCCTCGCTTCCCACCTGACAGCTGCTATCTTTACAAATGTGCTTACGGGTCTCACTTGGGCTGCTGAACTAGCTTTCTAAATACGGTATCTTTGCCCTACTTTGTCAGCCTCCAGTTTGTCCTTCCCAGTGTGCCCAAGTGTCCCGGAAAAGTCCTGGTGGCTGAAGGAACTTGTGCAGGTTCAACCTCTTACCTTCTCTCCCAACCCCCCCTCTTTGGCTTGATATGGCGGGTAGCCATCCTACAGCCAGATGTTTGCATTCTTTATAGCTTCTCTTTTCAGTCCTCCCCACTTGGGTATGTTGAATTCTCTTCAGCTACACCTGGTACTACCTGGAGGACAGTGTTTAGAGTCTGACAGCCCCACCGGGCCCTTAGGACCACAGTATGCTGTGGATCCCAGGAGGGTGCATAGGGATTCCTAAGCAAAGGGGTTGGGGCAAAGCTTCCCAGGCAGAGGAAGCAGCGTCTGCTGAGGCAGAGATGGGAGAAGGATGCCAAAATGACAACTGAGAGGAATTCTGGAAAAATAGAACAGGAACCAGGAGAGTCCATGCCCTGAAAACCAGGAGAAGGTAATACTAGAGAAGGAAGGTGAGGTCCGTAGCAATAGTGTTGCTGAGAGGAACAAAAATGTCTACTGCATCTTGCATCATGGAGATTATCCATTTCCATTGGAAAAGCTGTTTTGGTGGAGCCATGGAAACAGGAGAGGGAGAGAGCATAGTGGTTATATGTGTAGACTGTAGAGCAGGACTGCCTGTGTTCAAACACCTGTCCTGCTATTTATTAGCTGTGTGATCTTGGGCAGGTAACTTACCCTCTCTGAGTCTCAGCTTCCTTATCTCTAGAATAGAGATAACAGTTGTTCCTATACCATTGCGTTACTGTGATATTAAGAATGAAGTGATAAAATACTTAAAACAGTTCCTGACAGATGGTAAACATTAAACGAATAGTAGCAACTGTCACTTTTATTCTTTATATTGTTTATTTCTCTGAAAATCAGTATTTCTTCCTTCTATAAATTCTCCATAGTTCTTGGTATGGCAGTTTCCCAGATCTCTAGTTTTTGGTAATATGTGAGGCTTACCAAAGGCTCAAAAGTCTACTGTAGGAATCCAGTTTCTCTGACACTGTGCTCTGATAGACAGTGCAGGGTTCCAGTAACTACCCTCTTTTTTCTTCCATAAAGACTGCAAGTTTCAGGGAATTCTATATATGATGAGGTTAATTTATTTAATACCTGTCAGGGTCCTCTACTGTTTGTTATTTCACGAGGGAATCTAGCCTTGCTGCTCCAAGTATGGACCCCAGACCATCAACCTTAGCGTCGTCTGGGAGCTGGCTAGAAATGCAGAATCTCAGGTTCTCCCTCAGACCTAACTATCAGAATCTGCATTTTAACAGCATTTCCTGGTGGTTCACGTGCACATCAAAAGGTAGGGAGCATGTTCTTGAGAGCCCATAGTACATTGCATGTGCTTGGTTTTCTGCCACAAGCATACAGTCTCAAATAGACTCCTTACCCAGATTCTCTAAGAGTGATTTTAGAGTACTTTGCACAGCTTTTCTGTGACTGTGGTAGAAATCCCCTGACCTAATTTGTTGATGCTGAGTTATTGCTTCTTCTCCGAAATAGGCACCCCACGGTTTGGCCATCATATGCTCCTGGTACAGAACCAGGGCAGGGATTTAAACGAGGAACTCAAACTGTCTATTGCATCAGAGTTCAGATGAACCTGATTAGGACTGAAAATAAAACCCCAGCATCAGCTTGGGTATCCTTCCCTCAGAAGTAGATAAAATGGGCTCAAATCACTACTCCATGTCCTAGCCTATGCCCTCTTGCCATCCAGCTTTTTGAAGTTTGCTCCATGTAATTGACATTCTCTTGGCCATCTGCCATTCTCAGCTTCTGCTTTAGCTGGGTTGGTTTAGTTTGCAGATCCGTGTGTCCATCCTTGCATGCTACCCTTCCACTCTGTGTCAACACAGATACAGAGCTCACCCCTTCCCTCACTTTCCAGAGAAACAAACAGAAACACTCACACAAGACCTTCTGTGTGTAGGACAAATAATAACAGGTTTGGGGAGATGGAAAGGACTTACATCATTTAAATGCAAACAATTTAATAGTAGAATATTAGCCAATCCTTGCCTTAAAATGCCCCTTGGACATTTTTACAACTCGGATCCAGCTTCCTGCCCTGTCTTTCCGCCCTTCCCTCTCTCCTCCCTCTTGCTTCTGTGCACTCTCAGAAAGGAAATGACAGAAAAAAAATGCCCCACTAATTCTTTCCATTTTTTAGTGCACTATAATTTAGTATTTGGGCTCCCTTTTTAACAGACTCTGCTGAGGCTTTGAAAAGGCTACTTGCCGTGTCACGCAATCAGAAACACATGGGCTGAGCACAGGGGACAGGGGGCTTGTCCAAGGAAATTGGATGTTGTTGCCAAAGAAAGGCTGTGTACTTGTTGGGCAGCCATAAAGTAACAAATGTCCGCTTGTGGGAGGAGTAGCCTCCCGTCACCTTGTGGTTCTGACTCGTTACGGTCATTCCTTGGTTAGAATACCCATTAGTGTGTGTTGTCACTTACTGCTGGGTATTAAGTACCCTATAGGTACCAAGCCCACTCCTCAGTGATGTATATACAATTGACTTTAAAAATATGAAACAACTGGCAAGATAAGTATTAGTATTGTCATTGTACACTCGAAGAGACCGGGATTATGGAATTTAGGAGTTTTAGGCGTAGTGACACAGCCAGGTAAGTAAGTACCTATGTAACTGACTTCCATCTGCCTCTACAGCTAGACTCTGGGCTTTTGGGAAAGCAAAATCCGCCTTGTCTTCATATGTGGCTTTGAAGTGCTTGGTCCTCTAGTTTGTTGTAGGGCCTCAATCACTGTTCGGGTTGAATAAGCATTTTAAAGCACAAGAGGTGAGAGGAAAACCTAGTTTCTTGGCTGTAAAATAAAAAATTCATGCACACACACACACACACACACACACACACACACACACACACATATATATATATTTTTTTTTTTTTTTTTCATGATAGAGATGAGAGATCAAGAGGTAAGGGAGAAAAATCTTGAAAAGAACTCTATTCTGGGTAAGTTCCCTTATCTCAGAGAAGTTTAACTCTCCCACCTCAAAGGGATTCAAATAAAGAATGAGGTATGGCTGCCCGCATAAGCTACTCTTCTACCAAGATTACTAACATCCTGGTTTGCTCATTTTGAGTTCACAGACCTTAATTATATAGCACACAGCATGAATCATCCTATCTGTTCCTACAGAGAATACCAATTTGTCTTCCAGACAGTACAGCAAAGCACACCTTACTTTGGCCACTACAGGAAAAAGTGAGGAGGAAAGTACCACAGACGCTCCTCTGCCCACCAATCGGGGAGCGTTTCCTCTCTGAGGTTATAATAACCTGACCTGTGACCACCACGGGGGGCGGGACACAGGGCTCTAATACTTGATGCTTTTAATCACAGGCAATGGCCTTGCCATTGTATCAACCTGGACAAGTCATTTGCCCCCCGGGGAGCCTCAGGCATCTCATGTAAGACAAAAGGGTGATTCTTCCAGAAAGTGAGAATTCACCCTTCTGCTAGAACAGGCTCCAATGCAGCTGGCTTTTAAACTGTCATTTCCCCCTCTACTTACTACACTGGGCTGTTGCCTTATCTGTTTATTGACATGGAAACCAAAGCAGAACACCTCACCTACCTGGAATTTAGTTGCTCTGAAACCTCAGAGGCTCCGGGACAAGGGCAGGAAAAGCTGTTCCCAGGAAGTAAACAAATAAGACTTGTGAACCGTCACATTCCCATGCCTTATACCCAATGCCTGTTCTCCTGGGTTAAGACCATTAGGTTACTCACTCAGATCTCCGTGACTCACATGTCTCACCATCCAAGGCATGAGTTGTCTTTTAAGCCAGGTTCAAGTTGGGATTGATTGAGGGGCTGTGAAAAGAAGCAGGCACCCTCCCTCCCTCCCAAGGTATTTACTTTCAAAATGTAATCACGCTGGAAGGGGGATAAAAGACAGCACAGACATCCCTGTCATTCATATTCCTCTGCTCTGCCTCCCAAGGCTTGCTCCTTGCTGGACCTCCCTCTTTCTTGGCATTTTTGGTTCCTGCCTCTCCTCTCCACTTTGGCTCTGGACCTTAGACTCCAGCATTTGGTTAGATCTCTTCATTGTGGTTCAGGTTAGTTTACCCTCTACATTTTAGATCACTCTCCTAAATTTTACCTGAGTTCTCCCCAGATCCTGACTTCCAGCCATCACCTTTGATGACCATGGGCTCCCCATGCCCTCCCTCTGTGCCAGAACCGCACTAATCACCATCAGAGGGCATGGTGCTGGAGGAGATTAAATCACCAGCAATGGTGAGGAGGGTGAGCATAGAACCTAACAGGAAGGGCAGAGAAAAGCTATTAAAAAAAACAGACAGGGCTTCCCTGGTGGCACAGTGGTTGGGAATCCGCCTGCCAATGCAGGGGACACGGGTCGAGCCCTGGTCCGGGAAGATCCCACATGCTGCGGAGCAACTAAGCCTGTGCACCACAACTACTGAGCCTGTGTGCCACAATTACTGAAGCCCATGTGCCTAGAGCCCATGCTCTGCAACAAGAGAAGCCACCGCAATGAGAAAGCCCATGCACCACAATGAAGAGTAGCTCCCGCTCGCTGCAACTAGAGAAAGCCTGCGTGCAACAACAAAGACCCAACACAACCAAAAATAAGAAAAATAAATAAATAAAATAAATAAATTTTAAAAAAAGAAAAAAGAAAAACAGACAGAGAAACTAATGAAAGGCACAGGTTGTGGTGTACAATGTGGGGTACTTGAAAGGACTCTGGAGAAGGTGGGAGACCTGGGGTAGGTCACCATTTACGTCTCCTCCATTACATCATATCGCTCCTCTCTCGTCACTAGTATCCTCATCTGTAATTGAAAAATCTAGACAAGCTCTCAAGTCCTGTTTAATGCTGACATTCTGTCATTCTAAGGGCCACAGAAAGAATGCATTTCTGAGGGCCTCACAGACGTGATTTTATTACAGGCCAGTGTGATAATTAATATTCACAATAATGACTCTGGGTCATCAAGGAAAATGACATTATGCCCAATGTACTTTTAAGGAAGGCCTCGTATAGTTTAATACATTTTAGAAAGATTTTCTGTCAGAATGTTAAGTGGAAAAAGTATATACTATGTTCGCTCCTAGAAAGGTAACCCCTCTGTTTTGCTGAAAATTGGTGCAGTCTAGAATGACAGCATTTTTTAGGATTCTGTAGAGTGCAGCATGATGTTTCTATAAAACATTTGATCAAGATAACTGCTTCATACTGAAGTGCTTACCAATAACAGAAAAATTTTCCAAATTAAACAATTTAGATGGATTGTTATGGAGGCAATCAGATTTGCTTTACCATTAATACGTATTTTAAGTTTTGACACACTAATCTCATGTCGTATTGAATTTCTTCTACAAGACAGGACCTTCTGGGTTGGCCTTTTCTCCGACTAATTTATACATTGATCTTATCACTTATATTTCAGGAAGGAGATTTTCCTTTGATGACTTCTTTGATTTTCTGTTTGGATGTTGATATTCAAAGTGCTTTGGCTATTGTTCTGCTGCTGACAGAGAAGCTTAAAATGCTGAGACGACTACTTAAAATTTTCACTCATTTGCCATCAAGTCCATGAGTCTCTCATTGCTGGAAATATTGCTCTGTGGTGACTGGTATGAAAGACTTGGTTCTTCCACTATTTAAAAGTGTTCCAGGGAGAGAGTTTTGCAGCCATTGGAGAGGCATTTGAGATATATCTTTCGAAGCTGTACCTTTGGGCTTCTCGGCAAACTTACAGAGTCACAACCTGTTTCCCCTTCAACTGTGACCTGTGTTAATAGCGATCCTTAGCTTATATCTCTTTCCAAAAACATTGAAGGATGTTTTAGCTTTTATTCTCAATCTTTAAGAATGCAGTCTCTCAAATAAAATACGGTGGTGATTAACACATGAAGTTGTGTTGTTGCTACCTGAATATTACAGAACCAGGATTTCTTATGGGTTCGCATAACATTTTGGTCTCAAGAAGAGACCAGATGTAATATATCAGATTGTAAATTGCTCTCCAGATTTGTTCCCCACAGATAAGGAAATATAATACAATAGAAAGCGAGGAGATCTTTCAGTGTAAAATAATTGGAGGCGGCATCTTCCTTTCGGGAAAGGTAAAAGCAGCATTGTTCTGCCAGCCAGAGTTTGGCTCCTCTGGCAGCTCTGTGTCACTTCAGCCAAGTCACTTAACCTTCATGGTCTTTCATTTTCCTGAGATATGAAATGGGTTGTAAACTCAGTGACCTCCGATGGCCCATTTGCCTCTTTCACTGTCTGAGTCGCTAGTGAGCCACAAGATGAAGGTCACTTTTCTTTTGCCAAATGTGGCTAATTGGGTAGCAGAAAATCAGTGCAGTGTTGGAGGTACTCACAAGTAGTTACTGTTTAACTATTGCCCGGGCAGTTCTGCAAGGACATGGGGGTTCAGAAGGTGAAGGGTCCTTCAATCCGTCTGAAAGATCCCCAGAGCCCGGTGAGTGGGTTAGAGTATATGCACTATTTAGTCAGAAGGTTTATTTTTTTAAATTAATTAATTAATTAATGAATTTTTGGCTGCGTTGGGTCTTCGTTGCTGCGCACAGGCTTTCTCTAGTTGCAGCGAGCGGGGGCTACTCTTTGTTGTGGTGCGCGGGCTTCTCACTGCGGTGGCTTCTCTAGTTGTGGAGCACAGTCTCTGAGCGCGAGCTTCAGTAGTTGTGGCTCGTGGGCTCTAGAGCGCAGGCTCAGTAGTTGTGGCGCAGGGGCTTAGTTGCTCCACAGCATGTGGGATCTTCCCGGATCAGGGCTTGAACCCGTGTCCCCTGAATTGGCAGGCGGATTCTCAATCACTGCGCCACCAGGGAAGTCCCAGAAAGTTTATTTTAAAAAGAGTCTGGCTAGCATTCTCAAAGGCTTCTGAGACTCCAAAATATATTTGTACATAAAATATTGATTTTAGGGTAAGTTCTCTGACTTTGTAGGGAGTAACTGCTCAGCTTTTTGAGGGCTTATTTGCTGTCCTGGTTGCCTTGGTAAAAATGTACAAAAAATATTAAAAAAATGGAATCAGGAAAAGGGGAATAAAGAACATATATATTGCTGTACAATAGGAAATATATAGTCAAAAGTATGATTTGAAAGAATATTGGAAGAAACAAATGCTCAAACTGTTAAGGTAACCAAAATGCTCCAGACAAAATGTTTTATAATATGATCTTAATTTTAATTTATTTATTTTTAATTTTTTATTGGGGTATAGTTGATTTACAATGTTGTGTTAGTTTCACGTGTACAGCAGAGTGAATCTGTTATTCATATACATACATCTATTCTTTTTTAGATTCTTTTCCCATATAGGTCATTACAGAGTATTGAGTAGAGTTCCCCGTGCTATACAGTAGGTACTTATTAGTTATCTATTTTATATATAGTAGTGTGTGTGTGTCAATCCCAATCTTCCAATTTATCCCTCCCCTCCCTTACCCCCCTGGTAACCATAAGTTTATTTTCTACATCTGTAACTCTATTTCTGTTTTGTAGATAAGTTCATTTGTAGCCTTTTTTCAGATTCCACATATAAGCGATAATATGATCTTAATTTTAAAAAAGAGCATAAAATATTAATAGTGTTTGCATCCAAATGGTAAAATTATAGATGATTTCTATATTTTTTGTATTAATCTAAAGTATTTTCATATTTTTCAAAAAGCATGTATAACTTTTATAAACTGGAAAATTAAATGTATTGGGAATTGAGTATTCCCTTAGATGGTTTTTCTATGTGCTTAAGGGTGTATTTTGTCCAAGTTGCATTACTGTTGAATGGTGTGGCCTTTTTTTGGAGGGGGATGGAGTGGGGATTAAGAAAAGTATATAAAAACTTACTTTAAAATATTGTTTGAGGATTCTTATATTTTGACTTTACAATAATAGATTATAAATATATCACTGAACAGCTTTTAAGCACTTACACTTTCACTATCCATTTGGACTCTTTTAACATCTCTGTGGCAACACGGCATTATAATTTCCCCAACTCGTATTATATTTCCTTCAACTTGTATTATAATTCCCCCAACTGGTACGTGGCTTGTTAGAGGGGAGAACCTTCACTGTGTCACCTCAGGTTCCTAGGTTTCTCATTTTGGGACATAAACTCTGGTCAAAAAACTCCATCAGTAGTATTTACTCTATCCAATAAACATTTCTAGATGCAATGAAACAAACTGAGTCTGAAATGAATGTCTCAGTCACTTTTTCTGAAATTTACATCCCCAATTATCTGAACTGCAAGCCATTTTTGTATCTGTATTAGATCTAACATCGCTTTCTCTTGCACAGGCAAGATAAAATAGTAGGTGACAATGAATGTAATTGAGGGTAAAGGAGGCTTTTGAGAACTAGAGCTGGATACGAAGTTGTCCGCATATGAGCTTGCCTTACAGCTAGAGCAGGGGTTCTGTAGTGGACGTGTGGTATCTTCTTTACTCCTATGTCTCTTTGGTTATCATTGGGATTGGTTGAGAGTTTCATCTCTGTCACTTAGTACCTACTCAGTGACCTTGAGTGAGTTACTCAGTTACCTCCTTTGTGCCTTGGTTACCTTATCTTTAGAGAAGAGTAATGGGGATAATAGCATTACCTACCTCATAGGGTTGACGAGAGCATTCATGCATGCTCCCACTATAAAGTTTTCAGGATGTTGTTTGGCACCAAAGAAGTGCTTAGCTATTAGCTATTATTATTAGCTCTTATCATTATCATTATTGTCATTAACTATAAAACTGTTGTGCTGTAAATACATCGAATCTTCACCTTATAGGTGCTGCTTCCTTGATATATTGTATTCTAAGACTGCAAACCCATAACTCTTTGGGCATTAATATAGAAACATTTCTATAAACCAATTTTTTTCTACACACCTATAATCAAGGTCCCTCAGATACAAATTGTAGGATTCCATAAATAATATATGTAACTGAAAAAGTACAACTCCCAGAATGTAGCCATAAAATACACTTGATTTTGTTTTCCACTGTCCATGTAAAATATATTCAGTAGGAGAAGTTTTTCCTCCATTACCGGATGAAACTTTCAACAAGTTCATTACTCTTGGATAACAGGAAGTCATAGGGTCACTTTACACAAAAAATACAGTCTCGATTCAGAAAATAAGCTGTCTAGTCCAATATATTAGTCCACACTCAATCTTTATTTGATCCTCTCCAGCTGCGGCACAGTTTTGGTGGGTCACCTGCCTGCAGGAATTGATCAGCCCCTTCAATCTTCACACTGGCCCCTCCTTCTGTACCTCTCTGCGGCTCTTGCTTCCAACCCTACCAAAGGCAAAACAGGGCAAGAGAGAGGGAGTGTATGGTCACGGAGATCATTCTTTCTTGAGTGATAACATCACAACTTGCTTTGTTCTTTCTTGTCCTGGCAGGGGTGGTTAAAAGATTTTTTTTCTTGCATGGATGCTTCTGTAGGTTCTTTAGAAGTTTCCCTCTGATAGCAATGTCCATGACTTGGGGAAAGGTTTCCATCCATCCAGCTGGGACAACCCACTCTGCCTGTGGTTTTTGTGGTGGGCCCTTCTACATGGCCTCTTTCCGTTCTCTTTCCTGTCCTTTTTGCCCTTGAGGAGAAGTAACAGCCCCTCTCGGCCGGCTCTCCCACATCTGATCCACAGAAGACAGTCACAGATTTGTTCTGATGAACTCAGAGAACCAGGGGGATTCCAATGTATTAGTAATGACCTGGTTATGCTCCTAGAGCAGTTACTCCTTCCATCTCTCCGTAGACTTTACAAGAAGTCAGACCCTGTCCGCTATGCACCGGCCCCCGGCCACACCCGACACACATACCCTGCAGTAGTCATGCATTACACTTTCGGAGTAGCCCCCTTGAAGACACCCTCACTAGGGCCTAAAAATTACATTCATGGGAATTGGAAGCCCTCACTAGGTTTTAGTTACAGGGTGCAACTTTCTCCAAAGAAAACTTCCACACAGACTTTTCTTCACAAGACTTTTCTTCGCTTTTTTTCTTCTTCCAGGTTTTAGACCTTCATGTAGACTAGGGACTTCCATACCCATGCAGCTGGCTCTTGGGGTCTTTTCTGAGGCTCCCCCTGGTGGACACTTCTGCACTTACATTGATGCCTTTTAATCTTGAGCATTTGGCGTCTCATTTGCAACGTCAGGTTTAAACTCCGTTTTTATGGAACAGGTAGGACTTTTTCATATAGTTTAAAAAAATTTCAGAAATGTTTCAGTCATTTTATCCAACATAAAAGCTGTCAAGATTTCAAGTTACAGGTAACTAAGGCCTTGGGCTTCCCTGGTGGCGCAGTGGTTAAGAATCCGCCTGCCAATGCAGGAGACGTGGGTTTGAGCCCTGGTCCGAAGATCCCACATGCTGTGGAGCAACAAAGCTCGTGCACCACAACTACTGAGCCTGCACTCTAGAGCCCGAGAGCCACAAGTACTGAAGCTCACGCGCCTGGAGCCCGTGCTCCGCAACATGAGAAGCCCCTGCTCGCCACAACTAGAGGAAGCCCGCACACAGCAACGAAGACCCAACACAGCCAAAAATAAATAAATAAAATGGATAAATAAATAAGTAAATAAGAAAACAAAACTTAAAAAAAAAATAAGTAAGGCCACAGAAACACCTATGCATTTTAAACTTTGAGCAATAGTTGAAAATCTAAAGAGGAAAAAATGCCCTGCAGTGAAGGAGAGCAAACATTACTGAGCATCATTGGGAAGTTTTTTTTTTTTTTAATGCTGACTCTACAATTGAATTCTAAAATTAAGGACAAAGAACACTTATATTACAATGAAGTAAAGTGACCTTTTAGCTACACAGCTTGAAGTTTCGCTAATGGATTTAGCTTCATCAGAAAGAAAAGTTCCATTTCATTTTCTGCTTATTATCCACAAGTATAATAGATAATAATTGTAAAGGGGAATTAATCATGTGACAGTGGAAATGAGTTTGCATAAAATTCATTTACATGAAAATAGAAGCACTCATATTTACCAGATTTGCAGATCCCTAAAGAAGTGGTATGGTACCAGCACAGTTAAATCATAGAACAAAGTGCACCACTAAACTTAATTGGAAACAGCATTTATGTAGTGATTGAAATAGAAAGATTGAAAATGTGGACAACCGTAATGTTTTCTGTTAGGATTAGTGCATTTAAATGTAAGAATATTATACCTTAATTTGTAAGTGTAAACAAGAGGCACTTGAAATCGTGCACAGGCATCAGTACTTTGAGAAATGGGCTTCCGATTCCCATGAATGTAATTTTTAGACCCAAGAAGTATGATATTTCCAGAGGGTTTTTTTTTACTAAAGATAGTGAAAAAGATACTGTTTGGGGGCATGTAAATATGCGTTTTTTTCCTCTCTCTGAACATCTGCCACCTTTATTTTATTACACAATCAAACCAATTGATGCTCATTTTGAATAAGGAAAATTTATAGTGTTTACACTGCGTAAAAGACTCATTCATTCAGTGAGTTTTCATTGGGATACACAGCATCTTATTTCGTCTTACTGAGTTATGTGTATTAGAAGAATACAATCTAGTTATTATTGATCTGGCAAAATAGCTTTATTGGTTTACAGTATTCCCAATTTGAGAAGGAAATGAGCTTCATATGAAATCGGTTATTTTTAAAAAAACAAGTACCACGAGCTGTGGCCCTGGAAGCCAAGATTCATTTGTATCCCAAGAAGGGAAAAGTATTTCATAAAATTAACTCTTTAGTATTTGACTCCATAGTCCTTAATTACATTTCAGATACCATCCTAAGCAATTGCTTCATGTGTATTAATTAAAAGCAAGAGATTATTTAAAGATTGGCAGACATTTAAATTTTATATCAGAGATGAGATTTATATCAGAGACTTATATAAATTTTATATCAGAGATCAGATCAGAATCTGCTAGTTTTTCTTGTTAGTTTTCATATACAAAAAATCAGGTGATTTATTCGCTTTCTGATAAATAGTGCTCTATTTTCCTCTAATGGAGAAGGAAGGTTTTGATTATTCCTTCAGTCAGGGTCTAATCAGGAGATGGAAGCCACTCATTAATTTGGATGGAGAAAGTTTAATATAAAGAAAGATCAACTATAAGGGAGGATTGGAATAACTAATAATATAAGAATAGTGGACCTAAGGGGCCATCACTTCCCCGAGGGCTGTGATAGGGTTTCCTCCCTCCTGCCTCCAAACCTGAGATCCAGATCTTCTTGGAGAGGGCAAAGCCATGGTCACAGCATGGTAGAGAAGTTGCTGGCAGAACCCGCAGGACATGGGCCCTCTGGCACTTGTGGAAATCCACCCTCTGTTTGCAGGGAGGTGTAATCCCCAGAGGCGCTCTGCTACAAAACCACCTGAGAGGACTGCCAGGGGAATCTGCTGCGGGGTGAGTGCTGTTGGCCATGGTGATCTTCAGGCGCTGCACACAGTTGTTATGGCAACTCCTCCCCAGGCAAGAGAAGTCTCTAGGCCAACCTATTAAATATATTATAATCCCTATATCCCTCTCATTCTTAATTCTTCTCCTTGAGCACAGATGCTAATTTTTCAGCATTCCTCTGAAATCTGCCCCACTGAAGCAGGCCAGAGACTCCACATATTAATCTTTGTCAAATTATTTAACCTCAACTTTCTCCTCCTGAAGTGAATTTATACATATATATGTATTTTTATACATGAATTTATATATGTTATATATATATACTTTACATAAATTTATATGCTTTATATATATACTATATATTTATATACTTCATATATACGTGTGAATATATATATTTATATATATATATATATTTTTTTATTTAAAATTTTTAATTTATTATTTATTTATTATTTTTATTTTTGGCTGTGTTGGGTCTTCGTTTCTGTGTGAGGGCTTTCTCCAGTTGCGGCGAGTGGGGGCCACTCTTCATCGTGGTGCGCGGGCCTCTCACTATCGCGGCCTCTCTTGTTGCGGAGCACAGGCTCCAGACGCGCAGGCTCAGTAGTTGTGGCTCACGGGCCCAGTTGCTCCGCGGCATGTGGGATCTTCCCAGACCAGGGCTCGAACCCGTGTCCCCTGCATTGGCAGGCAGATTCTCAACCACTGAGCCACCAGGGAAGCCCCTATTTTTTTTTTGAGGAGAAAATTGAGGTGTTCCGGCCACAAAGCCAGTGTGTATGATGATGCATATTCCTCTTTTACAGACACACACTCACACACACATACACGTGTGTGTGTGTGTGTGTGTAAGGAGGAACATACATCGTCATACACACACATCCACACACACATATACATACCTTATAGTACATTAAATACGATGGTGTGTCTAAAGCACTAAACATCATTCCTAGCATAACAAAGATATTCAACATGTATCAGTTACTTCTATTATCAAGTAAAACTTCCTGTAGACACACAGACTGCCTCAGGCTTCACCTGGATGACAGAAGAGTATTTTTATGCCCAGATTGCTGTTGAGCAAGGACAGTTGGAGAAGGCAGACAAAGGAGCGGGAGCTCAAGTTTGGAAATTAGAAAGTCTAGAAGCAGGATTGCTGGGTTTTTCAACTCAAGTTCAGGATCTTCACACCGGTGATTCTATAGCCGCTGAGAGGTATTCTCAGGACCACCCTATCAGGTCTCCACATGAAGGTTTCATTGAGTCACACAAATTTGACCCTACTCTTTGGAAATTAAATAGGCTAGGCTCAGGAAATGAAAGGGAAATGTCTTTTTTTTTTTTTTTGCTCTGGTTTTCATTTTTTAGGATCTCCACTTCCATTTCTGCCTGAGACATTCAGGACAAAAGGTGATGTGATCATACAGTGTCTTTTCTGATCCTGAACTCATTAAATAGTCGTGTAGATTTTTTAATTCCATCCTACTTGTCTTAAAATAATAACTGGAGCTCATCTGGTAATAGTACTAATACGGGAACTTGATGCAAAAGTATTCTTCCTTAAAAATTCACCTGAAAAGGGACAGAGAATAAGGAACATGAAGTTGCAATGTTGCAAAAAAATGTGTTAAAAATGTTCACAATTCTATCAATAATAACACTTTTATAGGCATATGTGCCAGGTTATGTTATTTTAATACTAAAGAAAATGCCTGCAAATATTCTAGAGAAGGTTGAAACCCAGCTGGATGTGCTTTGATCCCAGGATTATCCGGAAATCTGTTCTCAGCTACTCAAAGGATAGAAGTACAAGGGACCAATTAAAAGTAGAGGCCAGAGCTCTCCTCGCTTTCAAGTGGAGGATCTAAATTCTACTGGTCATGAAATTTACGGCTGTAAAAATGTAACTTTATTTTTCTACTCTAGGCAGCACTTATGTCCCGGAGGGCTTTTATCACATTCTGGAACAAAAAGTGGGGGCCATGTAGACCTATTCCCTCTGACCTGACCATGTACAAAATTATCTGACCCTCTGTCATAAGCTTTGTTATGGTGTCTCCTGGTATTTTGCTGCTCGATGAGGACCACGTGACCAATGTCACTTTCTGCTGTAATATCGGTTGTCATGGTCTAAAACCCCTTTTTAGATTCAATAGCACTCTCTGTCTCCCTCCCTCCCTCCCATCCTTTTTCCCTTCCTCCCTCCCAAGATCTACATAATTCTTGAGGCACAGAAATATTTGGCTATTCTTCTAAACCATTCTCTGCTGTGGGAAGTTTTGGGATGAGGCATTCCCAGATGACTTTGTTCCTGATATTCCTAAGAATCTCCTCCACCCTATAGAGGCCTATGCCAGTGTAATGGGGTGTCTCTGTGCCCTGATAACACCAAGGATTTCAGGTAAGATGCTGGGCACAGATTTCCTCTATATTCAGTTTCCTTAACATATCTGGAGCAAAAGATTAAACAGAGTCAAGGGCTGTTATTTTTCCCCTGAAACCTTATCTTGCTTGTTTCCCCAACTCTTTGTTTTTGTTTTTTTGTTCTGTTTTTTTCTTTTTAATTCTCAGGTCAGTAATTTTTTTAAAAAAACATAAATTCAAGCATTTTATACCTTTTTTTTTTTTTTTTGGTTTTGTCCTAGCAACTTCTCCCCAAGCAAGAGAAGTCTCTAAGCCAACCTATTAAATATATTATAATCCCTATATCCCTCTCATTCTTAATCCGTCTCCTTGCTCACAAATTCTAATTTTTCAGCATTCCTCTAAAATCTGCCCCACTGAAGCAAGCCAAATAGTCCAGATATAGTTGGGGAGAATTAAATGAGACTAACAGCCCCTGAATTGGAGAGTGCACGTTTATTAATATAGCCTAATACCGCGTTAATGTCAGCAGCTGCCTCGAATATTGGCTCATTAAAATTTTGGAGAACTAACACCTGTACATTTTTTTCCATATAAATTGCTTCCTTGCTCATACATATGCTATTGAATATCAGAACCTAAGCATAGATTAGAATATTAATTAAGTTGCCCACTGCAATAGCTTTTAAACTCTCTGGAAAACGTGACTCAGTCATTTAGTACATTTTCTTATTCATATAATTTGGTGTTACCTGTAAATTTAAGAAACTTATCCTCTATGTTTGTATTCAAATCATTGATGAAACAGGACCAGTCCAGGTGTTGCATGAATGCTAGAGCTCATTACTTCCCAAATTGTGTTTAATTCAAACGATACACTTTGTTGCTCTGAGAAGTAAGAATTTCATGATCATTTGCTTTATTGTAGATTCACATAACATATTAACATTTAAAAATTGGAGGCATATAGTAGTAAAAAAAAATATGTAAAATTTTATTTATGAAGAAAATAAGTGTATTTTGACAAGGGGTATTATTTTCCTCAGCAAGTCCCCCCCTTGTTCAGTAACCTCTTTCTCTCCCTAGTTTTTAACAGCGTCATTTTGATTAGTGCTGCCATGGCCTATCTAGTCAAGGCTAGAAGCACATACTCATGTTAATTAGGTACTGAAATTAAAACCTGTGCTTCAACTAGTTATGGTGAGGCTAAATGCTTTAGCAGATAACCTCTCAAATCCTTGTGTCTTTTTTTTTTTTCATCCTCACCCCACGGCTTGTGAGATCTTAGTTCCCCGACCAGGGAGGGACTGAACCTGGGCCCTCGGCAGTGGAAGCGTGGAGTCCTAATCACCAGACTGCCAGGGAATTTCCCCGAATCCTTGCGTCTTAAAGCAGTAAAAGTTTATTGCTTGCTGGTGTCACGGTCTAATGCAGGAGGCAGGTGTGGATGGTGAGGAGTCTTCCACATAGTCTTTCAGGAAACTGTCACCTTCAATGTGAATGCCCACATCCTCACCACATGGCCGTGAAGGTCATTTCAGAAGGAGATGGGAATATGGAGAAGGCCCACTAGGTACATAACCACCTTAGACCACAGATCACTTCCTCCTACGTCCTCTTGGTCAAAACTTGTCATAAAGCTGACCTGAATCAAAGACCAAGAAATGTCACCCCCCAACTTTACACTGTGAAAGGAAAGAACACATTTGGGGGACTTCCCTGTGGTCCAGTGGTTAAGACTCTGCCCTTCCACTGTAAGGGGTGCAGGTTCGATCCCTGGTCGGGGAGCTAAGATCCTGCATGCTACGCGGCACAGCCAAAATAAATAAATAAGTAAAATAACCAATCTCTAAAAAGCAAAAAACGAAAAAAAAATTAAAAAAAGAACACATTTGGGATAGTCAGCTAGTCATTTATGCTCTAGTGAAGAAGAGGGTTTTTTTGGTTGCTATTTTTGTAACAGAACTCTGACCAGGAAGAGAATTCTATCAATACTTACTTAGAAGAAAAACTTGGATAAGCTATTTGAGGCAAAGAGTAAGATGTCAGGCACATACTAAAAACAAAAACAAAAAAATCAGAAACCAAAAAAACCCGTCAGAATTCTAACGACATCCTTCTGTTTTGCTGACTATTGAGATGAATTTGCTTATTCAGTTTGGGGGTAGAAGCTGGCACAGCTGAATTATTCTGATGGATAGAGAAGAAGAGAGAAGACTGACATTCCAAAAGGATCTTTAAGTGTTAGAGGAATGAGGAAGCCTGATAAAGACTGAAGGTAGGACCAGGAAGAAAAACACCAGGGGAGGGCACAACTGCAGGAAGCCTTTGGAAATTAGAAAAGTCTTGGGCTAGTGGAGTGGCAGTGGGGTTGGAGGTGGAGGGGATGAGAGTGAGAGCAAGAGAGAGATTTTTCTGGAGAATTTGAAGCAATGCTTAGATGTGTGTTTGGCAAAATATAAAAATAGAGATGATACAAGACAAATGCAATGTAATAGAGGCACCAGCATCAGCATTACACTCTAAACATAATTTCAATGTCATCCAAAGTACATTGTGTACAATGTCATCCAGAGTACACATTATTTTTCCTATATGGCAGCATTTTATCATTAGGGTTCAGTGCAAGAAGCAGAAACAACTCTGGGTTCTTCAGGCAAAACAGATCTGGCACGAGGCTTAAGTGCTTACAAAATCTTTAACGGATGGAGGAGCCACCCCACGAATTCGAATTCTGGCATCAAAGCTTTCACACCATCTCAGGCTCCAGAGGTCAGGAACTGCTGCAACCACAGCCAGACTGCTGCCAAATTCATAGCCTCTCCACAGCCACCAAGCAAGGGAAAAACTTGGAGTTGAGCGGCTGCTGACCCCCACGTGTGCAGGAGCCCATCTGGCCCTCACAGTGTCACTGTCTCCCTTGCATTCTCCAAATCTTAGGGCAGAAACGAAATCGCATCCCAGAACATCAGAGCAAGGGAGTTGAGAAAGTGAGATTTTTGCCTTCCCTGTTCAGTAGTTCTGACAAGAAACAGAACATGGGCAGGGGATGAAAGGGGATCCAGTATCAGCACCGACGTTTTATTTTCAAAGTCAGTGCGTTTTTTGTTTTTTTTTTTTCCTGAAATCAGTCATTTTATTAAAAGCTTAGTAATATTTTTTCCTTCTCGATAATTAGTATTTCTAGAAGTTATCTAAAATGTACTAGTTCACTTTATCATAAACGCATAGCCCCCTTCTCCCTGTTAGTCCCCCTTTTTCCCAAGAAACTCTTTAATCAGATATCCCAAACAGAAGCACAAAACATACAACAGATTCAAAAGGGCAATGTTAATTTAACATTGGAGTGGGGGAATGATGTGGAAATTTATTCAGTTTGGCCAATCTCTTCCTCACCAGGCACTCACAGGCACCCTTACAGTGGGAGCCAGGGAAGAAACTTTGAGACTCACTGGTCTATATAAAATAATATAGGTTTTGTTCTCACATCGGCAAGACACAGTGTGAGAAAGACTAAATTGAGGCCAGGGGAAGGAGGCTGCAGTAATTTGTGTTCTTTACTAGATTACCAATCCAGTCTTTTGATTTTATTGGTTGGTTCCATCCGTCAGCACAGCTGAGCTGAGCTACTGTGACCTCTATCGAGTATCAGCTCTTAGAATTTACCTCATTGACTGATTGGTTGACTTATTACAGATCAATCTTTAAAAGCAGAATTATTTTGCCTGATAGCAGTCTTCATTCGAATATACTTTGAATCATGTTCTTCTTCAGTAGGGAAACATTTTTTTTGTTGCTGTTATATTGTCCTGTAGATGTGCAAGAGAAATGTCATCTGGCTGCTTTATGACTTCCCCAGACTCTCAGGTATCTGGGTGCCAAGTATGGTAACCAGCTAGCAGGTGGGGTGAACAGCCTGAGGCCGGTCTTGTATTCTCAACCTGGAGATCATGCACACTTCCTGGTTTGAGAATGAAGGAACAGTTCTGGTCTACATCTGATCTCTTTGAGCCATGACTCACAAATGACTGTCTCCTCAGCGTGATGTTTGTGTGTGTGAGTGTGTGTGTGTGAATGTGTGTGTGTGTGTTGGTGGGGAGGGCTTGTACCTTTTTTTTTTTTTTTTAATATACACAAAAAGAGGCCTGAAGAGAGCTAGGATCAAGTTCATATAATTTCATATAATTTCTAACTACAGTGTGTGTCCCTCTCAAACTCCTTTTTTTAAAAAAAAAACTGGTTCTTTTTGTGTTTTTTGGTAAAAGAATGTGTAGTTTGTAACTGTAAATGTTCTTCTGCAGTATCTAAGTTGAAGGAAGTCTTATTTCTTTTTTTTTTCCCCCCAGGTATTTCTGACTAAGGTTTTTTTGTTTTTTTTTTTTAACCTGAGCTTTTGTTTTCCTTTTTTATTGAGGTAGTGTTGGTTTATAACATTATATAAGTTTCATGTTTACCCCATTATATTTCTGCTTCTGTATACCCTACAGTGTGCTCACCACCAAAAATTTATTTTCTGTCTGTCACCATACAGTTGATCCCTTTTACCAGTTTTGCCCTCTCCCCTGCCCCATCCCTTCTGGTATATAAAAAACTAATAAACAGGCAAAAACAAAATAAATGAATAAACCAAACCAAAACAAACACGTAGATACAGAGAGCAGAGTAATAAGAGTGTGCTTTGAAGTATTGTCCTGTATTGCTTTACCATAATACGTAGGCTGTAAAGTCAGAAGTTCAACTGAACTGAACTGAATTACAGAAGTAATTCCAACTCTATTAACTACCCTTAGCAAATCTCTTAATATCTTTGGTCCTCAGTTTTCTTGCATGCAAAAAGGAAATGATGATGGTAAATTGTAATGCTGTGTGCTGTATATCTTATGGTGGTTGTGAGCAGCAAATGAGCTAGTGGATATATAATTAAAACATGAATAGAGTAAAGGGGTTTTGTCTGGTCTGTTATTCTTTAAGCAAAATTTCATTGAGCGCACATCTTATTTTACAAAGACCATCTTTACCTGGTCAGTTGGTACCTCACATAAATGTAAATATGGGTAACCTCTTTGCTGTTACCCAAAAGCTTCTGGGAAGGTAGTCTTATTTAAATAGGGAAATTATTTTGTTGAAATAATTCTGGGGAAAGTATTTTTACCTTCCTTAACCTTCATGCCCATGCCTGCAATATGGGTATGTGAATGGACACTATTCATCTTGAAAATAGAATTTCAAAGTGGCTTGTTCACCAAGGACAATGCAATTTATATGCTTCTCAGTGTTTATAAAAAGAGAACCCTTCAAATTCTTTAAGGTTATACTTAGCATGAGTCATATTTTCTTAAACTGGCATATTCATTCAAGGAATCCTTTTATAATATCACGAAGAATTATGATACCTAGTCTTACATTTAGGCAAAACAAATGTGAGTTTGCTTGAAAGACTATAGCACAAGTATTTAGCGTCATGGTTATGTAAATTTTTTATATCTGATATAAGTATGTATATATATGCACATACATATAATCTTGATGAATTTGCTAGATCATAGTTAGAAATTATTTTTATAAATTTCTACTCTGTCACAAGACATTATTTTTAATTTATTACCATTTTTAACACACTCCAGATTGTTGGCTGCCCTTCTTGCCATGTGGATTTAACCAATTTAGCAGTCAGTGTTGAACGTGTTCATGTTTAAAAAATAATGCTTACAAAGAAAGAGTATGGGAAGCCACTTACCTAAGGATTTAGGGGGATGATGGGCAATCAAAAGCAAGCTGTGCTTTTTGGTGCCTCTCTTAAAAAGGTCATTTGTGATGATCATTTTCCAGAATCCTCAAGTTTAGGTGAGGGTTTTGTTGCTGTTTTTTAAGGTACAAAATGTTTTCAGGAAAGGATTGGGAACAGTACATTTTCCTGAAATAAGAATTTATACATCTTGAACTCTAGCTTACTTTGGTTTTCCTTTGCATCCCCTCTGAAACTAAGATTTGAACAATTCGAAGTAAATTTTGGAATAATTATTAAATATTTCTAGGGTTCATGTAGTAAGGTATTTTTCATCTTTCCTCTGTGTGTGTGGTGTGTGTGTGTGTGTGTAAAACCTCTGCTCTCTGAGAACTTGTTTACCTTCTATTTTGTTCATTTAGGCAACATTTTAGACATATGTACTTAGCCTCCATCTAAGGTATATTCCTTGGTTTCCCTTTAAGAATCTGGCTTGCCCACTTTCCCACCTAGGTCCTCTTTCCTTCATTCCCCATTCCCGTCTCTAGAAATCTATATCTACTGATCATCCAGGACTCAGCAGCTGTCAGTTTGAATATATACCACTGTGCTTTGA